>NW_019154119.1:860395-1229653 GCF_002288905.1 Enhydra lutris kenyoni | reverse complement strand
GGTATATATATATATATATATATATATATATATATACACAATGGAATACTATGCAGCCATCAAAAGAAATGAAATCTTGCCATTTGCAATGCTGTGGATGGAACTAGAGGGTATTTTGCTGAGCAAAATAAATCAATCAGAGAAATACAATTATCATATGATCTCCCTGATATGAGGAATTTGAGAGGCAACATGGGGGGTTTGGAGGGTAGAGAAAGAAAAAATTTAACAAGATGGGATCAGGAGGGAGACAAACCAAAAAAGACTCTTAATCTCACAAAACAAACTGAGGGTTGCTGGGGAGAGGGAGATAGAAAGGGTGGTGGGGTTATGGACATTGGGGAGGGTATGTGGCTATGGTGAGCGCTGTGAAGTGTGTAAGCCTGACGAGTCACAGACCTGTACCCCTGGGGCGAATAATACATTAAATGTTAATAAAAGAATAAATTAAAAAAAACTTAATAGAGTAATGCTTGTATTTATTAATGTTTTCAACAAGATCCTACAGTAGTCTAATAACTGCTGTAATTTTGAGGTAGTAACAAAGATGGAAAAAACAATTCCAAACACCTGTAACTGTGTAGTGTGAAGTTGGGGCCCAGAAGAGCCAACTCAGCCCAAAGGGGCACAGGGCCTGGCTTGGACACCACGGGAGAAGAAACAGACCTCTTTTCTTTCTTTCTTTCTTTCTTTTTTAAGATTTTATTTATTTCAGAAAGAGAGAGAGAGAGCAACACGGGAGGAAGGGCAGAAGGAGAGGGAGAAGCAGACTCCAAGCTGAGCAAGGAACCTGACACAGGGCTTGATCTTAGGACCCTGAGATTATGACCTGAGCCAAGGGTAGATGCTTAACTGCCTAAGCCACCCAGGTGCCCCTCCTCTTTTTTTTTTTTTTTTTAACTTTTAAATTTCATTCTTTTTTTTTTTAAAGTGAACTCTATCCCCAATGTGGGGCTCGAACTCAAGTCGCATGCTCCACCGAATGAGTCAGTCAGGGCCCCGCAACAGTCCTCTTTATAATGCCAGGAAGATCACCAGGTGCTTCTCTTTTTTGTCATGGAGGCTTAGGACATCACAGGACAACAGCACTCCACTAGGAGTGGGAAATACTGGTCAGCTTAGTGAAATGGAATGGGCCCTGATTTTGACGTTAGAGTCTGGGGTCTATATCCTAGTTATTCTCCATTTGTGACCCCAAATACATTGTCTCTGAAATTTTCCATCCCGCTCTGTGCCCTGCCCAGCCGCTAACCTCTGCCTGCTCCAGGAACGCAGACCCTCCCCTGTCCTGCCCTAGTGGGTAACTGTTTCCCGCTCTTGCTGGTCCCTGAGGCCTGCTCTGCTCTCTGCTGGCTCCCTTGTCCTGCCCACAGATCTTTCAGAAGCCTCTTCCTCAAGAACCCCTCAGCCATAATCTCCGTGTGTGTCCGCTGTGTTTTGCAAGAGCCCCACTGATAAAACCCGTCCCTAGCTCCATGACTTTGAGCAAGGTGTCCCACCAGTCTGAGCTTGCTGGTCCATGAAAGGGGAATCCCAACACCTGTCTCATCATCAGGGGCCGTGAGGGTTCAGGGGGACAGTGTATAACAGACGTAGCAGGATGCCTGGTCCATGGAAGCCAGGGGAATCACCTCCCATTTTAGAACTAGCGATGAACTCCAAGGACAGGTTAGGTGCAGCTTGTCCTTGGTGAGCAGATCGAGAATATTCCTTGTCCAGAACGCCCAAAACCACTCTGGGCAGGGGTGGGGGCATCTTTTTGGTGGCACAGAGGCCTCAGGGGCCAAGGATCAGCAGCCAGGGGGACAATCCTTGAGGGACAAGGGAGGGGGTCAGGCTGACCCCAGCAGAGTCATTCGGGGGAGATACCTGGAGACCCCCTCCAGATGTCCTCTTCATTTCCTTCCTCTTTCCCCTTGGCAATAAATGCCCACAGCTGAGAGCACAAAGCTTTCACGGAGGATGTCCTATCTGATCTGTCCATCACTAAGTGGGCGTGAGGACACGACTTCTTTCTTGGATGAGACCGAGTTCAGAGATACTAAGAAACTTGTCCAAAGTCACACTTCACTAACTACCAGAACTAGACCTAGCTCTCCCAATTTTCTAAGTGTCTTCGTTTCATTCCCAACAAAACGACCTAAGACGGCAGATATAAATGACTCAACAACTCCCCCCTCCCACCCTGCAATTGTCTGGAAAGACGGGCCCTTCACGGAAGAACAGAAATGGCCCAGACGTCATCCATCTACTGGTCATTGAGCGTTTCTCGTTTAATTGTGTAATTTAGAGAAAATAATTCCAGGAAACGCAGAAAGACGGAAGAAACATCTTACGTTTAAGTAAAAGTTGAAGGGCTGGAAAGCGTGGCCTGTTTATCTGCCAAAAGACACCACTTTTTTTTTAACCTTCGTTTTAAAGGGGAGGTGAGACAGCCTGGTGGTCCAGCATCCATGAGAAAAGCGCTCGTTTCCTCTGAATTAAAAACAGAAACCATGGCCCGCTTCTAGCCTGAACAGAAACAGCTCAACGCTTTACGTACTTAACCTAGAATGTTACATTTTCTGAATAAATACCCTCAGAAATCCAACTTCATGTCTGATTTATTGGTAAAGTCAAATTATACTTTCCCTCCCCACCACGGGGAATTCCTGACTCTCCTTGAATGCTTAGTGTGGACGCGATCCTGAGCCTTTCCTTGCCCCGACCCTTGAAACGCTTCATGGCCATTAATTCCTACAATACACTTGAGAGGAAGAGAGGTGTTATTAGCTGAACTTCACAGATGAAGAGACCAGAGGCAGGAAGGTTAAATGGCTTTGCCCACGAGTGACAGGGAAGCCAGTATTCCAGCCACCACTGGAATCAAGGAGGTCACAATTTTTTTCTACTGGGGCTGGGAAGCATCTATCAGGACCCCCAGAGCTCATCCAGATTGTCTTTCTCTGCCCTCCACACACCAGTCACTCGGGTCCCTGCTCTGCCAGCAGTGTACATGAGACCCCCGACACATACGCCTACCCCCCAGGGCTCCCTATTTAACTGAAACAGGTCCCACTCCTGCCGGAGAGAAAGCCCTCCAATGGAGGGAAGAAGCTGATTATACACCCTTGAGCTTTAACAGGGGAAAGCAAATCCATTCCGAATAAATTGAATCTGCCTTCACAGAGCATGAGGAACCTGTTCATAAAACATTTGCTCACCATTAGCTACAGTCCTGCTACTAAATGGTGTTAAGAGCAGCTCCTCGCAACTGTGACCCCCACCCCCGCAACCAGGGAGCTGCAACTTTAATGGGCCAGTGGCTGTCACTGTGCCCCCCCAGGGGCCCAGCCATGGGCTCAGTGGGGGTGACGTGTTTAAGTTAAACAGTCCTCTCCATTAGTCTCGGTGCTCTGGGCCCAGCAGGTCACCTCTCTTCAAGGGTAACCAGTGTGGCCCAGAAGGCAGACAATTCTGCGGAGTCCCCTGGCTCTGCTCCAGCTGGAGTCCTGACCCGACGCCCCTCACTCGGGACCTTTCCAGGGAAGCCCCAGGCCATCCCGCCATGTTGGGCTGCTCCCAGGGTGGGTCTCTGAGAAACAGGAGGCCCCTCCTCCACCTCTTCCTTCTGCCTTTCTTCTCGGCCTCTTCTCCCTTTCCATTTTAAGTGTCGGTGTTTCTCTTCCCATCCTTCAAGTGCTTAGGGCCCATCCACACCCAGTCAGCCTTCATCCTTATGCCAAGGGTCCCAGAGCCCCCCGGACCCCCTCCAGGACACCCCACTGGGATGCCCCGCCTACCCCGCACACTCTGGCTGCCTCCGACCACCTCCCACTCCCACAGCACTCTTTCTGTGCCTGACTCCAGTCAATGAAACCACCAAGTTCCTTCCTCTGCCCAGTGTCTCAGGCCAAACATCTCGCCTCTTAATTTGTCTTCTCGGCCCTCACGTGCATTGACGGAAGTATTAAATCTACTCCCAGGGATCTCTAGCATCCACCCCTTCCCCTGTCTCTCATTTGAGAGGAAAGCTCCCTGTCTCAGTCTGGGCTCCTATCGACACCCCCAAGGACAGCAGAGTCCCCCTTCCTCCTCACTCCAGTATGCTTCCTCTAAAATACCAGAGCAATCTTCCTAAAATAGTGATGGCCACAGATTTCTCCTCCTGGAAACAAACTCTTCGTCCTGTAGCACATATGGCCATTTTCCATTTGGGACCCAAATTCGCTGGCCAGGTTCACCTCCAGGAACTCTCCCAGCAGACCCGATGTTCCAACGAGCCCAGAGCACCATGCTACCCTAAGAGAACAGGCCTGGAGGGTTCCCCTTGCCTAGAAGGCTCTTTCCCTTACCCCTTACACTTTGAGCCTGGTTCCCTGGGCCCTTTCAGAGGAAAGCTTTGCAAATTTCTCCATACCTGCCTCTTTTCTGAGCACTGACCGAGACCTCTCCTAACCCCGCCCTCTGTCCCAAGGCGCCTCCTGTCGCCAACCACACTGAACAGTCCTGGAACAGGGTCACAGCTGAAGCTACTCATACCCCCAACATTTAATGCAGTGCCCGAACCAAACGGTTCCAATAAAATCTCGAGAATGAGCTGAATCCCTGCCTCATAGTACTTAAGAGTAATTTTGCCTGGATGGAAAAGATTTGAAAAGACAATTCGACAGGAGGAAACATCCAGGCTGAGGTTTTATTCTCATTTTCTCCAGATCGGGCCGAGTGTGCTCTCTCCCAGATGGCAGCGGGAGGAACAGCAAGGCTCAGGCCAACTCCTCCAGAACTCAAAACAATGTCACATCCACACTGGGGCGGGGGGTGGGGAGCAGCTCTGTCCCCCTAGAACCCCTGCTGCAAACACCCGATGTTAGGGAGAATGGAGACCGCAACTCAGTTGGGTACAAATCTGCTTTTATGCTCCTACTGTGTGTGAGGACACACAACAAAGGCAAGACAGAGTCCCTGCCACCACAGCTTCCCCTGACTCCCTGGAGAGTGCAGACACAGGCACAAACCTGAGAGGAGAATAACATGAGATCGTCAATTTCTAGAACCTCAGAACAGGTAAAACAACCTCTGGGGCTGACTCCTCTGATGCTTCCCTGACCTCCCTCAGAGCCCCAGGTCCCATGGTAGCACAGAGAGGAGTGGGGGGCAGTAGCACCTCCCCAAACCCCGGTCCCCCAAAAGCAGAGCTCCCCCAATATACAGTTCACATTTGCAGCCTGGCATAGACTTCCAACCAACTAAAAGGATTCTGCCAGGAAAAAGAGTTGCAAGTTAATGTCTATTCTAATTCTCCAGATCATTCAACCAGCTTACAGAACAGCAGAGGCTATGTTCACACATCAAAATGTGTAATACAGAGGATACTGATTCCTGTTGGATTGGTACAATTTAGATAGTCCTCTGGATCTTGCCAGATACCCCCACACCCTGAGACCTGAAGCCAGAAGAACACCTACCCACCAGGGGATCCTCTGCCCCACCCACCAGGGGGTCTGCTCCTCTACCCACCAGGGGGTCCTCTGTCTCCGGAGGGCACCTCTCTCCTGCTTCTGGCTCAGAAAGCAAACATCCCTATCTAAAGGAAAGAGAGGGGGCACCTGGGGGGCTCAGTCGTTAAGCGTCTGCCTTCGGCTCAGGTCATGATCCCAGGATTCTGGGATCGAGCCCCACATCAGGCTCCTGGCTTGGTGGGAAGCCTGCTTCTCCCTCTTTCACTCCCCCTGCTTGTGTTCCCTCTCTTGCTGTGTCTCTCTGTCAAATAAATAAATACAATATTTTAAAAAAATAAAAAATAAAGGAAAGAGAGGAGCGCCTTGTGTCAGATGTCCATGCCATCTGGGTGTCCGGGTCCTCCACTAGCCCAACCACGGACCACGCTGCAGCCATTACAGCTCCCAGTTCAACATCACTACCTGGTACCACTGGCCAGAAATGGCTCTGTTCTAAATAAATGCTATGGGGGACAGGCAAGGAGCCCGGGTAAGAAGGACGAAAGATATTTTTTTTTCAAACCGCACAGCCAGGCCTTCCCAGGGAACAACTTTGCCTTTGTCTGTATTGATCTCCAGAATAAACAGGGATGAGGAGAGAGAGAGCCGTAAAAAACTGTGAGCACGGTTAAAGAGATTCATCTCCTCCTTCATTGCCGGCAGATTAAGCGCTCACACTTCCAGGCTGGCTGTGCTTCAACTCGAGGGATGAAAAGTGGGGGCGAGGAGGGAGGCTGGGAGCAAGCCCCACACCGACCTCTCCCCTCCAGATCAGCCCTGAAGACCGCCCCACTCTGGACTCCCACAAAATTTGCAGTCTGTGCGTCCCTCCTGGTCCTTT
Source organism: Enhydra lutris kenyoni (assembly GCF_002288905.1). Lineage (NCBI taxonomy): Eukaryota > Metazoa > Chordata > Mammalia > Carnivora > Mustelidae > Enhydra > Enhydra lutris. The sequence goes on along the minus strand of NW_019154119.1, from coordinate 1,223,332 downwards.
ATCATCCTCTCTTCTGTTTTATTATTTTAATTGTTTTTATGTGGATGCTCTACGTCCTCAGGGCTCTAAGGGCAGAGAGGATGTCTGATGTTCTACACTCTGTCTTCAAGCTGCAGCCCCACCCCGACTCCGTCCTCTCCCCTCCCTCCACAAGAGGCTAACGTGATCACGGGAAAAGGACCTCTGTGAATCAGTCCAGATCCCTCCCTTCTATGTAATAGCTGCGTAAACTTAGACGAGTCTTTGACTCTCTCTGAGCTCCGTTTTCTGCAGAGCAAAAACAGGGAGAATATTTGGCAGCAGAGTAAGAATTAAGGCAAAGCAGATAGCGTAGGTAAAACACTCAGCTCAGTGCCTGGCAAATCCCAGGGAACAAGACACGGGCACTGCCAGCAGAGTGCTGGCTTGGCTTACCCAGAACCCGTCTGGGGCCACGAGGAAGGCCCTGGATGAGTGAATGCTGCTGTACACCTCCCAGCCCCGTCAACTTGGTAATGGCCCCTCCTGGGTCTCAGATTTACAGATCCTGCTCACCACATCGGATTTTTAAAATTATGTGAATCGAAGCATCGCGAAATGAATCACCCTCCAAGCGCATTGGGGAGCCTCCTGCTTTGGGAATGACTATAGCAAACCTCCTGCATCTCCTCCCTAGATGCCAATAAATCATGGGTGTCCAACAAACCTTTCCTGGGTGCCCAGGGAAAGCAGAACAGCAGGACCAAAGGCCAGAGGCTGAGATGGATTTGAGTTCCAGCTCAGACACATTTGTGCCTTATCACTTACCTAAATGTCCCCACAAACTGCTGAAAACGTAGCCCATGGGAAGGCAGTAAAGCACAACGACCAGAGCACAGGCTTTCCACGCAAGACTCAAATCCCTGCTCTAGCATCTCCCTAGCTGTGTGACCTAGGGCAAGTGGTTCAACCTCTCTGGGCCTTACTGACTTTATCTTGCTCACACAGTTGATATGTAGGCAAGATGAATTCATAGCTGTCAGGTGCCTAGCCCAGAGCTGGATACCATACAGCATCTGACTGCGTGGGGGGGACTGTACTCCCTCCCCATGACCCTGTTTCCCCTTATCATCAGTCTATGGAAGTTCCATTCTGTGTGGGCCTACTGTTAGCTGCTTTCCAGCCGCTCCTCAACTAAGCTGTTCTTAGATCCCCCCAGGGGCCAGAGCAGCATGGGCAGAGGGAGAGGGAGGAATAATTCATAGCCCCGCCCCCGCTGTAAAGTACCCAGGAGCCTGTCAGAAGCCAGAGGAGCGAGGCTGTGGCTTGGACAGCGGCCATTATTCACCTGCTCTGCCTGAGGACTCTGGGTAGCTGCCAGGGGCCCGGGCTGGGGGGGTGGCCAGCCACCTTTAAGGGTCTCAGTTAGCTTGTGAAAGAGAAACAAGGGGCTTATTTATGTCACTTCTGCTGAGCACGCAGGGAGGGGGCCGTGCAAGGAAGCCTTTAATTAGAGCTCTTCACCTCGGAAGTGCTGACACAGGCTGGACAGCAGCTACATCTTGGCCCAAACGTCATCATCATAACGATCCTGCCGGAGAGATAAAATCGGCTACAAAAATGGGTCTCCGCACAGAGGCGGAGCACAGAGTGGCCTGCGGGCTCGTCTGCAGGTGGGGGGTTTCCCCTATCTCGGACCTCCTGTGCCAGCTGCCTGGCCTTCCAAAGGCCGGCCTGCCCCTATGACACAACATGTCCACTCTCCCAGTCTGAGCCACTCTCCAGAAACAGCGGAGAAACCAAGTCCAAGCGGGAGGCCGTAGGTCTGTGGAAATCCAGTTTCCAGGTCCAGTCAGGCTGAGAAGGGGGAGGCTGGGAGGGGCACTGGCCGCCCCTTACCTCTCCCATGGCCCTGCTGAGGTGCTGGGGCACCAGCCCTAACCCTCTCAGGGCAGGGACATCTAATCCCCTCAGGGCTGGGACACCGACCCCAGCAACAGCAGTGACACAGAGGGACAGCACAGACCCAAGAAGGCCTAGGCTTTCTGTACCACATCCTAAGCACAGACAGTAAAGATTCTCCAGATTCCTCCTTCCAGGGGCTTTTGTGAAGGCAGATACCACATTGGCTCAGGAAGGCAGGGTGGCCACAGGACACCAGATCTGTTGTGAAACCAGGCATCTTCTCCAGCTCTGTCCTCAGTGGCTCTGAGACTGAGGTTGCTTCCTTGCCTCAGTTTACCAGCTTCAAAGACAGAGGAGCCTGTCCCTACTGCAGAGGGAGGGCTTAGGAGTCCATGTCTACTCGTGCAATAAAAATGACCTTTCATGTCGATGCCGTGCTCTGCTTCCAGTACCATCCGCTCCCTTAATTCTCATTAACATTTTATGAAGTGGGCATGCCTCACCCCATTTTTCAGACAAGGGCTGGGGCTCACATGTGCTCAGTGACCTGCTCAATGTCACCCTGTGGCAGAGCCAAACCCAGGCAGGACGGACGGGTACAGTATTCCTATCTGCATGGGCCACCATCTGGGGGAGATGCAGACAGAAAGGTGAGAGGTGCCCCCTCAAGTCTGTTCTTCCTTTGTGTGGGTGTGGATTCTGCAACAGCATCAAAACCCAGGAGCCTCCACTTCCCGTCCTGCCCCCCACCCCGCCCCTCCTGTCGCCCAGACAGGGACTCCCAAGTCATTCCCCAAACAGGAACCTCTGGTCATCACCAGGGACCCAGCCCTGCACCTATATTATCGTTGCTTCTGAAGGAACAGAAAGGGCTGCACCCCAAGAAAGGTCTGTGACTGACGGCAAACTTGCTCCAAGTAGGAACGAGAAATGCAGAGTTACCCCTGTTCCCCTCCCAACCCCCGAGGATCCAAACCAGAAGCAAGTCCCAGGCAGCGCAGGACGGCAACGGGGCCCCAGAGCATCAAAGCCAAGGCTGGGTTATTCATAATAAAGTGAAAACAATCCAGACGTCCGCCAGCTAATGAATGGGTGAACAAAACGCACATCCGTATAAGGAAATGCTATCTGCCAGCTAAAAAGACTGAAGGACTGAATCCCACGGCAACACAGAGACGGACCTGGAGGACAGGATGCTAAGGGAAAGAAGGCTGTCACTAAGGGCCACATTGGAGGATTCCGTTTGCACGTGCTATCCAGAACAGGCAAATCCACCAAGACAGAAACCAGACCAGTGGTCGCGATGGGTTGGGGGGGGGGGCGTGGAGGGGCATGGGGAGTGAATGCTAATGGGACATGGCTTCCTCTCTGAGGAGGAAGACGCACTAAACTTATATTACGGTGATGGTCGTATAACCCTGTGAACACACCAAAACCACTGAGCTATGCACATTACAGGGGCGGATCTCACGGTATGTAAATTACATCTCGATAGAGCTCTTTTAAAAAAAAAAATAATAAGATGCTAGAATGACTCCCCACTTAATCTGCCCTTTTGGAGAAGGGCGGGAGGAAGGTCAGTACCTCAGAAAGAGCGTTAAGGCTTCTCCTTGTTAATCCAGGGTCGTGCCCAACCGCAGGAGCAGGGCCCGGACTCCCTGGAGGCCGACCCCAGCAGTAAAAACAGAACTCACAGTACGAAGATGTCTTTTTCTTCCCAAGAGGCCTCGGGCAACATCGAGATGGATTTCCTTTTAAATGACTGTCCACCGTTGTGTGTGATAGCTCTTTGGTTTTATCTAATCCTCCCCAGTTCGTATCACTGCTGTCATTTGTCTCCCCCATCCCAATGGGGTGATGAACTGCCTTGCTCGGTGAGAAGCAGGCGTTGTGACAGGGAGGAGAGAAATCCATCAAGGCTGGCCCAAACCCGGTTGAAGAAGGGAACTGGCTTAATCAGTCAATCAACAGCAGAGCCGCGGACGTCCCTCCATCCACCCGCACCTCCCCTCCAGGGTCCGCAGAACATCCTCCAAGAACCTCCGGGAGGAAAGACAAACTGTGAGCCGCAGCCTGAGTGACGTCCAGGCAGGCCCTACCCCCATCCGGCAGGACGCACACTCTGACACACGTTCAAGGTCTTCTTCCCCGGGGTTAATCGGGGACCCCTCCGCACACATGCTTATTCACCAAGCACCTGTCACAAATCCAGTAGGGGCCCAGCACTTGTCCCTAGGATCTCATAACAAACCCAGGAGGTCGGTTTGGAGGTTAGGTCCCATGTTCTTCTGATGACAAGAGAAACATAGAAATGGCAACACCATGCTGGGCTTGCCCCGGCTGTCTTATCTTTAGGAACAGAGATGCTTATAGCCCCCCCTTCACCAGGAGGCCCTAGTCAAAGGTCATCTTCTTCCACCTGCTCATTTGACGATGACCATAAACAAGCTTGCAGTTAGGCTCTGAAAGCCCTGTGACTCATCTGTTTTCTACCAGCCTGAGGAAAGGCTCAGCAGTGATTTATCAAGCGTGCTCTAGGGGAGGTGGCTGACAGCCATGAGCCAGCACAGCCACACTTTTAATTTTAATTTGAAATCCTACATCCTGATTCTCAATGTTTTTTCTCAGGTGCATCCAAATTCCAGCATGGAAGCAAATGCGCCAAGCACTGTGTTGGTTGGACAATCCAAAATCCCTTCGTCCAATGGCAAAAATGCAGATTTGCAAGTTGGGGTGAGTGGCTGTTCGAGGGATGGAGAATGGCAGGCTGTCCTCGGGGCTGGACCCTGGGCTTGCAGGAGCAGCGAGGGCTGTCATTATTGGCGGAAAGATCTCATGACCTCCTTGGACTGGGGAAAAAGCAGACACAGACTCAACCAAGGATGACCATCCTGACTGAGTTCTCCCTGCACTTGACCTTCTGCAGCTATTTCTTGAACACAGTCCAGAGGACAGCAGAGCCCAGTGGAGAGCCAAAAGCTCTGAGGGTAGCCATCTCGGAGGTGACACCAAGGGTAGACAGAGCAGCTTGGTTCCGAAACTGGCATCGAGTGACACCGCCTCCCTCATCACAGCCATTCTGGCTTCCTTCTTTGCCCACTCAGCCGAACCCAAAGTGGCACTGTGGCCTCAGGATGGAGGCCCTGTAGGCTCTGACTCTGTGTGCCCCTAGCCGACCCCTCCTGCCTTATAAGATCTCCTGGCTCCCCTGGGTCCAGGAATCCCACCCGCCAGCTTCCCAGCTGTTCCCTGGCTGCTCTCTCCTCACCTGACCAGGTATACCCCGGCCTCCCTTCCTCTTACCTCCAAACTCTCTCTGTCCTTCTCTGTCCCTTCAGGCCCCCCAGGGGGTGTCTGGGCTCTGAGGGAACAAAACTGGTAAGGCCTACCTCAACATGAAAACGCTAGCTCCTGGTTCAAAATCCACTATGAATATCGAGGTGACAACAGCTCGCTGTGCACCCTCCCATCACATTCTGGGAGGCCAGCTGTGTTCTAGGGGCTGCCCCGACACGCAGATCCAAACTAGAGGCACCCATCAGCGACGCCAGTGGAGACATCACCAGGAGACACCCAGGGCTGCCGTGGGGGGAACCACCCTTGTGTGGGAGAAAGGAGAGAGGGAATCGGAAGGGGCCAGGAAGGGAGGGATGAGAGAGACACATGGAAGAACGGGTGAACCTGGGCAGACCCAGCGTCTCGGGACAGAAGCGCTGAGGCCTGGCCTTGAACCTGAGCTGTGCGGAGGGCATGCGATGCTGGGCAGGGGTGAGCTCAGCCTGGCAGGAGCTCACTCCCCTCCCTCCTTCCAGGCTCCTTCCTCCACCGTATCTCTCTCCATCTCTCTCTCTCTCTCTCTCTCTCTCTCTCTCTCTCACACACACACACACACACACAGTGCATACACATTTACTTTCCTTTCCTGCTCCCCTTCTCTGTCTTCTTTGTCCCTTTGTGGCCCTCCTCTCTCTCTCTCGTCCTCACCCTCCTCTGGGCTCCTGGCCTATCCCCTCTCTGTCCTCATCCCACCGTGCTTCCTGCTCTCTCTCTTCTCCTTCCCATGTCCCCGGCCCCCTGCCCTGGGTTCCCTGAGAGATTCCGCCTTCCTTTGCTTCCCCCTCACTGGACTCACAGACTCAGGTTCTCAGAGCTGAAGGAGACCCAGGGGACACCTGCTTCCACTACAGAAACCCTCGCCTCAATGCACCAGGATGGCGGGACTTGCCCCTCAGCCCTCTCCGTGGGGCAAGAGGACGAGGGAAGCTCTGCACCCTAGGACCCGACAAGAGATGTGCAGGACAGGGTGACACAAGCCACCAGACTCTAGCCCAGTGCTCCTGCCATGACCACACATTTCCCACACTGGACTTGCTAACTGTCTATGTGTCTTATTTGAACCCTATGTTCTCAACACACAATGAGACACTGGCTTTTGCCCTGGAAAGCTAAGTGCTGGGTACACGGAAGACGTAAGAAAAACACCCACATTCAGAGAAAGCAGCAGGAACCGCGGGGGTCAGACCACCTCTGCTGGGCACGCCCCTCCCCCAGCAGCTTCAGTGCCCATAGCCCATGGTCCCCCAGGGGTGGCATCAGAGGGCATCTGATCCAGAGTCAACAGCCCGGCCCCCCAGCTAAGCAGCTGCAGGATCATGGGCAAGCTGTTTAGCCACTTTGTGCTCCAGAGTCCTTGTCTGCCAAACGGGGATATTTATAGGACTCACTCCGTGGGGATCTGGAGAACTGGATAACATAAATAACTCTGCCCTGTGCCTGGCATATTATATGCACTCCAAACAAGTTCATTATCAAGATGAGACTTGAAAAATACATTTGTGGGGCACCTGGGTGGCTCTGTCACTTCAGCATCTGACTCTTGATTTCAGCTCAGGTCATGATCTCAGGGTCATGAGATGGAGCCCTGAGCCGGGCTCTGGGCTCAGTGGAGAGTCTGCTGGAGATTCCCCCTTCTCCCTCTCCCTCCTGTGCACCCGCTCATGCTCTCTCTCTAATAAATAAATCTTTAAACACATATACATTTGTTGCACACTGGCCGTATGCAGGTGTTGGTTTAGGCACAGGGGATACAATGGTCAAGAAAACCGACAAAGCCTTTGCCCTCTTGGTGTCTGCATTCTAGGCAGAAGACAGACAAATCATAAACTGCCTTTGCCGTGAAAAATATAAAGCAAATCTGGAGGCTCAAAAGGAAGAGAAGAGCAACATCTGGGATAGAATGTCTTTCTATAGCCACCTGGGGCCCTCTGCCATCCCCCAGACTACCCACCTTCCTGTGTATTATAGGGGCCCTGAGTTCTCTGCACATAATAATAATCAGTCAGGGTTTACACACAGTGAGATCGAATGGAGACAGGTCTAACGGAGATGTTCAGGTCACCGTACACTGAGCAAGAACATAGCAGAAACAGATCTGGATCTAAATCTCAGCTCCATGATCTTGGAGAAGTCCCTTGACCTCCCAAATCTGAGCTTCTTCGCCTGAGAAATGAAGCTAACAAGGGACAGCTGCCGTGAGCACTTGGGACAGTAAAACGGGGGCTTGGCACACAATAGAGGTCCCACGGTCCCCACACATCTGCCACATGCAAATGTGTCTCATGCTTCTCTGAGCCTCTACCATTCGCCCATCCAGAAGATGAGCCATCCAAAAAGGCTGGTGGACTGCTCTGGAAACAATCAGAAACCATCTCCGGGGCCTGGAGACACAGGTCTGAGAAGGGCTTCGTGATGGACACAGAGTGTCACCGCAGGCTCTCACAGTGCTTCTGGGAAACGGAGATGCATGGCAAGGAGAGGTTCGGCTGGACCCGGCCCAGCCCCAAGAGTGACAGCATGTTTACAAGAACTATTAGGGGCCGCTGTTCCTCATATGCTTACGGGAGGATTTACTCTGCCGGGACTGGAAAGCTGCTCTTTCTCCTTTCACTGTTGAATTGATTATTGAATCACAAATATCCCATTTGAATAACATGATTTAACTTCCAGGCAGGCAAGAAGTTCAAAGCCTGTGGTAGGAAAACTCCTCCCAGAGGCTGGGCTCTGCGACTGTGGAAAATTCTACGCATTCATGAGTTAGGGAAAGCAACCTTCCTAAAGCACTGAATGAAAAACTCCGGCAGTTATGAGTTCTGTAAGACAAGAGACTGCACCCAGCAATCAGCCAGAGAATTCCCCGTGCCCAGGACAGTGCCCACAGGCCCCTTCTGTAAATACTTACTACACGAAGGAACTGACCCATCCATCTACCTGGCCAGAAGCTGCCTGAACTTGCGCATGCTCAGATCACCCACGGACCTGGAAACTGGTGTGTAACCATCAGCTGGAAGAACAGGAGAAAGGAGCGGAACAGGAACAGGCAGGGATGCAAGGCTGCCCACGTACCCACAGAGATCTGCCCTCCTCAAGGTTCCTGTCCGCTGGGCACCCAGTCCAGAGCCATGCCAAGTCGCCTTTCTAACAAGCCTTCAGGATCTCATTTGTGGCCCCCAGTTTCTTTCTGAACAAACAGAGCCTCCGTAAGTTCAGTCTGCCCAGGAGCCTGCAGCTCTGAGGTAGGAGGGAAGGAAGCAAACCGGCTTCACTCTTCAGAACCAGCTCTGTTCCTATGAACACCCTCTCTCCAGCTCTCCTCTCAGCCCCCCATCTTCTAATGACCCCTCTCTGTGAAAGGCCCATAGAGGGGCAAAAGGGGGTCCTGCAGAGATGACCCCCAAAGGATGAGGTCACCAACACCGCTATGGGACATGCACTGTCGAAACACCAGTGCAGATGTGGAAAGTGTGTGTGTGTATGTGTGTGTACACATTCACAGATCCATGTATGTATGTATATAAACACACACACACACACACACACACATATATAGTGGCCTCAAGAAACTCAAAATCTCTTTGAGAAAATAGGAAACCATGAATAATGCAAAAACAGTCTTACCGATTTAGACAGTAAGAGCCATACATAGAGTAACTCTATGACTTGTCATCCAACTGGAACATTTCAGAATGAAAGGGGGTTGCCTGGGTAGCTCACTCAGTTAAGCATCTACCTTCAGCTCAGGTCCTGCTCGTGGAAGGGTCTGCTCCTCCCTCCCTCTCTGGCCTCTCCCCTGCTCGTGTCCCTGAACGCTCTCTCGCTTGCTCTCTCTTTAAAACAAAGAAATAAAATCTTTAAAAAAAAAAAAAAAAAAGAATGAGGGGCACCTGGGTGGCTCAGTCATTAAGCATCTGCCTTAGGCTCAGGTCATGATCCCAGGGTCCTTGGATGGAACCCACATCAGGCTCCCTTCTCAGCAGGAAGCCTGCTTCTCCCTCTCCCACTCCCCTGCTTGCGTTCCCTCTCTCACTGTGTTGCTCTTTGTCAGATAAATAAATTTTAAAAAATCTTAAAAAAATAAAAATAAAAAATTAAAAAAAAAAAAGAATGAAAGGAGCCATTGCTAACAAGTACACTGGGACAACACATAGAAATGGGACTGGCCAAGTGAGCCAAGACATTAGGTCACCGAGGGTAACGAGACCATCTGAGCTCCAGCGACTCATGTAAACCCAGCTTTCAGGGGTCCTACACAAATGTGAATTCTGCACAATGACACCGTATCCCTTACGACAAAAGCACTAACAATCACTCTGATTTGTACTATTATAGCAACGGCCCTTATAGTAACTGCAGCTTCTCGTGCTTCGATACGCCAGGTACTGTGCTGAGCCACTACAAACATCATCTCATTTGATCGTTGCAATGATGGGGGCTGGGCGTGATGAAACCCACTTTACAGACAGTCAAAGCAGGTGCAGAGTTTAGGTTTAAGCGACATGACCACGGCCACAAATGTGAGTCCTCAAGAACTGTCTGCATTTTATTTAAAGACTGTATTTATTTGACACAGAGAGAGAGCACAAGCAGGGAGAGCGGAAGAGGAGGAAACAGGCTCCCTGCTAAGCAAGGAGCCCGACGTGGGACCCCATCCCAGGACCCCGAGATTGTGACCTGAGCCGAAGGCAGTCACAACCAACTGAGCCACCCAGGTGCCCCAAGAACTGTCTGAATTTAAAGGGCCTTAATTGCAAGCTGTGTGTTCCCTGTTACTTAGTTTCTCCTGTATTCCTCAAGGAGGCTCTGAAATCCAATATCCACACCCATCTCTTACGATCCTTAGCTCAGCTCCTGGCATGTCCAGTGGTTTCTTTCTCTCCATTATAACATCTGCTTCCCTCTACAACATCTGTCCCTCTTCTCCCCTCAATGATCTCAGGATAGACTTCTTCCTTCTCTCTAAATATTTCTTTCCCCATTCCCATTCCTGTTACAAACCTCCAAAGACACCAGCTAATCTCATTTGATGTCTAAGAGTTCCTCTATGAAGGCAAATGAAAGTTTAAGTTGTAAAATAAACTTTAAAGTAATAAATAGTTCTGTCATCCAATAATGACATCAAAGGTGCCCAGAAGTCCCCTTCCACAATCCCCAGAAATCCTTACTTACCTTCCGATCTGCCTTTAATTAAACCGGCTTTTCCCTAAGTATTGGCAAAACACACACACACACACACACACCACACCGCACCACACACACATCTCACTCCATTTCCTCACCTCTGGGTTTCAACGCATAACGTGCAGGGCAGCTGCACCACGGCCTCCCATCCACACGCAGTCCAGGGACAGGCCAGAGGGAGAGGCTGCAGTGCCCTGGCCAAGGAACGCAACCAGGTTTGGTCACTCCAGGTCCATGGGGGCCCTGGGTCTGGGACAGATTAGCACACACCCAGAGGCTGGGGTAGTCCTCAAGGAACTAGGAGTGCTGCTCTGTCCCAGCCAAAGTGACCAGAAGGGAAATGGGAAGGGGCGGGGTAATGTGGACGAGCCTGGCTGCAGGGAGACTGGGCTGGGTCCGGAATGCGGAGGCTTGACAAAGGCCAGGACCAAGTACAAGCTGCAGTCAACAGTGGCAATAGGTGGAACATGCCAGGCGCGGGCTCTGGCAAGCCAAGCTGAGGCTCCGTTCGAGAAAACTCGATCAGTAATGATCCTCCTCAATGATGTTCCGAGGTTCGGCAAGGCTTTGAAAATAGTAATCGGGTTTGATAACATTAATCAATTAGAAGCTCACTGGGTCTGCTGCCTAACTCCAGTCTCAATCAGCCCTTCTCTCATTAAATGAACACAGATTGGTAAAGAAACCTTATCATTCTAAAGGTTCCCCGAAAATTGTGTCCAGCCTCAACGCCAACTAGATGACTTTAGAATTAAAGGCCTATGTCTGAAGTTCTCATCAAAGCCATCTGGAAGGATCTGGCAGACCCTCATCAGATCAGTCCCACATACCCTGCCCCGCCCAGCTCTGCAGAGCTCCCCGACCAGGGAGGTCACAGGCCCCAGCTCCTGGGGGCCACGCTCTGCACTCACGGCAGGCTTTTCACCCATGGCCAAGGTCCAGAAGCTGGACAATGTGGAGAGACCATCAAGATAAAGCAGCAGGGAGTGGCACCAGCACATAATATCAAGGCCAGGAACAGGATCCATACCTGGGCTTGGAGAGAGAACAGGGAGCTCACAGACCAGAGGAGCGTGCGTCTGCAAATTCAGGCCTTGGAGGGAGAGCAGGGGAGCTACACCAGGGGCCTGGGGGTGGCTTCTGAGCAAGATGGCTGGGCCCAGGCCTCAGGTGCAGAGCATTTTCAACTCAAGGAAAGAGACAAGAAATGGAAATGCATTCCAAGACCTATGGCTGAGGTGACCACACCTCCGGGAAAACAGCTTTTCTGAACCCGGAGCTTCAGGAGGGAAGACAGACAGACAAGAGGTGCCCCTCTAGTGAGAAAGCTACGCATCTCACAATAATCAGCTTCCCGGTGAGGTTCCCATCCACCATCTGATGGAGTGTGTCAGCACGAGATTTCCACAGGCTTCTTGGGTCACGGGGGTCTCGATCTCCCGTTCTGAGCCCAGTAAGGTTCAGGTCACTCAGCCCCCATCTCACCGAACCTCCCGCTGCTCCCAGGGGGGCCCAGGCGGTATGCTCTAGGTACCGCTCCAGCCCCTGGCAGTCCCGCATCGCGCCAGCCCCATGCAGTCTGAGGCCTCTCAGGCTGCATTGGGCAGGGATGGGCTCTGCAAGCATCAGGATCCCTTCTGTAAGGGCTCCGGTGGTGCATGTTCATGAAAATGTTAAATGCAAAATGAAAATGAAAATGCAAAACCAGAGTGGACCAAAGTAAGTGGTTTGGTTTTGTTTTTTAAGGAAACAACAAAGAAGAGTAGAGTATATTTTGAAAGTACAACTCAAGATGTCTGGCCACCTAGAAGGTGGATTCTGTACGTTACCTGACACCTTACAGACCTCACAGGAAACCAAACAAAAGACAATATCCCGAATAACAAGGAGAATGGGATCACAAGATAAAATACAGGGCACCTCTGTTCAGTTTTTAGTATAAGTATGTCCCATGCCATATTTGGGACATACTTATACTAAAAACGTGTTCATTGTTTAGCTGAAATTCAACTATAACTGGTGTCTTCTAGTCCTATTTGCTGAATCTGGCATCCCTGCTAAGAAACCATTCCATGCTTAGACTCAATGCACAGCACCATCAAAGTCCAGCAAAGGTCAGCTGTAAAAGAATAAAAGTTAGATGCTGGTATATGGAGAAGAGATTTAAAGAATCATTTCTTTCCAGAAGAGGAAGACTGTGAGGGGAAATCACCCAAGTCCAGGCATAATTTATTACAGAAAACACCCTCTTCCAGGAGAGTCAGAGGACATGGTTTCCCATCCCAGGCCTGTCACCTGTGTAAGTCACTGAATCTTTACATTAAAGAGTTAGTTTGAGGACGGGACTAGGAAATCACTGCGTTCTTTCCAACTCTAAAATAATATGATTCTATTCAATTAGGACTATATGGAAAGGGTAAACACAAATGTTTTTATATTCCAAGTCCTAAAACAAAAACAAAAACAAAAAACAAAAAACAAAAAAACTAAACAGCTTGGAAAATACAGGTCCTTTTTTTCTTTTATTAACATAATATACCATCATGTCACATAGTTCCCTTTTTTTTTCTGGTGAGAACAATTAAGGTCTACTCTCAGCAAATTCCAAGCCTATATGCTGGCTAATTGAACATAATAAATAATAATAATAAATTAATTAAAAATAAAGCATTATTAAGTACAGTCATCACACTGTACACTGGGTACCCAGAATTCATTCATCCTTACACCTGGAACTTTGTACCCTTGGCCAGTATGTCCCCATTTCCCTTTCCCTGGCCGCCACCATTCTACTCTGCCTCTGTGACTTTGACTATTTTAGATTCCACACACAAGTAAGATCACGTAGATTCCTCTTTCTGTGTCTAGCATATTTCACTGAGTGTAACGTCCTCCAGGTTCATTCATACTGTCACAAATGACAGAATTTCCTTTTTTATGTCCAAATAACATTCCATTGTATATTTGTATCACATTTTCTTTATCCGTTCAGGTAACAACAGACACTTGACTTTCCAGCAGGCAAAGAATGCATACGGCTGAGTTCTAAGAGATGATGCCAGAAGCAGGATCAGAAAATACAGAGACGAACTCATAAACCCAACTACGTCATCTGGGCCTCTAAAGCCATATGCATCCCAAACATTCTGATGCTGACAGAAGAGAAGTAGCCCTCCCAGAAGACAGCTTTCTCTAAGACTGTGTCTGACTCCAAATGTGTACCCTAAAAATGATTTGTTACTGTGAAAATACTTTCTTAAAATAAAATCCACTGATCCCCATAAAAAGAATTTGTTTCAGATAGGGTAAAGCTCAATCACAAAAGATACTGTTAAGGCTTCCAGAAGTCCATGCCAATGGTTCACAGACGTCAAGCACATGGCTTCTCAACAATGTTGAAGAGGAGTATCAATCGAGTTCATGTGACCACAACTATCTCTTCTCTACACATCCAAGAATGTCTTCCAGAGAAGAAGAATTCATTATAAATTTAAAAATCATTTGGGAGATGCCTTGGGTGGCTCAGTCAGTTCAGCATCTACCTTCGGCTCAGGTCATGATCTCAGGATCCTGGGTTCAAGCCCCACACCAGGCTCTCTGCTCAGCGGGGAGTCCACTTCTCCCTCTGCCCCTTCCTCCCACTTGTGTGTACTCTCTCTCTCTCAAATAAGTAAATAAAAATCTTTGAAAAAATAAAAATAAATAAAAATAAAAATCATCTGGGAACCACGAAAGCTTGCCTTTCTCTTCTAATATGTAAATAAAGCAGAAAGGAAAGGTAAAGACTGAGTTAACTCCAAAACAGATAAATGTTTTGGGTTGGATCTGCCCCCCCAAACAGTCTAATTTATCGCAGCAAAGACACATTTTTACATTTACAGCAAAAAAATAGTTAAAACATTCAAAAGTGCACATGCTTATTTTGTTGGGAAAATTATACACATTTGTTTGATTAGCTTTGGTAAATAAAATAACCAAGTCATCACTCAAGACTCAGAAGTGGCTGCAAAATTGATTCAACGAAATGTCAAAATAAATCACGGCTTAAAAATGCATGGTATGTAACTTCTAAAAATGAAAACCACATCTATCTCTGTCAGAGTTGTGAAGACTATGCATTAAAATTATATCAAAAACGAATGCATTTTTGAAGGGAAAATATTGATTTAATCGACTCTTCCTGACTAGTGATTCAAATCATGATCTGAATCAATTCGATTTTAATCGAGCCCACCCTACCCAAAAGTCATTTATACAGGCCTCTGGAGTGCCTGAGTTTATTTTCAGTGGTCTCCTGGCCTAGTGACGTGATGTTGAGGCTGATATGAAAAGAACTTGTTCCCCATGCCATGCCAACAGGACAAGGAGCAGATAATCCCGGGAAGGCCAACTAAGCACCAGCTACAGACAGTCCCTGATTTACGGCGGGTTCACTGGCACCCCTTTGACTTTGCCCTGGTGCAAAACGATACGCATTCAACAGAAAGCATACTTTACATTTTGGACTTTGATCTTTTCTCAGGCTAGCAATACGTAGTACGATACTGTCGTGACGCTGGGCAGCGGCAGTGAGCACAGTTCCCGGTCAGCCATGCGACCACGAGGGTGAACCACCCACAGCCTTAGAACTCCCCCCCACCTCGCCCCTGAACTGTTTTTCTGTTTTTCACTGTCAGGTCAATATTCCATAAATTACATGAGATGTCAATGAGCAGGCACAGGTGAAAACAGCCAGCAGGATCCAGAATGCAGGTGTCAAGGCCAAGCCTGGGGACTGAAGTTCACGTGTGACACTCAAGGCTCTTACAGGATTCCGGGATGGAGGTCAGGAACAAGGTTGACCTTGGTCACACTGGACTGTAGCACTCACTGGACCTCAGCCAGAGGAGAGGCTGACAGCCACAGACCAGGACAAGGCAGAAGCTAGGAGGAGACCAGTTTTTAGAACAAGAGGATTGGGGGGACTCCACAGGAACCTGACCAGATAGATGCTCAACACACAAGTTAGGGGTTCATGGAAATGGTAGGTTAGCCAGATAAATTAGCTGCAACTTCTGTCTCACATTCCTAAAAGGGAGTATGGATTGGCCTCCTAAAGCTTTAGAACGTGTGGCACAGGTCAGCTTGGTGCGTGAGGAGGTGCTCGGTATGTATTATTATTGGCGATGATGGTGATCAAGTGTTCCTGCTAGCGTAACTGACTGTCTAGCCTGCCTAGGACTGACGGGTTTCCCAAGATGTGGCGCATTCAGGGCCAAAGCCAGAAAAAGCCAGGCAGACTGGGATGGTGGGACCTTCTCTTCCTGAGAAGGACCCAGATGGATCACAGAGCCTGGAGGTGGGCCAGAAGCTGCAGGGGGGCCCCAAGAGCCTGTAGCTGTGGGGATCAAAGGCCAGTAGAGTCAGGGAGCCAGGCACGCATCTGCTCCAGGGCCAAGCAGAGTTTTCTTGTTTGAGGCCCGCGTCTAGCTTGTCTCTTCACAGCACCTGGTGAAGGGAACGCAGTGAATCGATGACTGTTAACAAACTGCCAGTCTGATCATTTCCTCCTGACGGTTCCGGTTCAAGAAAACAGAACAGGAGGTAGGAGGGGACATTGAGGTCGTGGGGACTGGCCGGGCCTGGGATCATGGACTTTCAGCGGGTCTCCCTACCCTTCCCCGAGTGTTCGCCTCTGTCCGTCCGTCTGTGGAAAGGCCTGGGCGCCTGGCCGGGAACAGGCTCAGGACACCGTGGTTCTGTGGGCAGCCCTGCACCCCCCATGTCAGGCAGCCACGGGCCAAGACCTTCCCCACAACCCCGTCACCAAGCCCCCTGGGTGACCCAAGGGAGGGCAGTCACCCGGCTGTAGGCGCCTGCTTCCTCTCTTGCTGCTGTGTGACCCTTCAGACAGGGCGAGCATGGAAGGCCTGGAAAATCCTGGTGACAGGCTGATTCCGGGGAAGCAGCCAGGGACCCCCTTAGCTCCCCGAGGGGCTTGGGGATGGACTGAGGCACACCATTTCTCCAGACTGATGGCATGCAGCACAGAGCAGAGGGGAAAGCGCACTGGGTTCCAAACATCCAATTCAGCCTCAGCTCACCCTTGTCCTCAGTACTCAACACAAAATTCCAAAATTTGCATTACTATCCTTCCTTTTTTTTTTTTTTTTTTTTTTTTTTGGTGAGAGAGTCTCAGAAAAGTGGAAGAGGAGGGCTGTTTGGGACAAGGAAGCTGTCACGTGGTTCGGTGTGTTGGCTGAAGCTCAAACAGTCGATTCTGGAACCCTGAAGGTGTGGCTCTGGATGGGGATGGGGGACCGGAACCTGCACCGAACTAACATGGCTGATGCAAGAAAGCAGAAACCTCGGGGCCAGCCGTCCAGTGTGGCACTCATGACCAGCTCCTCCACATTTATGAACGGCTTCGACGTTCTGAGCCAAAGCTCAGCGTGCCTGGGTCACGGATGTGGGGCTGGTGACCTCCTTGGGAACAGGGCTCAGGTGGCAGCAGAGGAGCAGCACGCGTGTGGACCGGGATAATGACTCTGCTGCTTGATAACTTAGTGCCTGAAGCATGTCACTTAACCTCGCTTCACCTCAGCCTCTTCTCGCCGAGCTGGCTCAGCCATCAAGGGTGGAGTGGTCAAGACAGCGTGTGTGTCACGCTCCGCCCTGCAGGGGGTACAGTGCAGCCCTCCACACGTGGGGGACGCCACTTCAAGCAGACATCTGCTAATGGGCGAGGGTGCCAGGCCCACAAGACAGACAGAAGAGAGCCCGTGCCCCCACTGATGGCATTTAACCAGACCAGACTGACTTGTCTGGCGAGGAGCCTGACTCAGAGTCTCCACTCCTCGTTCCCCATCTTCCAGGCATCTGGAGAAGCGGTCCAGGAGCAAGAGAGAGACTTCTAGAGAAAGGATGGAGCCAGTGCTTCAAAAAGATACCCCTGGACACCTGGGTGGCCCAGTGGGTTAAACCTCTGCCTTCAGCTCGGGTCATGATCTCAGGGTCCTGGGATCAAGCCCTGCATGGGGCTCTCTGCTCAGCAGGGAGCCTGCTTCCCCCTCTCTCTGTCTGCCTCTCTGCCTAGTTGTGATCTCTCTATGTCAAATAAATAAATAGAATCTTTAAAAAAAAAAAAAAGATGCCCCTGGGAATAGCCACAGATGAGTTAAAATCTGAGCCAAAAGACAACGAGGGAGCCTTACCCATGGGACAGCAACAGGGATGGAGCCGGAGGCACAGAGAGCAAGGCCAGAAACTCAGTCTCTTCCACACCCTGGCCTGGGCACCCCTGTGCTCACCAGGGAATCCCAAAGTCCCACACGAGACGCTGCCACCTCTGCCAGACCTCCCCCCTGGCCACGCCAACACTCCCCTCTGCCTTGCCTATGCTTGTGAGCAGCCATGCCCTCCCCATTCCATGCATGACCATGTTTCCTCAGCTCTCTCCTGCTTCCGGAGGCTCTTCTCACTGACGCACTCAGTTCTCACCTACAGGTGACATCGGCTCTGCCACCACCACAGGCTACCCTGGCTGTCAGGCCTTCAGTGCACTGGGACCACACTCTATTCCAGGCTAACCTTGCTTTTCAGGCACACGGAGTCACTAGCTCTTTGACCTGGACACCTGCTACCGCCCTCCCAGGCCCATCCTTTCAACCACACACACCAGCTCAGGCCCGTGGGCAGGGGACCGCCCCGCTCGCCCAGGTACCTTCAGAGTGTCTGCCTCACGGCCTCGCTCTTAATCACCAGGCTCTACAGCTCCCCAGTCCCTTGATCTTTCCTTTTCAACCCCCTCCAGGCCTTTCTACTGCAGAAGAATGTGACCTTGAGCAAGTACCTTCCTCCTTCTGCAGCTGTGGTTATGAGCTATAAAGATAGAAGTTATACAAATTATGTTCACAGGTGAGATAAAATAGCCCTATGAATTTAGGAACACCTTCAAATGAATTTGTACATTATTCGTTACAATGCCATCATTTGAAAAACAATAATCCACCTCTGAGGAAGATTTATTACTTAGTGATCCAACAGCAAAGCAGTGACTGGTGTTCTATGTGGGTCCTCGGACCCGGGGTCACATTTCCAGAGCCCTCTGGGGCCCACGGCCTGTGGGCTGGCAGACAGTGAGCTCGACACTCTCCAAGGGCCTTTCAAATTCACTAATTCAACCAATATTTACTGACTGCCTGCTAAGTAAGAAGTGTACATCCTTCAAAGAGAGTCAGAAAACATCAAAAAAAAAAAAAAAAAAAAAAAAGAATGACCCACGATGCTAACTGGGAGGACACCTACAAAAATGAGGCAGCATGGTGGGGGACTGAAGGGAGAAGGAAGGCTTCTCTGGGGTAATGACAGGTGTCTTCAGGACCCGGATGAGGACCAGACACCAGTCACGAGAGGGAGAGCAGGGATCAGGAGAAGAGGAAAAGGCATTTCAGGCTTAAAAAACAGTCTTCACGAAGGCTCTGAGGCAGATGCCATCGTGGTCTGTTTAGCTGAGGGTGAGGACACTGAGTGGCAAATTATAGAGGAAAGAACAATTCCATGTGGACGTGTTAAGTTTGGGAGTGACTGTGACATCCACATGTCAATGTCACAATGGGTGAATGGGGGAGGAGGCTAGAAATCAGATTCCTGTATTACAAACATACATTCAGGAGTCACCAACAGAGAGAATGTGTTCAAACTCTGTGAACAGTGATGGGGTTTAGAGAAAGCAGAGAAGAGGAGCTCCAGACCAACTTATTAGAAATGTGACCACGGAGCTGGGGGCCGACGAGGATTCAGGAAGAGAGGAGGAAAACCATGAGCTGCTCCAGAGAAAGAGAGAGGGACCCACTAGGTGGAGGAAATAAGACAAGGATGGAAACACATGCATTGGCCTTGATAGTAGGGACAATGTTGCTGACCTGGACAGGATGGGCCCAGGAGGGTCACTGTGACAGAACCACTGGAGTGAGAGGAAGAGAAAAATGGACGGGAGGAATTGAGGACATCGTGCATAGGCAACCCCTTCCTAAAGTTTGGCTATCCAGAGAACCAGAACAAAGGCACTGAAGAAGAAAGAACATGGTCTATTATGTTCAGCAAGCATTCGCTCCCTCTCTCGGTCTCCATGAGAGGAGTGTAATCCCCAGGCCACTGATGCTGGGCTTGGACATCCGATGTGACTTGGCCCATGAGAGGTGCAGATATGCCCTCAACAAAGGCTTAAGATGTGCTTGCCTGCTTGGGCTTTCTCTCTTGGGCTCCTGTCCTCCTCCACAAGAAGCACATACTTTGGGGAGCCTCTGGACGAGGGAGGATGAATGACCTGTGGCACAGACTAGAACACAACCCACAGCTTGGGAGCCCAGCCTAGATCTGTGGAGCCCTAGCCAGCCCATGGGCCAAGGAGCAAGGACACACATCCTTCTTGTCCGCCCCCACGATGCTGCAGGTATCTGTTGCCCAGGACTATGGAGGACAGAGCTGACTGACGCAAGGCGGAATGTATAGTTAGATGGGGTTATTTTTAACATAGGTGATGCCAGATATATTTATACACTAACGGGAAAATGATCTATCACAGTGAAAGAGGACTTGGGTGCCCGGGGGAGGTGAGCTGGCTTTGGAAGGACAACATGGATGAGTAGAGCAAGAGGGGATGAGATCCCCAAGACGGTGAGAAGCCAGCCTTAGACCAGCAGGGGCCTGCATCCTCCTTTGTTACAGGAGGGAGAGAGGTGGATGCAGATGCCAGAAGGTTCTAAAGCCCAGGAGAAGAAAGATGAACTCAGATAGAATGGACTCAGTCTTCTCAAGGAATGATGAGGCAAGGTCATGGGTAGGGAATGTGGTTGGCAGGGAGAAGAGGGTATCTTGTTGCACTGTTTTCTCTTCCTTAAATATCCTTTTGATTTTCTCCACTGATGTAAATTCTATCAAGTCCCACGTTCTCCTCGAAGGCCTCCACTAACAACTCTAGCCTACCACGACCATTCCCTTTTCCTACAGCATCTGGAATCTCCACCTTGGCCCAATCCTTTGTTAGCCTTCCATTGTCTGATGCAGGACTTAACTCGCCCATTTCCTCTGCTGGAAGTAAGTTCAATGAGCCATGGAGTGGTGGTGGGGGGGGGTCAGGCCGTCTGCTTCTTCTGAACCCCCCACGATACCGACGGCCACTGATGTTCATGCCAAGGAGGCTTAATTACTTGTTAACTGGCTCACAAAGGAAAAGTATCTGTTACTATCTGCTTGGACAGCCAGCTTGGACCAAAACATATCAAGCAAGATCAGCTGGTAAGAGTTAGCCACCAGAACTACTGTTTTTGAAGACAGACATGTTTTCTAGGTCAGTTGTTTTTTTTTTTTTTTTCCCCCTCCCCTCACTTCTTGTGCCAACTTCCCTGAAGCCTGAGCCATTTTCTTTTCTTGACTGCTTCAAAAATTCTTTCATCCGTCCTGCCTTGGACGTACTGACATCTTCCCTGGGAAAGCAGAGGGTTATTTTCCAGATGTTCTTTAATGCCACTGCTTAGAGGGCTTTCTGTTTTATTTTTAATGAAACAAAAACTGCCAGATCTGACAGGTGATGCTAGGGAGTCTGTATTTCATGCAAGGGGTCCCAGAAATAACATGCATCCAGCATGCTCCCTCCATCCCAACTACACGCATCTTATTTATAACTGAGGGAGAACAGAAGGAGCTCACTCTCGAGGGCCTTCCCAGCCGGACCCTGGGGGGCTGAGTGCACCCTGAAGCCTCCGTTCCAGGAACCCGTCAGTTTCAGAAGGTCCTGCACCACCCTCTTTAACACCCACCAGTTATACGTGAAGAAAACAAGTTTGATCGAGAGAACTCTTGCTTGATAACGGGGCTGCCACAGGCAAGCTCATGAGGCGGGGAAAGGCTCTCACTTTCCATCCCCCCCAAGACCTCCATTCTAACCCCCCAAGTTGTCATCATTTCCAGACACCAGAATCGCAAGCCTGCCCACCCCATGTCCTCTGTCAGAGCAAAATGGCCCTCAAGAAGTGCTCCAGTCCACAGCCGGGCTAGGGGAGGGTCCCCTTTTCTGAGCTTCCAGGAGCTTCTAACTAAGGGCTAAATTGTCACCAGATATTTCACCCATGAGGCTCTGAGCTCTCTGCATCTGGGGCTGTACCTTACCCATCCGTATTTCCTTCTCTGGCGGTGTTCCAGGCACAAGCGGGTGCCCTAGGAATGGTCTGTTATACACTACCACAGGTAGGAAGAGAACGTGAATCGAGCCTCAGATCTGTCTGAACTGTGGAGCCCAAGATAGTCACTTAAGCTTCAGGGGACTTTCTCCTCATCCGTGAAGGTAGATATGAAAGTATCCACTTCACAGGTGCTCTAGGACAGAATCAAATAATTCATGTTTGAGAAACTGGCAAGTGTTTTTTACAACAGGAAGTCATTAGAGCTAATTAATACTAAAGTTGTAAAGACTACATTAACTGGCCCTCTGACTTCCCCCTTCTCCTCCTCGGCAGAGGTCCATGTTTTCCTCCTTCAGCAGGGGTGTTACTTCAGGCTTGGGTGAAAGCAACTGTCTTTGTTTCGACTGAGGGACCTTACTGACAGAACACAGACTAGAGGTCAGCAAAATGCGGCCCACCACCCAAATCTAACCTACCACCTGTTTCTGTATGACAGATGAGCTAAGAGCAGTCTTTACATATTTTTTTTAAGCAGATGGAAAAAAAAAGTCAAAAGAAGAGTATTTTGTGACGCATAAAAGTTACATGAAATTCAAATTAGAGCATCCATGAATCAAGACTGATTGAAATACAGCCACACTCACTTGTTTACATACTGTCTGTGGCTGCCTTCGTGCTACACCAGAAAGCTACTGGAGAGGATGCAACAAAGACCTGTCAAAGCCTGTAAATTTGACCTGTAAAGCCAAATTATTTACTAATTGGCCCTTTAATTAGAAAGTTCACCAAACCCTGATACAGAACATTTTTCTACCTGCCCCAAGGCTACTCCTAGAAAAAGATCTAGAATGAGCTGGGACTTGATGCTGGGCTGGGAATTCCACTTTAAGAGAGATTACAGACGAAATGGATCCTATTCAGGAGGGCAAAAAGGAATATGTTGGGATTCAGACATGGGTGTATCAGAGGAAGAACGGTTAGAGAGTTAATTAAGGGGTGCCTTCAACTATCCAAGACATGTCACGAAGGAAGAAGATAAGGATCCTCCTCTCTGGCTGCAGGGAGTAAACACGGGGTCGGAGACCCATTCCAGCTCCGTATCAAGAAGTGCCTGGGCTGTCTGAGTTGTCTCAAGCCCTGAGTTCCCTAACACTACACATATTCACAGTAGGGAATGCACAATGTCGTAAGTATGAAACTTAGTGATTGGTGACCACCGGAAGAGTACTCCTCTCGCCAAGACCTCCTTAACTACCCCACGAGCATCCACAGGGCAGGACATCCTGGGATGCCGTGTTTGGGCAACATGCTTCAGCCACAACTCAGGGGACCAGGTCGAAGCCTGAGGGCCTGGTTAGGCTCTGCCAGGACTGGGGACTTGAGATCTTTTCAGCCAACCTAGAAGAGAGGCCAGGCCACCTCTCCAGGCAGTGTCTGAGGGGTTCTGGAACTTCACGTCCCGAAGAGGGAGCAAAGACACGAAATATGATTCCCACACACCGTGCGCGTGTCTTTCCTCCTCAGGAAGAAGATAACATGAGTCTATCACATCCCACTGCTGCAAAGAATAATGAATAGCACTGTTAGCAAATGACAAGTGTTACATCTCTTATTATTATCTATCATGTATACATCATTTTATTTCCATAGCCTCCAGCAGGTGTTGAATGCAAATGGCCTGAGAAACTTCTGCAGGCTTGCCTCTGCTCGGAAAGAAAACCATCCGTGAGCACAGAAGAGTAAAGATGCCAGGTTGGTCCATGGGCCTGGGCTCAACTTTCCTGAGCAAGACTTGAGAAACCTCTCTCAAGCACATGGATTGGCCAGAAACCCAAAGAACATAGGTAATTCACATCTGTTTTGGTACAATAAGATCCACTCAGCTGCGGGCTATTTGTGTGATCAGGGAGCCACCGGAACTGGACATTTGGTACCAGGTGGCCAGATGCCCTCAATCACTGTCTGGCCTTGGGTCTCCCTTGATCCATTTTATTCCACATGCCAGACGTCACCATCTCCCAGGTGTCTCAGCTTCTCTGCTCTCAGCATTTAGCATATAGAGAACAGAAATTCATGATTAGTTTCCCCCAAAGAACTATGAGGCTGACCTGGAGACTGGAAGGCATAGGCCGTGTCCGGTCCAGCGGTGATGTCCCCACACAGACTGGCTGGAGGAGAATGTGGTTTAGGGGCAAGGAAGGGAGTCTGGGAGGCTGGGCTCTGGCCCCTTTGCTGTCCCGGAGATACCGGGCCCCAGGCAGGCTATTTCTCCTTCCTGGTTTTAGTGGCTTGTCTTTCCAGGGAGCAGACTGGACCGGGAGCAAGGTCAGAGCCACAGGGCAGGACTAGCAAGATCAAAATGAGGAAGAGGCCAAGAGCTGATGCAAAAGAACCACCAGGCAAATGTCAAGTCTGGAGTGGGATCAATGAGCATATCCTAGCTGAGTCGCTAAGGATACAGACCACGTGCTGAGTTAAAGAGGTATAAATAGAAGAGTCCAGACAACACAGAAGTGACTTAATTTTGGTAGAAATGTTGTCATCTTAATAGCTTAATGCCACCAACACAAATACTGCTAGGTAGAATGCCCACCAGGATCCCAGCCAGCATTCGGTGTCTATGAACGGCAACCTTGCTCAGATGTGCTCACAAACGTGCATCAGCCCCAACAAGAGAACAACAGCAAGAGAAGTTTCTGGCACAGCGTGGGCTCTGCATTAAGCTACTCCTTCCTACCTAGTGCTAATTGGGCACAGGGGAAATCATCCTGAAAAAGGATGTACACCAAAGTCTCTACTTCCAATTACACACAAATGGTTTCTGCTCCAACTTCTTATTTTTTACCCTCCCACTAAAATGTTCTCTGGTCTTGGGGAAAAAAAAAAAAAAAAGGCAAACCGCCTACTCATCAGGACAAGTAATAATTACACCAGGTCACTGAAAACATAATAGATTTTAAAACTCTTGACCCTCTATGGATGGAATGCTGGCTAGCCAGAAAGAGAGGAAGATTTCTTTCCAAAACCATCTATTTAATATCCCAATCTCTTCCAGGCCATCTCTCAGAGCCATTATTAAATACACTCAACACATCAATTTCTTTCTCTAGAAAAAGTTCCTGAAGTAGCTGAGATTTATGACTTAGAAAAAGTCTCTACCTTTCTCTGCTCAGTTCTCTCATTTGTAATCATACCTGTATCCATTTTCTAGGGCTGCTGTAACAAAATACCTCAAGCTTAGTAGCATAAAACAATGCCAATGATTTACCTACAGTTCCCTAGGTTAGAAGTCCCACGAGTCTCAGTGAAGCTGAAATCAAGGTATCAGCAAGGTGCCTTCCTTCTGCAGCTCTAGGGGAGAACTGGTTTCTAGGGGAGAACTGGTTTCCTTCCCTCATCCAGCTTCTAGAAGCTTCTTGCATTCCTTGCCCTCTTTTCTGCCTCTCCACCTTCAAAGCCAGCAACAGAGGGTGGAGACCTCACAGTGAATCACTCTGATCCTTTCATCTGCTTCCTTCTTCCACTTTTTTTAAGATTTTATTTTTAAGTAATCTCGACACCCAATGTGGGGCTCAAACTTACAACCCCAAGGGGCACCTGGGTGGCTCAGTGGGTTAAAGCCTCTGCCTTCCCCTCAGGTCATGATCTCAGGGTCCTGGGATCCAGCCCCGCATCGGGCTCTCTGCTCAGCAGGGAGCCTGCTTCCTCCTCTCTCTCTGCCTACTTCTGATCTTGTCTGCCAAATAAATAAATAAAATCTTAAAAAAAAAAAACTTACAACCCTGAGATTAAGAGTTGTGTGCTCTACCAACCTAGCCAGCCAAGTGCCCCATCCTTCTTCCACTTTACAGACTCTTTTGAGTACCCTGGACTCACTCAGGATTACTCAGGGTAATCCAGGACCCTGTCCTTATTTTAAGGTGAACTGATTAGCAACTCAAGTCCCCTTTGTCGTGTAACAGACTTATACAATTTCTGGAGATTGGGAGAGTACATGTTTTCAGGGGGAGCATGGGGGAGAGAGGGTCTTATTTTACTTACCACAGTACTCTCAGGGAGGCTGAGAAACAGTTTCCTCTACTAGCTAAGCCTAGGACCCTGGCCAAACCTGTCATTTTGGTTCCTTCTTCTAAAACTGAGGGCTTTAGTCTAAGAAGATCTTTAAGATCTATTGCTTTGGGGGATAAAACAAGGTCATTGAAAGACTAGCTTCTGTCTCTGCTTTGTCTCATTAAATTCTCACATCAATCCTGGGAAACACACAGGAAAGAGGGCTCTGATGCCCACTTTGTAGGTGTGTAATCTGAGACTAGGAAGTTAAATGATTCGCCCAGATCACGCAACTAGCAAATGACAACTGTGTTTTCAAGTTAGAATCCGCTGATTACACCTGCCCTAGGTAAAAACCTATGTGACCACCATAGAAATGCATACACAGGGAAGACGGTCACCACCACCACAACCACCATTACAACCATTCAGCCAAAGCACAACCTAACCTAACTGGAGAGGTATGGCGATGGCAAGCACCAGTCTCTACAGGTAAGTCAGGACTCCCACTTTGGATTCCTGTCCTCTGTCTGTCTGTGTCCCATTGAAAGTGTCCTCCCCAAACCAGACTCCTCCTTTCATGCTATGAGACAGCACACCATCAAGCATAATCCTGGTTCTAACCCAAGGAGAAAACATCAGGAGCCTCTAGCTGGGGCAGGACTGGGGGAGAGTCTGCCATCCACTCTACGGAGTCTGCCATCCACTCTACTGCTCCTGTAACATAGGTTCGCTAATCACAGTTACGAAAGCTTCTCCCTGAGCTTCTGTGGAAGGGAAACATGAAGGGTGAAGACATTTTCTAGGAAACAAGGGAAGAGAAGAGAGCTAAAGGGTGCCCCAGTTTCTGAGGTACAGTGGACTTTGGTTTTTCGTCCCCTAGCATGAACCGTCACATCGGCGTTTTCTGAGAGCAGTCTCTCTCTGACCCAGACCCTCCTTCACCTTGCACCCCAAGCGCAGGGAATTAACTCCTTCCACAAGCATTCACGTACGGAACACCTAAAATGTGCTCTTGGCATGGGAGACACGAAACTGGATGAGCCATAAAAGGCCCCCGCTGTCACGGAGCTACCAAATAAGCAAACCCAAGAAGACCCTTTCAAGGGTGTTACAGGCTATGAGAAAATAAAATAGGGTTTTTGTTCCAGAGAGAAACCAAGGGTGCTAACTGGACTTTGCAGCTTGACTAGCTATTTTCTCCTTTGTAAAAGCCCATTTGGCTCAGGCTTCCTGTTGGTCACACCCCAAGCCTCCTAACATAGTGGCCCTCACCCGCCACCCCAGTACTGCGCTGTCCCTGTGCTAACCCCGCACCGACCCAGCCAAGACCTCTGTGATCATGGGGAATGGGCAGATGGGAAAGAACCCAGAACTGGCAGGTTCCAGCTCAGAACCTCAGGTTCAAGCTCTAGCTCACTACTGACGAGCTGAGTACCTTCCACCTGGCCTGGAGCATTTCCTCACCAGGGAACTGGGGGAGTTTCATGAGTCAATCTCTATGATCCATTCACTTCGTCATGTTATGTCCTATGCTCCATTTGTAGGAGCTGCTCAGACGTACATCTTAAGAGGGAGCTGAGTAATCTCA
The DNA here is from genome assembly GCF_002288905.1 of Enhydra lutris kenyoni. Lineage (NCBI taxonomy): Eukaryota > Metazoa > Chordata > Mammalia > Carnivora > Mustelidae > Enhydra > Enhydra lutris. The sequence continues at coordinate 1,196,152 of NW_019154119.1, read as the reverse complement.
AGCCGGTATCAATCACCATCCTACATTTCTATTAAAAAGCTGCAAAACAAGCAACTAACACTCGATTCAGATCCATACCAAATCGTCAAGGGAGTTGCAAACTGCACGCTCAGCACACGCATTCTACAAACAAACACTCCAGTGCCTGTGGAAGTTAGCGATTCGAGATGATGCTGATTTTACCTGCAACACTCATGGCGAGCTCCGAGCTCGGAGCTCCGTTTCTAGCCTTCATGGCTTACTAGGGAGGGGAAAGGATTGGAGCAAATCACATTTGGCTGGATTCGAAGCATTTACACCCTCTTCTGTATGTGCAGCCAAGGGGGCATGCATCATCTTGTGACAAATGTATCAGTGAATATGTCAAAATCCTGTGAGTGTGATAATCTTCTTTAAAAAAAATGCATTTACACAGTTTATTAAAAAAAAAAAAGGCATACAATGAAAAGTTTCCCTTCTACGCTGGCTCATCACTAGTTCACATCACCACCCCTAAAGGCAAACCATTGTTAGATTGTTGTATATCCTTCCAGAATTTCTTATGCATATAGATGCAAATGTAAACACATTCTATTTCTGTCCCACTCCCACTCCATCATCTTTCATATAAAATTAGTATTGTATACACCTTGTTCTCCATCTAATTTTTCATCCAGCAATCTGATAGATGAAGTAATGTATTTAGATATAAATTTAAATAGATTTTTTATGAGGTAAGGTTGAGCGTATCTCTTAACACATTTAGGACACTTTATATTTCCTTTTCCATGATCTATCTCGTTATATACTCTGCCTATTTTCTTTTTCTATTAGATTGAAGGGTTTTGTCTAATTGACTCTTTGGAGTTCTTTGTTAAGATGATTAGTCCTTTGTCATTTGTCTTTTCAGTTTACTTTATGTCAATTTTTTTTGCCAGTCAGATGATTTTGTTGGGTATTTTTCTTTCCATTTTTATATTATCATATATATCAGATTTTTTTCTTTTATGGATTCTGAATTGAAATCTTGGTTAAAAAGGCCTCCTCTGTGCTCTCTTCTGGTACTTTTTTTTTTCCTGGTACTTTCATAGTTTTAACATTTAGATTTTATTTTTGTTTTGAATTTCATCCTGGTGTCTGTATGGTGTGAGGTATGGATCCAGTATTATTTCTCCCTCACAGGGCAACCAGTTATCCTAACAGCACATATTTAAACTTTTCCTCCAATGATTTGAGATGCCACCTTTACCGAATACTAAATGATCATATGCAATTGGATCTTTTTATAGATTATTCACTCTGTTCCTTTTTAACTGTTTGTGCATGTGCCTCTAACATTCTGTTTCAATACATAAGGCACTATAATAAGTTCTAGCATCACAGCACCTGGATGGCTCAGTCAGCTAAGTGTCTACCTCCTAATTTCAGTTCAGGTCATGATCTCAAGGTCATGAGAAAAAGCCGTGCATTGGGCTCCACACTCCACAGGGAGTCTGCTTCAGATTCTCTCTCCCCCTCTACTCCTCCCCCTGTGTGTGCTCCCTCTCTCTCTCTCTAAAATAATAAATAAACCTTAGGAAAAAAAAACTGTGTATTTACAAAATAAGTTGTGGCATCTAGAAGGGTCAGTCCTCCCATATTGTTTTCCTTTTTCAGAATTTTTTTGGAGTATTCTCATTTCTGTGTGTGTGAATTTTAAAACTTAGCTGATTAAAGAAAAAAAGGGCATCTGGTACTTTTATTTAGATTGCATTATATTTACAAATGAAAGAGAATAACATCTATTATTTTTCTATCCATGAACATGATACATCCCTCCATTTGCTCAAGGCTCCTTTCATATCTTTCAGTGGTGCTTTTAAATAAATTTACATGTCTGACATATCTGCCAAGTTCATCACCATTTTATGTTTTTTGAGGTTATTGTAACTGAGCTTTTCTCCTATGTATATTCTATCTGATGTCTGTATATATGGAAAGTATTAATTTCTTTTTACTAATTTTTGCACAGTTACTTTATGGGATTCTTTTATTGTTTGGGATAGTTTTCCAGTGATTTCTCTTATGTTCTCCAGCCACACAATCATAATACCTGCACATACACTGACCCTCACCTCCTCTGCACATCTCTCTTCGAATTGATTTCTCTTGTCTAGTGCATTGGCAAGCATCACCAGTGCAAAAGGAATCCTCGTACTAATAGCGTAGATCCCTGTTCTTTAGTGGAATTCCTTTGTTGTTTCCCCATGAAGCCTGATGCTGGCTTTTAGTCTGAGGTGCATGTATTTTTAGCCTGTTAAGAAAGTACCCAGCTGTTCTGTTGTCTTGGGTGGTTTTTTTTTTTTTTTAATTGAAACATGATCATTGAAATTTCTCAAAGACCTTTTCAGAATCTATGAAGATAACCATGAATATTTTTTCCGCTAATGTTCACTAGTGTACAACTGTATCTGCATTCTAGGAATAAAACCCTCTTGATTATGACATATGTATTCAAATGTATTGCTGAAGTTGTCTTGCTGAAGTTTTTTACTTGGAATTCTGAATTAATATTCATAATGGGATTAGTCTTTGATTTTCTCTTTGTGCCTTCTTGTCAAACTTATAACTGTTTCTCTTTGTCTATGCTCTGGAACATACGGGAACTGCCTATTCTTTGGATAAATTTTCCCTGTAAAATCATTTGGACTGGTGATTTCTTCTTTGAGGTAGGTATACCTGTTGGAAAGTTTGGGTTTTGTTTTTTTGTTTTGTTTTGTTTTTTGCATTTTATTTTATTTTTTTGAAGATTTTATTTGACAGAGAGAGAGAAAGCGAGAGAGGGAATACAAGCAGGGGGAGTGGAAAAGGGAGAAGCAGGCTTCCTGCCAAGCAGGGGGCCCAAGGTGGGGCTCTATCCCAGAACCCTGGGATCATGACCTGAGCCGAAGGCAGACGTTAACGACTAAGCCACCCGGCACCCTGACTTTTGCATTTTAATTTCCACTTTGGAAATTCCAAATTCCTTTCTGGGATCAGTTGAGTATATTTTATTTTCCTGGAAGAAAATCTAGTTCACTTAGACTTCCAGATGTATTTGCATAGGGCACCTGGGTGGCTTAGTCAGTTAAGCTGCTGCCTTTAGTTCAAGTCATGATCCCAGGATCCTGGGATCAAGCCTCGTACTGGGCTCTCTGGTCAGCTGCAAGCTTGCTTCTCCTTTTCCCTCTGCTGCTCCCCCTGCTTGTACATTCTGGCTCTCTAACCCTCTGTCAAATAAATAAATAAACAAATAAAAGGACTCTTTCAAAAAAAATATTTGCATACAGTTGAGTCAGTCTCTTGGAACTCCTTTAATTTCCTATTTACATGATTATTTCCCACATATAATTTCTTATTTTATGTATCTGTACTTGCTTCCACATTCTCTTGATTAGATTAACTAGTAGTTTATCATTTCACTGTTGTTTTTCCCCAAAATCAGCTTTGAAATTTATTTCAACTGTTTCCTAACTCATTAATTTTACTTTTATCTATGTCTTCCTTCTGCTTTCCCTCTGCCATAATCTGTTTTATTCTGTTGTAATTCCTTGACTCAGATGATTAATTTATATGTTACCATTCTTTCGTGTAAATACTTAAGACCATCATTTTTCCTCTGAGTACAGCTTTAGCTATCACACATCTGTTCTGATGGTGTTTTCATTAATCATTGCTTCCTAGAAAATCTGTGATTTCAGTTTTTATATTCCTCTTTAAGCCATGCAGTGTTTTTTATTTGATTTGATTTTACATTCAGTGTGATGGTCTTTTGCTTTTCTGATTTCATATTAATTTCTAGCTTAATTGTATCAAAGAATACTGCTTCTATTTTTTTCCCATCTTTTGGGATTTGCTGAAGTTATCTTTGTTCCCTAATAGATGGTCAATATTTGTGAATGTGCCATGGGCCCCTGAAAGATGTGTTCTCTTCATTTAGTCTACAGGGTTTGCTATTTATCCATGGGATCTTCTTTTATTATGTTAACTAGGTCTTCAATATTGATTTTTATTCTTTGTCCAGTTATCTGGAGATTGAAACATGTGAATTAAAGTTATCTGTTACTAATGTGCTTTGGTCTATTTCTCCTCACATCTCCTGAAATCTGACCTTTCAATATTGCTGCTACATTTTTTTTTCATTGTGAAATGTACACTTTAGCATTATGAAGTTCCTTTATTTCATCAAATGCACTCTAAACTGAATTCTACTTCGTTTGATGCAAGCTCATCATTACTACCATTTATTTCCGTATTTCCCTAGCCTTCCTTTACTTATCCTTCCTGTGTTTCCAACCTTCCTGAATCACTTTACTTTAGGGGTGTCTCTACAGATAATATACAATTTGGCTGTGATTTGTGATCCGATCTGAAAACCTTTTTAAAATAAACTCATGTATATTTAGCAACATGACAAATAGGTTTGTTCCTGGTTCTCGTTTTATATCATGTTTTCTGGTTTTTTGGTATTATTTTTAGTCTTCCTATGATCGTTTCCCCTGTTGTGGTTCTTCTGAGAGGGTTCATGGTTTTTTTCTAGCAGTTGCATTCATAACTGCAATGCTAATAATCTTAACCTATGTCTTTAGACATGATTGATGAATCTTATACTACAAGCAAAGATAAAATTGGTCTATTTTCTCTTCTTTCCCCTCAACTCTTTCTGTAGAGGCAAAGCAAAAGCATCATTGGAGTAAGGACAGAGAGACACACGTGCCCCGGGTGGCAGTTATGAAAGACCATGGAGATGTTAACACAGTGTCCGCTGCACATGGGCAGGGAGACAATAAACACATGACGTAGCCCCTGGGTACCACTGACTCTGGCTATGCTGCCTCTCTCTTCTACCACCTAATTTTGGGCAATAATATTCTTTCTTAATGTTTACCATTTATTGTTAAATATAATTATGCTTATGTTATTCCTTTTGTCAGCTCTAAATTACATCCTTTGAGTCCCTGTTATTATAGAATGAAGCATTCAGAGAATTTACTCTCCCTCCTCCCAGCCTTCCCAAATGTGATGGTTGTGTCATTTCATCATCACAGGGCACAGAACATTCTCCTCTCTTGTTCTAATGCTTATATTTGTTTTGTCTTAGTTTTAGTGTAGATTGTATGGTTGGAAATATTCAGCATTCACCCTCAATCTTCTCTTTGCTGGCTGAAGTTCATCCTCTGCTAGTTTTCTCAAGAAGGGCTCATGGGAACAATATTCCCTGAGTTATCTCAGGCTCAAAACTCTTTATACTTAAAAGATGGCTAAGATGGATATAAATTTTGGCTCACACTTTCTTTCTTTGCTTATCTTTCAGATGCTTCACTGTCTTTGGGGCATTGGATGTTGCTGCTAAAGAAACTGGGACCACCTGATATTTTTTCCCCCCGCAAGTAATTTGATTTCTTTGCCCAGATCCCCAATGAATTCCTTCTTTTTATTTACTATTTCTTTTTTACGATCTTTTTCTTAATTTTTGAAGGAATTCCAAACCTTAAAACTTTTTTTTGCATGAACAATACAAATGTTTACACTTCCTCCACGCCGAGTCTCTAGATGATAACGTTTAAGTCTATTTTCCTCATTTTTGGATGGAGAAGGATTCTTCTTTTGGCAGGATGTCTATCACCTCTAAATAGTCTGGTATATGCCCCCCAAAGACAGGAACCTTTCTCCCATATGACCACCATACAGACCTCTGAGCCATAACACCAACACGGGTCCAGCACAAACCCACCCACAAACCCACTCAGATTTCTCCAACAGCTGGAACAATGTCTCTTTTTCCTTCTTGGTCCAGGATTCTATCCACCAATACTCATTCCAGTTAGCTGCCATGTCTCATTAGTCTGCTCCCGTCTGGAACACTTCTCTGCTTCAGTCCTTCTCTGCTTCAAAGTCCTTAAAGATCTCAAACGAGTTACGGACCTTTCATTCTATAGGGTCCAGGCCCATCTTATATTTCCTCATGACCAGATGGAAGCCATGCATTCTTGGTGGAAATACGAGAAATGATGCTGTATTAGCATATCCCATCCAGGGTACTCCAGGTCAAACCATCCTACAGCTAGTGACGTTGACTTGTAGCAGTGGTGTCTGCCATGTTTCACCACCGACAATTCACCATCTTTCCATTGTGTTTGACTACAATTTTGTTGGAGGCTATTCCAATACTGTGCCAATAGACTGGTCCTTCTCAGACACCTCCACCACATGACTTAGCACTGACAACACCTGCCTGTTTCAACTACCATTATGATAGCTGCCAAGAGGTGAGTATCTATTTCCACTGTTCCTTCTACATTTACCAGCTACATTTATCAGAATGCATTCCCACTCCACTCTAAGGAAGAGTTTTTCTTCTCTCCTGCGTATTTGTTTGCTAACTTATCTATTTATCTATATATTCATTCATTCATTTATAACAGTATGAACTCATGGACTCCTGCTTTAGTCAATAGATCGTAATTTGACACTCATGCTCTTATTCCTCATTGTGTCCTGTGGAAACTCCAAGCTGGCTTCTGTGTCCTCTTCGTATGTTCTAATCTCTTCCTGACTTTCTGCAAAACAGAACATTGCAGGTTCATTTAATCCTTTCTCTGCCCCACCCTGTAAGCCAGCCACCTCTCTGAGGAGCCCCAGTAATTTTTAGTGGGGGATGTTATTTAGAAAGACATGAGTACTCAGTGTGCACTCAGGGCTACTGCAGTTCCTCTGCTTCTAGATCATTTCTCCACAATGAGTAAGGAAATGTATGTATATATGTATGTATGTATGTATATTCACACATATGGATGCTTCTAGTTCCAGTCCAGCATCCCCGGTTCTTTCCAATCTTCCCTCTTTACATGTTTATAAATCTCTTCTCAAACAGTGAAAAACATGGGTCCTACTAACCTCTCTATATTTATTTACTTGCTCAACAAATTAACCTATTTGTCCCCATAACAAATCTTCCAGTCATTCTGGCCACCTTCTACGCACGCTACCTCCATGCCCACCCTCTATCCTGCTGGGAAAAGAAGGGGAAGGGAGGGAAGGGAAGGGTGATGAGAATGAGGAAGGAAGGAAGAAAGGGAAGAAAGAAGGAAGGGAGGAAGGGAGGGAAGGGAGGAGGGAGAAAGAAGGAAAGGAGGGAGGGAGGGAGGAAGGAAAGAAAGAAAGAAGGGAGAAAAGAAGGAGGGAGGGGGAGAGAATTATTCCCTATCTTCAATGTCAAAACTTTGCAAGGGTATATCTTGGTGTTAACTGTTCTGGGTCATTTTCCCCAACACCTAAATTTTTGTTCCTTAACATTTAGAGTTAAGTCTTCTTTTACATCCTGAAAGCTTTCCTAATTTATAGTTTAAATACTATGATCTACTCAATCATTTTGTGTTTTCCTTCAGGGACTGAAATTACACATATGCTGAATTTCCATTGCTTGTCTTCTGTATCTATTACATTCTTTCTAATCTTCATGAATGCTTTCCTTATTTCAATTCCATATGTTCACCATTCTCATTTCTATTGTCTATGTTCCACACCGTATTTTCCAGTGTCTATTTTCCCTTGAGACCCTTCAGACTTGATCTTCATTTCTGAGATAGATTTGCCTTTTTCCTCCTCGAGTACTGACAGCTCACGTTTCCTTACCTTTTGCCATCCTGTCATCCCTTCCAGAATTCTTTTTACTGCTTTGTAGTTTTTCTTCATAGAAACGATTGCTTCATTGAGGTTTTTAAATTCTTTGTGAAATTCTTGACCGCAATTTTTATCTGCTCCCTAAGAACATTTTCCTAGGAGTGTTCATTATTTCGGAGTTTCTTAATTTTTGTGGCTACTGTTGACATTTTTTCACTATAATATCTTTGCTTCTATTTTACCAATGTTCTCAATTTCTCTTACTTTGCAAGGTAGACTTTCTTGGTCTGGTTTTTTGCAGGAAGTTCCCATGGAATAGGAGGAAGGACCAGGGCAGCATTTCATTATTAAAAGAAAATTCTCTTTGTGGGAGGGGTAGTGACTGGGAGGAAGCCCAGGGAGACCTCTGGGACGCCAAAAATGCTCTAGATCTTGATCTGGGTGGTGGTTCAACAAGGACACACATGTGTAAATTCTGGCAAGCTAAAGAATATTTGTATACTTTTTTTGTCTGCATGTTATACCTCAAGAAAAATAGTAAGGAGGGGCACCTGCGTGGCTCAGTTGTTGAGTGTCTGACTTCAGCTCAGGTCATGATCCCAGGGTCCTGGGACCAAGCATTGGGCTCCCTGCTCAGTGGGAAGCCTGCTTCTCCCACTCCCTCTCCCCCTGCTGTATTCCCTATCTCTCTCTCTCTCTCTCTCTCTGTCAAATAAATAAATAAAATTTTTTAAAAACATAAAAAAGAAATTTAAAAAAAAAGAAAAAGAAAAACAGTAAGGAAAGAAGGAAAGAAGGGAGGGAAGGATGACTTTTTTCCCTACTGTCACAAACTTTACTTCCTGCAACTAGGCCTTTCCAGAGGATGTTTTGTATCAACCCACCTCCTCTGCTTCTCTGAAGCAAAAGAGACTCAGGAGACACCTTCTTTCAATTCTGCTCATGCCAATCCCTGCCCAGTGTTTGCAAATAAGGGATATGGCTGGGGTTCATCAGGATGTCCTTGCACCTCCAGGTCACACACTCTCCTGGCACTCTCGGCCATCTGCTGTCCCAAGGCCTTCCTGCCACTCTTCTCTACCTCTCCACACACACATTCCCCACCCTTTCCCGACCCGGTGGTCCCTCCCAAACCTAGCAGCTTGGGTCGCCCTTACACCAACTTCAGATTTCAGAGGTTATATCTATTCTCTAATTTCACTGAAAATGACATTTAGGTTTTTTTTTTTTAATTGTTCTTCTTGTTGTTCTTGTAGGATATCCCAGAGAAGAAAGCAAAAGAGGTTGTCTCGCACAAACCGTATCATGCTGTAAGTCCTATTTGCTGGTTCTACTGGCTCACCACAACATGTCAAACCAGTCATGCCTTAAGCCTCGGTCTGCCATTCGCAGAACTGCCAGAAGAACCAGCTGCCCCTCTCCTCGCTCCTTCTGAAGATGATCAACGCGGAGAACGGAAGGTGCAAACACAAGGCTAGTTTCCCTGCTGCTAGGAAGGCTTTCCTCCAAGGCAAGAAGCACGGCGCTTTCCATGGTGCTGATCATTTTACCTCTCAATCTTACTCCTTTAGCATCTGCTCTTCCCCAACCCTGAGCCAGGAAACAGCTGGTTCTTTAGGACTAGACGCGTACCCCACGCCTCAGACTCTCACCACCTCCCCACCCACACCCCCACTCACACCCAAAGACACAGCAGCTTCTTCAAAATACCAATTTGCTGGCTGCCCTGTCTCATTTCTCTTGCTGGCTGCAAAAGTAACAGTAGGAATGTGCCACTACTTGGCACCGTCTGCCTGGCTGTGAGCAAACACAGGCTCTCTCAGCCAGGCAGTGTTTCAGGAAATACCAGACCCAGACTCCTGCCTCTGACCCCCCGTGAACCCCAAGGTTTCAGGCTGCAGATGGGCAGCACTCAATCACCGAGACCTCAGGGCTCCACCATCCCTGCATCAGTCACAAATATCACCCTTACTAATAGAAGTGGCAGATGGGAACATAAATTCTTCAAAAGCAATTCGCTTGCCAAGGACTAAGGAACATATGAATGAAGTGTGAACAGTAAATTTTTCCAAGTTTGGGAGGCTGGACACGTCACCCACTCAACTATACAAACAGACTCTGGAAGACCCAACCTAGTTTTCCATCTGGCTGAAAACATTTCAGGCTGACTTAAAGGCAAACACAAAGGCTAGCTCTCTCTTCCCTCTGCTACCTCCTCGAAGAAGGCCCAGAACTACAGGAGTGAAAGGCAACACTGGTGGGGACACTGGGCATTCAGTTTTTCCAAAAGAGTAAGGATAAGAACTATCCTTTGATGAAATGGTCCTTTGAAATCCCATGTCCTCCTTCAGAAGGCTCTTTGGAAGGGGAAGGGCTTCCCGGGGGAACAAGCACCAGACAAGTGTTAATCATTTGCATGCTCTCTCACAGATGTGATGGGTTTCACAGCTGGAGGGTCCAGCAGGCACCCAGCATCCCTGCAGGCGGCTCCCTACTGAGCTTCGCATTTCAAGACACAAAAGCAGGCAGCTTGGAACAGACAGAACGCAAAGAATTTGGAGTAGGGGCCAAGGGGCCAGGCTCCAGGTGAGTTCTGTCATGAGCCAGCTGAGTATTCCTGAGAAAGTCACTTCCTTTCCCCAGGGTCTGCATCCTCAAACCTAGGGAGCAGCTTCCCATTTCAAGACACAAAAGCAGTCAGCTTGGAACAGACAGAATGCAAAGAATTTGGAGTAGGGGCCAAGAGGCCAGGTTCCAGGTGAGTTCTGCCATGAGCCTGCTGAGTATTCCTGAGAAAGTCACTTCCTTTCCCCAGGTCTGCATCCTCAAACCTAGGGAGCAAGCAGGTCTGATGAACTCAAAGGCTCCCTGCCTCAACAAATAAAGAACTCTGGTCTGTCCCCTGAGCCTGACTGTGATGTCACCCCCAGAACCCAGACCCCCAACACCATAAGGGAAGGCCTAGGGCTTTTGTAAATCAGCTGCCACTCCACCCAGGCCTGGAATGCAGCTGTCACCGTGGTAAAATGCCATCATCACTCCAAGACCAACAGCAACGGCAAATGGCAGAGAAAAATAAAACCCAGCAAACTCGCACTGTACAACCAAGCCAGCAGCAGCACAAGGGAAGGAAGTGACTGCCTAAGTAACATTTCTTGCAATTGCCCACCTTTCGCCTCTCCACGAGAAACAGTGAAAAGAAAGAAGCCACCCAGTGAGTCTGAAAATGCATCGTTCCTCATTCTGAGATGAATTCAGGCAGCTAATAGCGCTGATAGCTTTAGAAAACCAAAGACGAGGAATCGGAGGCTTCAAAGGAGCCTGTCAGAATGGGAAACGATGCCCTTTCTCCTTCCTTGAAAGTGTGAACTGCTTTGGCTCAAATTATGTCTAATTAGGACACACTGAAAATGCAACGCTCTACGCACATAGACCTAGAGATGCACGCACACAGGACCCGGCCCCTCTGTCCTACGGCAGTGCGGACAGATTGTCACGGACATGACGCAGTACATTCATTAAACATCTCTCCAGCTTATTTGCGTGCAGTGTGTCTCAATAATGTGTTATGAGGTGTGTTTGTAATTGGCTACTGCTGATAGTGGTCCTTGAAGGGGAAATGGAGTGTGTCTAAATGCAGACAAAGCTACTTAGCGCGCCAGGACAAGATGAGATGCTCCTTGCAAGGTCCAAATGGGATACTCAGGGCTTCTTCCACCCATAGCTTGGGAGAGAGAAAGAGGAATAATCTGTCTCAATTTTCTCAGCTCCAGAAACAATATTTATAAAATAGAAGGGGATTTCAGAGCTCATTTATTTTCCTGGTTCACAGTCCCCACTCTCTACTGACATCATTTCTAACCAATTTTATTTCCAACAATTGCAGGAACAGCCTCAATTCTACTTGAAATCGTTAAAAACAAATCCATTCTTTCCTTGTCTTTGAGTCCCATCTTTCAAAAAAAAAAAAAAAAGTTTAATTTCTGTATTGCCTTTCTCTGAAACAATATTCCAGGTCTCTGAACACCTAGACGAGATCCTTTCTCCCCTTCTTACTTCTTAAATGCTTGTATTCCCTATAAATGAGAGAAGCACACAGATTCTCCCATTTCTAGGCACTCCACTCACTGGCTCGTCAAGCCAAAGGTTGTCCCACTCGTCGTGATTCTGGGGGACAGGTCTCTCAAACACGAGGCATCTTGGAGATGGAACAGGCCAGGGATTTTAAAAGTCACAAAAGAACCCTGTTTTTTTCATCCAGAAGGCAATCTTTAACAAGCAAAATCATGGTATAACTGGAGATGCCAAGCATGTGCTGGCTTCCATGAAAACTGTGGACGAATGCTGGCACGGGACAGTTGGAGATGGCTCCTTGGACTGCCAGGGGAGGGAGCCACGGCCCCTGGGCTAGGTGTTGGCCATCTCTTGCTGTGTCCTTCTCTTGACCTCCCAGTGGACTTCCCACAGGGAAGAAAGCATGCTATGTTCTTGGGGGGGGGGCCAGGCTAGCTCTGGCAATCACCCCATTTTTTCCTAAGTGCTCAGAAAACCATCTGTTCTCAAATTCCAGGGAATTAATGTCAAGCTGATTGGTCTTTTTCTCTGAGTGGGAAAAACTGAATCGGCGAGCCTTGTAGCAACTTCCACCAGTGCTGGATTCAGGCAGAAAAATCTTCTTAGTATGATTTTCAAAAATATGACTCAACTGGACTCAGGGGGATTAAGGAAAAAGTGGGAGCCTGGACCAGAACACCACATCCTTGACCAACTGAGAGGGGTGTACCCCAGTTGTAAGACAGGTAGCCAAACTACCCCTCACTCTTAGGGTATATTCGCCAGCAGAGCCTGAGAATTTTAAACAGCAAGGACTCCAGAGCCTCAAATACCACAAACCAAGGCAAGGGAGAGAACACAACGCTGCCTCTCACTTCAGCTCTGAAACTCCAGGGAACCTTCCAGACTGCAGTTGAGGAAAGGCCACGGCTGAGCAGCCCAACATGCAGACCCAGGAAGCCCACATGAGCAAGCTCCGAGGACACCAGGACAACACCTCCCAGGAAGGCTACCCTGCTAGAGGCCACAAGACTCCAGGGCAAAGGGCCTGCTTGTACTTTTATTCCCACAACGCAGGTTCAGCGCTTGTTACACGGCAGATATTCTCTAAACAGGGGTCGAATTCAATTTGTTCACTGAATCCACAGCAGGACAGCCAAAGGCAGGAGGAAGGGGGGTCAGGGAGGACTGTCTGCTTGTTCCCCAGACGGATGTGTCTGGGACATCTTTTGTGTAAACCCCATGTGTGGCTTTCATCCAGGACTTCAAACTACAACCCATCAAATAGCAAGTAAACCATAACAAAATACCACAGGCTACACAAAGCTCAGCCCTGAGTCCGGCCCCCGGAGAATCCTGGCTGTGTCCCTGTGAGCATGAGTGCACCCCGACCGCCCTTCACCTTTCCACGTGAAGCAAGAGGATACAGGTCAAGAGGGACTTGCTTACAGTCTTGCTCCAAATGGAGGTCCCCACCTGGTTACGGTCACTTTTTCTAGGCAAGCTGAGTTTCCATTTGATCCTTTCCCCCTCCCCCTCCCCTTTACCCCTATCTTCCCCCTCTTCCTTCTCCTCCTCCATCTATTTTGCTTCTTTCTTCTAGCTTATTTCTCTTTCAATGTGTTAAACAGTCCACCAGAAGCACCATTAGCAACAGGCCAGTACCACAGATGGTAGCTGCCTCCAGCTGGGGGGCTGGGTGCCTCCTCTCCCTAGAGCTCTGTGTATTTGCTTCTTTCCCCTTCTTTGTATCCCTTCCTGTTCCACAGGGGACCTGAGCTCCCATTTTAGTCTCAAATTCCCTGAGAGACCACCCTTTAGAGAAGGCCAATGGTCACACTCTGCCCAACCAGCAAAAGTGTTCCCTGAAATGCTCCTGCTGGGAGGAACGAGCAGGACAGCAAACACACCACCCTTGCTTTCTTACTCTGAGCACTGTTTGAACAAATCCTGAACCAAAACCTATGCTCTTCTTTTTTTTTCTCCTTTTAAAGATGGTATTTATTTATTTGTTTGAGTGTGAGAGCTAGCACAAGCCGGGGGAGGGGAGAGGGAGAGGGAGAAGCAGACTCCCCACTGAGCAGGGAGCCCAACACAGGGCTGGATCCCAGGACCCCGAGATCAGGACCTGAGCTGAAGTCAGATGCTTAACTAACTGAGCCACCCAGGCACCGCCAAACCTATGCTTTTCAACAATGCTGTCCCATCTGAGTTAGATCCCCTGATCACTCACAAAGGCATGCCATAGGCATTTACTGACACATGACCTTGAATAAGTCACTCCCTTCTTAGTCATGTAAAGTGTGAAAAGCCTGCCTCACAGAGTGTCAGGTGGAGATCAAATGAGATTGGACAGCACTGGGAACACTATTCTACAAGAGTTATTTAATACATTTTGAAAAGGGTGAGGAGCTCCTGAATTCTTCATGAGCTAATCTTTGGAATATGCCCCAGTCTTCAAAGAAAAATGGCCAACATTCATGACCTATTCATGACCATTCCAGTTCTCCTCACTTGAAGGGACATCTGATAAGAACTTGCCCTCCTGATTTCCCAGCAATCCAGGGTCCATGCGGCACTCTATCCTCTCTAGGGAACGAGATCTAATACTATGCTCATCGGCCCACAAAACCATGGAGTTTGTCCCTGATTTTACTTCAGATCTTCTCATTCTTGCCATCCCCAGGTTCTTCACTTTGATGCCCATGTTACACCAAATCCTCCTTTCTCTGGTTATAGAATCTCATCCTCATATCCTTCTGGAACTCTTACTTTGTGATGAATGAAGCCTAGAAGTTCCCAACTGGCCCCATAAGGAAGCCACTTAAGTCCAGATGAGTGAGGTCTATCCAGTAGTGTTACTCTATGCAGCGGTGATAGAATCACAGCAACATTTCCCAGTGAAAACCAAAGCAAAACCCCTCTCCCAGAATGTGGCAAGATACGAAAGTTGATGCAAAGACTCTGCCTCCTACCAGAACTTAATTACGTTCAAAGAAACCTAAATCTTAGAACAGAACTTGCACAGACGTTTCTGAAAATTCATAACTGAAAATTCAGAAATTGAGGAAGCCATTTGGGACAACAGAGTCTTGAATGTGTGCCTGCTAACATCCGGAGCTGTCGTCTCTCTCAATTCCAGTCCAACTGCAGGGTGCTCTCGTGAGCCTGGCAGGCCCAGAGGCCAGCATGCGGGGGTGGTGGGGAGCCTGTGAGAGTCACCTGTGAGAGGGGAGCGAGGGTCCTGCAGAGCTGGATGGAGAAAGCTGAGGCAGGACATCATAGACAGCAAAGACAGCATAGGGAACAAGAGCACAGAGGTGCAGAGCAAGGGCAGAGCCCCCAAATCCTATGGACAGCTCAACCAAGAGTGAGATGGAGCCCGGGGGAGGAAGGCAGCTCTCCCTGCCACGAGCACTCTGGAGAGGGCCTTCCATCTCCCTGGCCCAGAGGTAGGGCTGGAAGCTGAACAGGCCCACCAACTCCTCTCTAGCCTAGAGCAAGAGCGACTCAGCGGGTTCCTTCTGTGTCTCAGGGAAATGACACCAACCAAATGGAAGCACCCTAAAGTACAGAAGTCAAGATGACAAGACTATCACCACTCCCTGCTGCTCCTATCTGAAGACAGCCAGACAGCTGGTCCTAAGCCTCATCCAATAGACAAAGGGAGAGAGCGACCCACAGAGGGGACCAGAAGCCAGAAGGAAGAAGGAGTGAAACATTTAGAAAGGGAAGGGTGCTGCTGAAACAGAGCTGCTGGAGGGGCCAAAGAACAAAAATAACAGCACTTCCTGACGTTCATTCACAACACACACATCCAGACAGACTCCCTGGAACCAAAAATATGATCTTCATACTAAAAAGTTCATCAGATGAGTTGACAAAAGGGATCGTTGCTGTAGAGACCTGAATCAGTGTCCTGGAAGATCAAATGGGAAAAAATATCACAACAAGAGCAGAACCACAAAGACCTAAAAATCAGGAGCAAAAAGACTTCAGGAGAACAGATCCACCCCCAAAGACCTAATCTGTGGATAACAGTAAAAGAAAAATGAACAGAAAAAGAATAGACAAGAATTAAATTAATAAAAGTAGAGATTTTCCCTTGAAGGAAGACCCAAGTCTACAAATGGTACTGAGCTCATAAGAGTCGTGGAAAAGGACATGTCCCAAGGTGTGTTCCTAAGTTCCAAGGAGAAGCAGAAAATCTCTCCAGGCCCCAATCAGAAAGAAGAGGTAACTTACAAAGGAAAAATAATCAGGCTTCAAGTATACCTGCCATTTGCAAAACCAGAATCAGAAAGACAGTGGAAAGCCATCCACAGACTGGCAGGTAGCCAAGCCAGATGTTACTCACCTGTTCAAGCTGCAGAATATTCATGGGTATGCAAGGCAATCACAGAAAAGATAAGCCACACACGCCATCTGAGGAAAATGCTCAGGTTAAAAAAAAAAAAAAAAAAAATGAATGAATTCAAACAGAAATCTCAAGACAGGCAAGATCAAGAGAACACAGTGGTGAACCTTGTGAGTTGTTATGTTTAAAGAGTAATAAAGTGCTTGGAACGTGTAATGTAAGTCACAAATAAGAGTACTTGAAAAAGAGGCATTATACAAAGAAAACCTGACATTTAGTTCTAGAGGTGTTAAATTATCTCAGCAAAGCCTGGAAATTAGGGTGGTAGAAGATGAAGGGAGTAAAAGCCTTTTGAAGTTCCACCTGCTTTCAGCAGAAGCAAGCCTAAGGAAGTAAAAATTTTCACACGAGGCTCAACTCCTCAGGTTGATAATGAGTGGGTGAGGAAAACGTCTTAGCAGGGAAAACCCCCTGATACCTTGTTTTCATAGAAATAGGTATTTCAGTGCCCTGAAAAGGAAGGTAACAGTCAGTGTTGATGGCACAATAAGATATCCCAATGGAAAAAGGACAGAGGAATTGAAATGGCCAATGACCATTGGCTAAACTAGTGAAAATAATATAAAGGAGAAAGATAAAAATAAATAGTAAATTTTCAATATATCAATTAGTCCATGAATTATGATATGTAGAATATTCCTATTAAAATACAAACATTACAATATTGGACTGAAAATAAAAATACGCATGCAAGGGGGGTGCTTGAGTGGCTCAGTTGGTTAAGCATCTGCCTTCCGCTCAGGTCATGATCTCATGGGATCAAGTGGGATCGAGTCCTGCATTGTGGGTTCCCTGTTCAGCAAGGAGTCTACTTCTCCCTCTGCTTTTCCCCCTGCTTGTGTTTCTCTCCCTCTCTTAAATAAATAAATAAAATCTTAAAAAAAAAAAATAGGTTCCTAAGGTAGTCAAGGGGTACCACTGGAGAAGTCATCAGGGCCAGATCATTTGAGCTGAGTTTCATGTGGCCATTAAAGAACAGATAACATCCAAATTATTTAACTATCTCCACATATTTAAAAAAATCTTCCTAATTCATTGTATGGAAACAGTATAGTCTTAAATACACATTCTGATAGAGTACCAAAAAATAAATCAATCTAATTCATGAATGCAAATGTTAAAATTCCAAATAAACACCAACAAATAAAATCCAGCAACATAAAAAATAAAATAAACCATGACTGTATAGAGTTTATTCCAGGAATGCAAAGATGGTTTAGATAAGGAAATCAAAATAATTCACTACATCAAAAAAGAGAAAAGTTATATAATTCAAACAAAATATGGAAAAATTAAAAAATCATTTCTAATTTTTAAAAAATGAGGTAAAACAGGAAAAGGAAATTACTAAAATACAATAAAGAGTATTTCAGAAAAGTGGATAGTAAATAGTGAAACATTAGAGCCATTTGCATCAAAATCAAGAAAAAGTCCTGTATTAGCAAGATGTGGCATTTTGAATGTTCTCATTAATCCAAAACATGGTAATGAAATAACCAAGAGATATTCCAAAAGAGAGATACACTTAATTCATTTTGATAATGATATGATTTTATACCTAGGAAACCCAATGGATTATTCAAGTAACCACTGGATTTAATTTAAAAATTCCAGTAAAAGTAGGAAATTGGCATAGTAAGAGATATATAGGTCAACAGAACAGAATGGATTTCCCAGAACTAAAACTCAATATTTATGGAAATAAATATATGACAAAAGTAGTGTGTCAGTCACTGGAGGAAATAATATTTTAATTACTGATATTGACACAAATAAATACCCATTTAGAAGAAAACAGAGTTGAATCCTTACCTCAAACTAGACATAAACATTAATTCCAGATAGACTTAAGATTTTAAAATATTTTAAGTCATGTAGAAGAGGAAATTTAGGATGTTCTATATACAACCTAGACATCAGGAAGATCTTTTTAATAAGACAGAATGGTCATTAGCTATTATTAAAAAGACATATTTAACTATATGAAAACAAGCAAAAAAAAGTATATGGCAATATATACCATGAACAAAATCAACAGTGTAACAAATGATTAGAAAAAAAAATCTGTAATACATATGACCTACAAAAAGCTGTCTACCACATACAAAGAGCTCTTGTAACTAACAAGAAAAGGCTAAATAGCTCAAGGGAAAATGGGCGGAGGATATGAACAGATCCATCACAGAAGTGCAGATCTTTAGGACAATGAACATCCGAGAGCATATGCAACTTCCCTGGTGGTCAGAGGAATGTAACGTTAAAATAGGATCCCATTTCCCACCCTTTCGAATGGCAAAGGGAAAAGAAGAACATTTATGTTAAAGAGGATGCTGGGAAAAGAGAACTCTCACTTTGCTGGTGGAAAAGTGCATGATTACACCACTTCTAAAAGCAATCTTAATATATGCCCATTAACATAAAAATCAGATTCCCTTTGGCTCAGAATTCCCGTTCCTCAAAATCCATCACGTAGAAACAAAAGCCCCAACATGGGAGAATGTGTGTGCACAGATATTTACTGCAACACTGTGTTTGGTGACAAAGCTAAGAGACAAAATAGATACCCACCGAAGGGAAAAAAAAGGGAATGAAATAAAGCACATCCATACCACAGAATATTAGGCAGTCATTAAAAACAAGCTGGCTGACCTGAGGATGTCTAGGCTATGTGATTAAATGCTGAGTAAAATGCAAAGAGATACACAGTACTATCAATTTCTTCTCTCCTTTGTAATAACGACCATAACAGATCTGTAAAGGCTTATCTCTGTTTCTGTACCGATGACAGGTGCACAGAGAAAGATACTGAAGTTTACATATCCAGGTTACTACATTGTTATGTAAAAGTGGGGAGACGTGGGAGTGGAGGGAACTGGGGAGCAGATAAGCCAAAATCAATCAATCTAATAATTAATTAATTAGCAGCAATGAGAAATACAGCCTAGACAATATCCCATTTAGGTAAATCACCCCTTTTGATGTTCTAAGTTTTTTTTTTTTTTCCCCTCCATATACATCTTGTATTAAACAAAATAAGGTCCTACTATGGACACAATTTTGAATCTTACTTTTTTTTTTAACGTGGTACATCATGAACCTATTTGTGTGTCCACTGAATTAGGTTCTTTCCTAATCTACCTTCCCAAGAGGGTGATATGAAGAGAGGCACAGTGGATAAGCCACATATCACAGTTAATGCAAAAATGCCATCAGCCTTGGGCTACCTGGTATATACAAGAAGGAGGGAAGCTTTAGATCCTGATTGTGATCCGTCCTTCCAGGAAGCAGCCAGGATGTCATCATTCCTCCATGCCTCCAACTAATGTGCACTGACTCAAGTCTCCAGGACTCAGGACCCCAAGCATACCCTTCAGAGGACATGACTGTTGGCCACAGCCTTGCCAAGCCTTCACTCAAGGGAATGTAGACAGGTGAGATAGATTTTTCCAGGGAGCATTTCTTTAAGAGCAGCCACATGAATTAAAGATGAAAACAGGTGCTCAGGAAAAACCAGAATGGACGTTGGTGAATGGAGAACATACACAGTCACTCTCATTCAGGCCAAAAGGGTAAAAGACCAGAAACATCAAGTTCAAATTTCAAGGAATTGCTACTTTAAAAGCAATGAGGATACTCTGAGCAGTTAAAACTCTCAAACCCAAAATATTTACTGAACCAAGTCCCCAGTGGGTAGGGTATAATATTCCCAACTGGGGATAGCTGTTTACCTTCAGACATAACCTGCATCTTAGAGCAGAAATAAGCAAATGACTTTATTTTCAATCTCTTCCACACCTGGTTTCCACTGACCTCTGGTCACTCTTGTTGGGAGTCCCAGCACCTCAGAAGATCTCCTTTGCCCCTGCCACCCACACAGTCTCCCTCTCTCTAAATTCTTGTAGGAGTTACCTCTTTTTCTACAGGAAGACAGTCTGTCTACTACTGTCCTAGATGCCATGGGTTGTCCCATCAACTGTATCATAATATATCGCAGGTGTGGTGAGATAATTGGGATATTCATTGTATTTCTTCTCCACTTTCTCCCACTCCAGCCCTACCCTAACCCCCCATCTCAGCACATAACCAGGGCTTGATGCTCCCTTGCTTCTCGGGAGGTGGTGTGTAAAAGCCAATGTCCTTGAATGAATAAATAACCCAGGGTGTAATGGAAAAAGGGAATTCCTCCAACTTGGAAAGACAATTGAGGCAGCCAGTCCTAAGAGTTGAGAGGGGGCAGGTGCTCAGAGGGTCACAAGATCCAAGAAGAATGGCTCGCTGCTGCCCCTAAGGAGGCAGGACCCTGAGTGTGGGGGCCTCTGGCATCACACAGAACCCACCAGCCCGGGAACAGCACAACAATGAAGGCTTGGTCAATGATGTTCCTGCTATGACCACAATGCCTGGAAGATTCAAGGCTCCTATCCTGTTTCAAGGCAAGAAGGAAACCTCCTGGCTCTTTGTGCAGCTAAAAGTAGCAGAAGAATCCCCAGTCCAACACGGGGAGGTGGGGGAGGATAGGAGTTTAGTCCTGAATGATCCAATCCAGTGGAATTCACAATAAATAGGGAAATAATGGCACGGACTCTAGACCTCAGTTTGTCCGACACAAGCTTCCTGGAAGAGTTAGTTGACCTCTAACCTAGCGTTTCTCAAACTTTAATTGTACAGAAACCATGTGGGGGCTGTGCCTCGATGCAGGTGTAAAATCAATAGGGTAGCCTGAGATTTGGATTTCTAACCAACTTTCAGGGGAATCAATGTCCCTGCCCAGAAGTCATACTTGGAGAAACAAAGGTCTGGGGCAGGGATTAGCAAACGTTTCCTCTCAAGAGCCCCTTAAAGTGTTGGCTTTGTAACCCATCCAGCCTCCCTCACTACTCAGCTCTGCCACTACAGCACGAAGGCCACCACATAAAGGAGCCAGCATGACTGTGTTCCCATAAAACTTTATTTATGGGCACTGGAATTTGAATCTCATATGGCTTTCATGTGTCACAAAATATTATTTTTCTTCCAAGTTTTTTTCCAACCATTAAAAAATATTTTTAAAAAAAGCCATTCTTAGTTCCCAGGCCATCCATAAACAACAGGAAGACGGGACTGGCTGTGGTCCATGTCTTGGGTGCCCCAAAAGTATAGAAACCCAACAGTCATGCCTGACAAATTCAATCAAACTGGGTTGCTCTGTCACCCTATTTTCTATCCTGAAGTTGGTTTTCCTTTCCTGTCCCCCTGAAACTAGTGTTATGCTTTTTTTTTAAGATTTTATTTATTTATTTGACAGAGAGAGAGAGCGAGACAGACAACACAAGCAAGGGGCGTGGGAGAGGGAGAAGCAGGGAGCCTGATGCGGGGCTCAATTCCAGTACCCTGGGATCATGACCCCAGCCGAAAGCAAAGGCTTAACCAAATGAGCCACCTAGATGCTCCTATGCTTTTCAAACAGCAAACACTTTGGGGATGAGTAGATCCAAGCAATGTATTTCTTCAAAAATCACTGAAATGACTTTCAAAGACCATCCCCTAAATGCTGCTGCTTCTAATAAGAGGCCTTGTGGAATAACAGGTTCCTGTTTCAGTGAAACAGCTTTTCAGGATGAGACTGACCTTCAACTAGAGTTTTATGAGCTAACAGAAGAGGGACATGATCAAGGGAAGAAAGTCAACCTTGCAAAGACAACTAGTAAATTCTTTTTTTTTTTAAGATTTTATTTATTTATTTGACAGAGAGAGAGATCACAAGTAGGCAGAGAGGCAGGCAGAGAGAGAGGAGGAAGCAGGTTCCCTGCTGAGCAGGGAGCCCGATGTGGGGCTCGATCCCAGGACCCTGGGATCATGACCTGAGCCGAAGGCAGAGGCTTTAACCCACTGAGCCACCCAGGCACCCCACAACTAGTAAATTCAAAGACAATCTTCTCAAACCTTTATCCCATGAAGTCGAATAAGGTTTCTCTCTCCCCTTGGCCTCACATTCCACTTTGACTCAAAAGAGAGAAAAGATTCCTGTTCATCTTGCAGTCCCTTTCACTGTGAAAAAGCCATCTTAGAGACACAGTTGTATCCTTCCAATAATACACAACACGATATAAAATCCAGGAGGGAGACAGTTCTAGAAGGGCGGCCAGGAGCCAGAAGACAGCCACGGCTCCATACTCCACGACTGCCCCAAATCTGCCCTGGGCAAGGAGGGCAGCACCCAGCTGGGACACCGCCTGCAGTGGGCTTCACACACACCCCATAGGGGCTTGTGGGATGAACTGACGAGTGTGACCCAGGGACAGGGGCATTTGCTCACTCTGTCACTCCACACTGGCAAGGCACTCAAAAGGGGAAACTCCTTCAAGGAGCTCACTGCCCCCCCTTGTGAACCATCCTGATGGTGCCCCAGCATGGGCTCCAGAATCACCCAGACCTGTCTCAGCTCTGCCACTTACCAGCTCTACTAATTTTGGCAAGTTATTGGAACTTGAACCTTAAGGTCTTCATCGGTAAAATAAGGCTAATCAGCATCATCCAGAGAACATTTGAACACACTGTATGGTTCAGACACCGTGTAATCAGAAGGGCGCCAGCCTTCAACACCCAGCGTGACTGTGCCAACGAGCCTGCCCACCTCCTGGGATGGTTTTAAGTATGAATGACTTAACTCAGATAAGCACCTAGCATTTCTCCCAACAGGCAGTCATGCACCCCTCCCTCACAGAAAACTCTCCTTCCTGCAAAGACTCCTGGCACATAATGGTGGTCTTGAACCAAATCCATCCCTACAATTTCACGCAAGACACTCGACAGTCACTTGCAACGCTTACCAAGGTCATGGCCAGAGCTGCCCCTTGGCTCTTGCCGGAGTGGGCCTCTCTCTCCAGGCAACCCAGGAAGCTCCCGAGGGCTCTTTCCAATTTTCCTACCCTTGAAACTCATAGCCACCCAAGATGGGAAGACAGCTGGAGTCTCACACTGCTGGGCACACACCATCAACCTACTTGTAGAAAGATGGCCAACTCAGTGGAGGGGGGGCGTTGCTGGCAACTGAAACACCCAAGTGTCTGTCCCATCCACCTCGAGCCCAGGACAAAAAGGACCAAATCTTAAAATGCCACCAAAAAAGCAACTGGGTCATTTCTTTGGCAATGAACTCCAGCACGATCTCACAGGGAAAACTCTACAATTCCTTACCCTTTATAATAACGCTGTGCCTGGCGGGAAAGACCTGGATGCTTTTTCTCTGGAAGGATCTAACACATTTCAGGGCCTGATGTGTGGCACTGACTACACATACCAGCTTTCTCGATCCCACTCCTTGAGACTGGAAGAAAACAAGAAGATGACCAGATTATAGCTCAATGAACAAATATGTTTAGTATGACTGGGGAAAACTGGAAGTCTTGGCCCCAAAAGAGAAGAAAGGCAATTGCACATTATAAAAAGGAATATACAGTTGCAGTAGAAAATATTGTAAACGTGGTTTATTTATGGTATTAATAGCAGATGTTTGTTTTTGGTGCTAATAATCTAATTAGCAGTCAATCCAATGCGTCTTTTATCATCAGCTGATCCGTAATTACTGCTCCGTGCTGAGTATTTTCCCCGGCACACGATAGCTTTCAACTCCTTAGCACAAACAACGGAATAATTGGTGCTATTATGCGGGATGAGGGACTCCTCCTCTCCGAGAGATGATGGGAGCGGCTAGCCATCTATGGCGGCCCGTGCGTTTTCCCATCTGTGGATCGATTCTCACTGCCCCCTCTCCGATCAGTCCTGAAGCATGCCTCTGTGCTCACAAGAACGCAATACTTGCAGACTTCCTTTTTTCAAGTTCAACCCTGGGACCAGAAACATTCCCAGTCATCCACAAGAGCGAAGTGCTCATAAGGCTGTCAAACGGTGCTGAAAGCGCAATATATCTCTCTTTGAAGATGTTGTAAAGTTTCCTCCTTGAATATTGTTATAAAATGACTTGTCCTAGAAGATCTGGCTTCCGACATAAAACCACTGTATCCAATAGCTTCTGGTCGAAACAAGATGTGTCTCATTCCCAGAAGCGCTATGGATTTGGTATGGGACAGTGACACCAGCCAACGTCCTACTCACAGTTCCCACTGTCCTGAAAGCCTTCCAGCCACACCAACCCTCCTGGACTCCTCCCCATCTTCCTATGATCCAGTGATGAAGGGATTAACACTCAGCACCTACTTTGGTTTTTCTTCTTTAAGGAATATAAAACTATATTATTGACCCCTGTGGACCAGTATTTACAATAGAGTAAACAATACAGAGTTGGATGACATTCTGACTACAAAGGTATTGTTCTTCCTGGTTCCTGCTGAACCCGTAATTCAAATTACTGAGGAAATGGAACCTACATGTTGGGAATGAGTCGGTGTCAAGAAAAACTTTGGTTGGCTGGACCACACCAACTGTTAAACATCTCCCTGATTATAAAAGGGAATGAGATTTGGGAAACTGGAAAGACATACCAAGACCTTTCTCCAGAGACGGTCCCATCCGGGAAATAGGAACCAAGAACTACCAAAAGAATAAAAACCACTACGCTCTGACCCCAGAGAAGGTGCTAAAATCTGAGTCAGAAGCCACACATGCAGTCCAGATTTTTTTTTTTTTAACTTTTCACTGAAGCGAAATCCACACAGAAAAGGGCACACATTGGATGGATTTTCACAAAGTAAACACACCTGAGTAACCAGTATCCAGATCAAGAAACTGAACAGAACCAGTTCTCCGCAAATGTCCCCTGCCTTTTTTTTTTTTTAAAGATCTTATTTATTTATTTACTTATTGGAGAGAGAAAAAGAGAGAGAGAGAACATGAGTGGGGTGGAAAGAGGCAGAGTGAGGAAAGAGACCCCCCCGCACCAGCAGGGAGCCCAACTCGGGGCTCAATCATGACCTTGAGATCATGACCTGAGCTGAAGGCAGATGCTTCATTGACTGTGTCACCCAGGCGTCCCTCCCCTGCCTCCTTCCTGTCACCGACTCCAACCAAAGGTCCCTGTGAAACTGACTTCTAACATCACAGATGAGTTTTGCCTGTTTCCATACTGAATATAAACAGAATCCCAGTGTCAAGTCTGACCTGCCCCAACCTGTTTTAGCACATCCTGCAAACTAAGAAAGCAGTTTACATGTACAAATATTTGAAAATACGTAATCTTAAAAGGAGAATACTTTATGAGATGCGAAAGAGTTATGGGATTCAAATTTCAGTGTCCATAAATAAAGTTTTGGGGGACACAGCCACACCCATTTGTTTACATACTGTTGCTCTACAAGAGCACTGTTGAGTAGATACAGCAGAAGCTGTATAACCTAAAAGACCAAAAATAGTTACTATCTGGCCCTTTCCAGAAAAAGCCCGCCAACTCCTACTCAGGTGCGTGACATTCACTGAAATACGAAAGTGCTTCTCTTGGGCTCACAGCTAGAAGTGACACTCAAGGGTAGAGGTGTGTACATATGCTAGGCTTTCGCAGACGCTACCAAGAAGCTTTCCAAAAATATTCCTCGGTTTTAAGGGAAAAGCTAAAACCTGGAGCAGAAACCGTAATGTCAGTTTTAAAAGAGGCAGAGAGAATTACAGCAAGTTATCTTATCCAGAATTGAGCAAATATGCTTAGAAAATCATGGGGACCTACGAGTGGAGAGGGAAAATATCAGGCACGAGGTTTCCATTTATTTCCTTCTTACTCCATGCATGCGCTTTAAAAATACAGTTCCCTTTAACGTTGCCGTGCTCAGCGGAAATTGACAGGAGTGGAAAAGTCGTGTTTCTGCTTGGGATCTTGGAGCAGACACTGACTTTGTCATTCAGGCCACATAAGAAAAGCACCACCAGGAGCCCTCCGATAGTTCATCAGAATTACAGACAAAATATCCAGGAAGACATTAGCAGCTCCTGATTTTATGCTTTCAGCCCCTGAACCACGCACACATCGCAGCAACTGTAACTCACACCGGTCCTCTCAAGCAGCCACAAAGCAGCTGAGCCCCGTGCTGGGTCCAGCCAGCAACCCAGTTACAGGGCAGAAGTAAGCAGTCAGTCATCAAGGGTCCTCACAGCCCAAGAGCACGACACAGGCAGAGCGCCCTCTGTCGTCCAGAAAGAGGCTCGGGTTACGCGTCCCTTCTCCTAAAGACCCTTCCCTAGAGTCATCCCCCACACGCCTGCCTTGCATCTCCAACAGGACCTATGAGGTTCTTTCAAATGACATTTTTCCTCTTAGAGGGGAATTGCTTCTGATTGTTTAAGGACTACATTTATCACGAAAGGGATTCAGAGCAATGGTGTCTGTCTTAATTGCACAGTCCTGTTGACTTGTGACTGACAGCAGAGCCTCATTTCCTGCTGTCAAACCCCCCCACCCCCGCCAACCCAGAAGGGACCCGGCTGGTGAGCGTGGGCTCACCCGCACAAGGACAGAGCTACTCAGGCCCAGCATCTTCCCACATCCTGTGGAATGGTTCTGCAGGGCCTATGGGCAAGTTACACTTGGCCCATCCTGGAAGAAAACCCAAAGTCCTCTTGGCCCTCCAGTGGCCCTCCTGAGATGGGCTCCTTGGTGCACCTAAAATCCACTTCTCAGTTCCCTCCTGCATGCAGAAAAGCAATGATGGTGTTTGAGAGGTCGGGAGTCATTTCTTAGCAAGAGCATTAACTTCTCGTCTGCAAGAAAACATACATACAATATACACATATGTAAAATAGGTTTCATTTCCCCCAGAGCAGGGAGCTAACCAGAAGTTGAGCATGGCCATAATAGAGAGAATGAGCGCAAGCTTTCGAGTCAAAAGAGTGAGTTCAAGGCCACTTACTAGTTGGGGGATGCTTGCCAGAGCCTCCTGCCCACTTCAGAAAGGGAGAGTAATAATAACTCCACCCCATGGGGCGGCAGGAAACATCAAATGAGGCATCTGTGAACGCGAACACTGTGTAAACCACAAAACATCACAGGACGTGGTATGGGAAAGAAGCTCCCACTCAGCTAACGTCCTGTTCCTGATTCACCGTTAATTAATCAAGGCTTTGAGCCTGTTCCTCTGCCGATGAAGACCCCAGCCCCACCGTAAGAATGCCAGTCACTCAGCCCCCAGCTGGCAGCCATCAATTGGCCATCTATTAGCAACCAATTATCTAGGCAGCTTAATTGATCTGTGCACCACGTGCCCTGATCTCCCCGAGATCCCGGAAAACAATGAGCCTGATCTACAGGCACCAGCTAATTCTTCTGGGGCCATCAAGGAATACGGCGTCCTCGATGCCTGCATGTCGCAGCTGCGAGCGATGGATGCATAAATATTGATTGGACCAGTCTCTCTGTGGCTCGGGGTGGCGGGGGGGAGGTTAGGGAAGTAATGAATGACTACCTTGTTCTCCGAGGAACAAGAGAAGCTACATAAATCTCCAATCCCGACCACGGGGAAGAAAATCCTAATTTCTAAACCTTAGTGCGACAAGGGAAAGAGACAGCGAGCCTCCTTCGGAGAGATCCTGTCGAGACGGGGTGGTCCTACCCGGTCTGTAGATGCTTCCCTCTCTCTCCTGGGCCGGAATGAGATGCAAATTGGCTTTGAACAGCCGGGATCATTAGGAAGGAGGCAGCTGGGTGGCTGTTCTCTTCATCTGGGAATTCAAACCCAATGGCAGGAACATGTGAGTGTGCCGCTCTCCCCTGCATTTCCTTGAAAGATCTATGTAGTGCTTACAGTTAAGAAGACAAGTGACATGAGGAGAATTTAATTATTTTTTTAAGTGCCTAATCTTGTCTCTGGGAGTGGTATGGGGAAGAGACGTGCTACTCGGAAGCGGCAGTGTCCAGGAGGCAGCGGGGTCAGCGGGCTCCCCGGTTCCCTCGGGGAAGGGCTGGTGCCCCTCTCAGGGCATCCCAGCAGAATGGTCCATGGTGGCCCAGGGCAAGGCAGCCACTTCCCTCCTTCATGAAGAACCGCTATTTCACCCAGAGCGGCAGGGACGCAGGCTGCTCCTGACCTTGGCTAGAGCCTTGCAAGGAAAGTCCCAGGCTCCTGTCCCTCCAGACTTCTTCCTGGGGCTCCCAGCCAAGTGTCCCGGGGCTCTGTGCTCTGGACCCCACCAGCTCTTCAGGAGATGCAAATAAAAAGAGGGAGAACATGGTGCAGGGAAGACAGCAGGAGGACGGAGGACCCCCTGCTCACACCGCAGAGACCTCTTCCTCTCTCCCCCCTCTGGGCTTCCTCGCGTTCATTAGGTCCTATGATGGCAGCTGCTGCTACCAAATGCAAAGGCTGCGCCCTAGAAGGTCACGTCAGGCCATTTATTCTGAAATACCAAAATACCAGAGCCAGCAGATTTCCAGAGCTTCTGCAGAATTCCCCAGGGCACCCAAGTACGCGCATGTGTTCTTGCATATCCCAAAGGGGTTCTTTCTTAATCAGCTCAACATCTGAGGACTCGGAGACTGATTTATTTTTTTGGTTAATCTAGCGTTTCTGGTAAAATAATTAAAAGATAAGTAATAGACACAGAGTATCTGTGGCATAATTATTTATAGCCATGAGGTCTCACTTTGGAGTTATTCGCAAGTCACCCGAATCGACAGAGACTGCTGGTGGAGCAAGTGGCAGACGGGCCCCGGGCCATAGCATGCCACCCCCATTTCACAGCTGGGGAGACTGGGCCTGGGAGAAAGGACCTGAGTTGCCCCTGGCGCCTACCGACAGGCTGCCACACACAAAAGAAAAGCCAGAAGGTGAAACTGCACATGATTACAGGACGGGAGCTCCCAGGAGAGGATGGGGACTCTGTCTCCCGACTCCAGCGAGCCATGCGTGTCTCTGAGGCTGCTGGGGAGCAGGGAGACCAATCACCCTCTCGGGGCGCTACAGCCCGTGGCAAGAGTCAGCAGCCAGCCGGCGTGGGCAGCGGGCACGGCCACGCTCACTTCCCCAGCAGATGGTGGGTCTAGAGTGTTAGTCTCTGGGGCAGAATGTGCAAAGCCATGGCAGGGTTCACAGACTGCCCCAAAGAGAGGAGCGGGGAGGGGACAGATCCCCGCTCTCTAATTCAGATGCTTTTCCAGAAATGCAGCGGGGACTTGGAGATGCTCTGGAAGAGTGACAGAACCGTACACATCAGACCCTCAACAAGGGCATGGCAACACATTCCTTCCCACATGCCTGGAAATGGCTAAGATTGTTTAGGAAATTTGGGATGGAAAGCTGTGGGAGAGGATGCAGGCAAGGGAGGTAGACGAGACGGCTGTGAAGCAGGCCATGTGGAACCCTGGGCCTCGGGCACCAGCACTGGTAGCCTCATTCTGTCCCTGTTTAGTTTACAAATGACCTCTGATGAGTGGAAATTAACACTTTAAAATGATATGAACACACGAGCAACCTGGAAAAAGGGTCGTCTCTAGACAGGCTGGGGAGGCTTGTGACAGGGACATTAATGTCTCTTCTTGGTTTTGCCCCCTTGTCTTCTCTGATTTGAGCTGGCATCATTCTACGCCAACAGGAACATTTGAGACAGGGATTCCTGGTCTTTAATTCCAAAGGCATGAGGCCACTCAGGGAAACAGGGTTTAGGGAGACAGAGAGCTCCCCAGACTGACTCAAAGAAGGTCCCTCAGAACAGATCCATCCGTCCCTAGGACAGGGTCTCTTGCCGGGTCCTGGGGGGGGTTTGGGGGGTGGGGCTGCTGGCTGGGAAAGCAAGCTGGGACACAGGTACAACCTGGGCAGGCCAAAAACAACCCAGGGTGAAGAGATTCTCACCAGCCTAATGGCCTGGATTTGGGGGACTGGGGGAGAGGGCAGGGTTTTAAAAAAAAAAAAAAAGCAGCTTGTTCATATCTACAAAGCAAAGATATGCCATTTTTGGACACCTGACAGTCCAACCTGCTACTTTCTTATTTCCCATCCTCTTATAGCGACCCCTGCTGGACCCCGAAGCAACACTACCCTCCACCTGCTCTAGGAACCTCCACGATGGGGGAAAACAGTCCAGTGCAGGGCACAGGCACCCATACACAGGAATGAATGAAAGGATGAACATTCCTCTGACAGTGGGCTACTTCTGGTCGTGCCAGAGTCAAAATTCCCCGGACAGAGTCCAACATGCATGCACTGAGTATCCGCAGATTAATAGGGTCGCTCTTTCTAAAATTCATAATTTTTTTTTAAACGGGAGAAATGATCTACTAAATGGGGAATAAAATAACAGTGTCACATACTCCAGGCATTTGTGGTATGCAAATATTACGGAGAGACAAGCTCCTTTCTAATAGTGTTTGCTCTATTTCTAGTAGAGCACAAATACATCTACATGGGCCTGAGGCACTTAATTCAAAGCCTTCACATTTCCAGTACCTTCCTCAAAAAGTACCCTCAGGCCTCAAATTCTTTTGCTTTTACTAAGCCCTAAGCCCCTGGACTAAATTTAGTTTCTTGGAAGTCAGAGACAAATTTGCTGCCTTTTTTTTTTTTTTAATTCTGTCGGTTATTGTATAATTCTCCAAATGGCAAACAAATGATAGGGGAGAGAAGAAATAAAAACATGTTTCACATATTTTTAGTGCTACAGTATTTATCACTGAAATACAGTTTGAATTAAGCCATCCAACTTGTTCTGTGATTTTCAATTAGGAATTAGAGCTCTGCAGAATTTGGGGGGGGGGAGTAAAAGAATCAAATCAACATTAAAAAGTCAAACTTCAAGAAATCTTTACTTGAGCTATTAATAGAACCAGCCCTTCTTGGAACTAAAAAAAAAAAAGAAAGAAAGAAAGAAAGAAAGAAATCCAATTAATTTCCTTAAACTAGGAGTGCAGCATGCCTTCTCTACATCAGCTGGATTGTGACAAGGCATGAGTTTTATTTTATTATCAGGCCCACTTTAGAGATCCCATCACTAGGTGAATAAGGATGCTTCCCAAAGCTGGGAGGGAAGGCAAGGAAGGGCCTGGGAATAAGAGACTGTCCCAGACCCCAGGGAAGGCAGCTTGCTACGTGGAAGCTACACAGAGGGAACCCGGGCCCAGAAGCCCCGGACACAGTCTCTGGTCCCTCCACCAATCCCCTGACCTCTCTAAATTGTTTAAAGGAAGGGGGCCCACTGCCCGTGCTTTGGAAAATAAGCTGACACCCTCTCCCACGGTGGGAAGGTGCCCAGGCAAGACGAAAAGTTCCTGAAGGCTTCCACACACCCAAGGCAAAAGCTCCCCCAGGACTATTAGGAAAAGCCAGGGTACTGCACTAGCTCAAAACTGAGTTTTTTCCCTACAATAGACAAATGTCCCATCGGAATCTCTGCTGTTGAGGAGACAATCTCTATCTTGGCAATGATTCCTAAACCAGGGGTGCTCCAACCATCGGATGCAGCCTCCCAGGGGACCCTCCCCACCACAGTGTGTCCAGTCAGAGGAGCCTCCTCTGCCCCAGCAGGTCTCCTCCAAGGGCAGAGCCAGACTTCCCTCCAAGGTGGTTCCCCTACAAAGTACACCAACACCCTCCACCTTCCCTGGAGCTTTCCAAAGGCAAGCATCTAGGGCTGAGCCTTGGAAATGCTGGACAGTAGGTTGGGAAGCACATGCTATAAATACCCCAGCCTCCCCCCCAACACCCACAAGTATAGACCCGGGCAGTCCACACAGCATAGTGAGCACCATGGACTGAGCCTTTGAGTGGGCAGTTCCCTAAGGGATCTGGGTTCCATTCTTAGCTCTGATGTGGCCACTTAATAATAACCTTGTAAGCTTGGGCCGATTGTAAAATTTCATCATCCAGTCTTAACTGCATAAAAGTATTATCTGCCCCATGCAGTTGTTGTGGAGAATAAATGAACTAATATGCATGAACTAGAGTTTGTGAATGTGTGAAGCCCTACACAAATTCTAGCTACTGTTATTTCACGTGGGCACGCACGCTCATGCCAGCGTGGTCCTTGAGGAGCTCCAGAAGAAGGAACTCACTCGGCCATATTTACATGGGGCCAGCTAAACTGCAAAAAAAAAAAAAAAAAAAAAAAAAAAAAAAAAAAAAAATCAATCAATATACTTCCTATTCTTCTTCTAGCTCCAAATGTTATCCATTAATAGGCAGCTTCCGACTTACATGGAACACTTGTAAAGACAGTGATTCTGGGATCTTCTCCTAGACCCACAGAATCCTAAGCACGGTAATAACCCCCAAAGCTCTTGTGTTCAACGAGCTCTCCGGGGGATTCTGACACGCACTTGGGTCTGGGAACCAACCACACTCCTCTGGGCAAGATGTGCAAATTTCAGAAATAGATCCGTCACGGCAATAAAATCGTTCTAGCACCAAGGACTCTTTGTCTCTCCATCTCTTTCTCCAGATACGTGTGCCAGACACAAATACACACAACAAATATATGTGGACATGTGAAGTCAGACAAACAGGTGAAAAACAGGAAGGAGAAATATACTAATAAGGGTGCCTGATAATAAAAGGAATCACGATTTTAGAAGTCTATAGAATTTGTGTTTCTAAAGAACACAGAAAATGGGGGAAAAACAGAAATAAGCAATAAAGACAAAAAGCAAGGGGTCAAAACCAGAAGGCCGCCCTCTTCCATGCCTGCACAGCACTGTGCCCAGAATTCCAATATCAGACTACTCCCTCCACCCCACCCACTACTCATTTGTTTGTAATTCTGCCTCAACCAGGAATTTGTGAAGCTTCCCACCTCCCTGGAAGGGGGCAGGGACCCAGTGTCGTCATCCCAGCAACCTTTAAACCTAGCACAGAGCCGGGCACACAGCTGCATTCGATAATTGTGTGTTCAGCGCACACTAGAAGGAAGGGCGGGTAAGGATGAAAGACAGAGTGCACAAAGAGGGATAGAGATTTCTTGTCCCAGCTCCCTGGTGTAAACTAAGAATAAGTAAGCTTAAGGTAATGAGGTTCAACGCAAAACAGGAGAGAGTTCATGTCCCTGCAGGCTTCATTAACCGCATCACAAGGAGCAGACCCACCCCGGGGGAAAAAGAAGAAAAGCTCTCCGGATCTACAGGCAGGTCTGAGGTGAGAAAATTGATCCAGTGCTCCAAAGGCTGTTTGAAATCACCAGTCTGATCTCAACACTCCCCCGCTTGCTACCCCTCCAAGGGCCCCTAGCACCCACAAGGTCCTACTCAATCCGACCCTTATCCACCTGCCCTCAGTCTCATTCGTGCCATCAGCCACGTGGTCTATGCTCAAATTATGCCAAACTCACACAACCTGCTGTGTCATTCCTCTGATCCTGTTGGGTACAGTTAACCTCTACCTGGAATGCCCTCCCTACCTCCTGGCAAACCTACTGTTCATCCTTCTCAACTCAGTTCTGTTACATCCTCCTCCTCCAGGAAGGCCCCAGGCTCCCATGACGCCCAGAGACATGAACCCTGCTGGCCCTCTGCAAACTGGAGGGTCCTGGGCCCTTTCTGAGCAAATTTCCTATGCCCAGAGAGCAAGTTCTGCATCTCTGTACCCATAGCCCCTAACACACTATTTGGCACACAGCACACTACCAATAAACTAGGCATTAGCGAGATCCCAAAACCTACATGCCAGAACACTTAGCTAAAAGGAGATCTAAAAGACACAGCTTAATATAGTGGAAAGATTCTGAATATCTGAGGTCTGAGTTCGAATCAGAGTGACTAAGGCAAGGTACAAAGACTGAACTTGCTTCTTAATCTATGAAATTAGGATACTACCCAATTTACACAATGACTTAGGAAGAAGCACCCACAGTGTACCAGACACAGAGTGGGTCCTCTGTACCGAACTTACTGGGGAGACTCCCCTCTCGCTCCCTCCCCCCTTTTATTAGCTTCCTGCTTCAGACCATAACCTCCTCCAAGGGCTTTTTCCCAGTCCCTGGAGGGCTGCTCTGGACCCCGTTCATAAATGATGCCTGCCTGGCCCGGAACCCCCAGGCCTCCTTCTGTGTCCCGTGGCGAGGTCTGTGAAAGAGGAGCAGAAGAAATGGGGGCTCCGAATGACAGGTAAGAGTGAGCCCGAAGCGAGAACCTTCTGCCTGCGCTGGGAGGAACCGGCTGGGCAGGAGTTGGAAAAGCCACTTCGATCCTCATTTCCCCAACTCCCCACCAACACCAAGGCGTCTGCTTTTACAGGCTCCTCAGTGGCGTTCAGGGCACATTCAACTTCCCACGCAGCTGGAGAGCTCGGGGACAATTAGAAAGCCGGGTGGCGACAGGCCAGTGGGCCCCGGCAGCAAGCTTGCGGGAGGCTGCACGCGCTCGCCCGCGATGCACACGCGCGCACGGCGCACCCCGGGCCTCCGGCCTCCCCTGGTCGGGCCTGGCAGCTGCGGGAAGGAAGGAGGTCAGCGCCGCGGCCAGACTTCTCGCGGGCGCCAGCACCCCCGGCCCCCCGACCCGACCGCCCGCGACTCGCCGCGGCGTCCACGGACCGCCACCCCTGGGCGGCTGGTCTGCAGCGCCCCCTCCGCCCCGGGACCCCCGAGCGCTGCCCAAGTTCGGCGCCCCTCTCTGTCCACGAGCGCGCGCCCGCGACCCACACCCACTCCCACTCCCACGCTCCGCGGGTCTCGCGGTGCCCAGAGCTTCTTAAAATCCAGAAATACCGCCCTGTGGCCGCATCCGGCGCCCAGTTACCTGCTCGCGGCACCCAGACCCTCTCCCCGGCTTCCCGGGAGCCCGCGAGCCCGGCGCGCGGGCTGCGCGCACTCCTGCAAACCAGTGCCCCGCGCCCACCACGCCGCCCAAGCCCGTACCTTGGGGGTCGGCACTTCAGGTCCCGGCGGCACCTCCAACTTCTTCTTGGTTACCCAGAAGAACAGCAGCACGGTGATCCAGAGCACCCCGAAGATCGGCAGCGCCAGGCGGCGAGTCAGACGCCGCATGGTCCCGTTTGCCTCGCCTTCTCCGCTGCGCTACGCCCCTGGGGCACCCCCTGGCGGTCAGGGTCGGAGGGGCAGGAGTCCCAGAGAGCCGCGGCCCCGGAATCCCGGTGCAGGGCCGGCGGGAAGCTGCTAGGCAGGGGCCCCGCCCGCTTCGGAGAAAAGGGAGCAGGGGCAGGGGTCTCGGGGCGCAGAGCGGCAGGGAAGGACCGAAGGGTAGCCAAGCTGGACACCCGCTCCCGCCGGAGAAGCGCAGTGGCAGCCGAGATGCTCCCCGAGCCGCCGCCGCCGCAGCCTTGCCCGCCGCCGCCGCCGCGAGGGAAACGGACTGGAGCTGCGGGGAGGGAGGAATCCGAGGCTGTGCCCGGCACCCCGGGAGGAACACAAGGGAGGAGGGAGGAGAGGGAGCGAAGGGAGAGCGTGGGCCCGACAGAGCGACTCCGAGGAAGCCCGGGCGGGAGCGAGCGGGGCTCTGCAAGGGGGCGCTACCGCCGCCCGCCGACCGAGGCGCACCGTGCTGCTCTGGGGCCGCCAGAGCCGAGCCCCGCACGCAGCTCCCGGCCGGCCTGGGCTGGGGCGGGGCCGGGCAGGAACTGCGCCCCTGCAGCCCCGCCACCCCAGAGGCCAGCTGGGACCTCGGGGCTGACCCGCGCCTGGCAGAGCGGGTCCTGGGAGGACTTTCCCGCTCGCCGCGGGGGCTGCACGTGGCGCTCACTCCCGGGGCCCGCCCCCAATGCACCTGCTTTCCGGGAGCCGGCGTGGGACAGTGGGACCGTGGGACCGTGGGACCGTGGGACGGTGGGACGCGAGCGCTGGCGGAGCTGCTCCCCCAACCATGGTTCGCTGTCCTGGGCCGCTCAGGCCCGAGGCCGAGTTCGGCCAGCTCCCCAGGGTGTTTCTACGCCTGCCCGCAGGTGCCTGGCAACTTTTTCCGCTTAATGGAACGATGGAACGCTGAGCAGGTCTAAAATTAACTTTAAAGAAATCTGTTTTAAAATTAAGGCTCAATTATCTCCTTAAGGGTTTTCTCTCCCTGTAAGCATCAGGGCTCTGTGCCTGTAAGGAAGCAGGGGTCCAAAGTTGTGCCAGCTCATGGTGTACCTGGAAAATGACCCTGGGAAAGCCGCCTTTTCCCAAACGCCCTTGGAAAGTGCATTCTCCTCCTTTTTGCAGATGCAAACTATTTGGGTCTAGATGCAGAGCAAATTAGGGATTGGATTCCCGTGTAGGCCTCCACTAGGCTGGAATCACGGTGCTATCACTGGACGAGGGGTTCCTAGACTGGGTCAGATTTACCAGCCGTGTGAATGTTGGGCAAGTCCTTTACCTTTCCCCAGCCTTGGATTCTTCACCTATACAGTGGTGGGGATGGTAATACTTCTGACATGAGGGAATAGTTGTGAAAGCTGAATTCGAGGTGCCGGTGTTATTCTGATCATCTGATCCCTCAAAGAGGGGTATGAAAAACTCTGTCCTGCCTGGGGGACAGCGGCTGCCAGAAAATTCCAGTGCCATTTTCATGTCCCCAGCCAGAGCTGGAGGGGAGCTGACTGATGGGGAGGCGCGGATGATTTAACTAGCACTGTCTAGCACCCCCCCCAGCCCCCACCACCTGCCTCTCCCTGCAGAGTTTGGCAGAGGGGGAGCCCCATACCCTGTCTGGAGGTGGGGCAGGTGTGGAGCAGGACTCTGGAAATCATTCTCCAGTAAAATAGAGCCCCCAAGAAGTGGAGTCAGATATGGAGGAATCTGCCGAAAGCACCCTGTGCTTGGTACCTGCTCAGCCAGCCACAGGGCAGTCCTGCCCCATAGCCCCAACGAGTCCTTGGCCAGGCTGTGGATAAAAAGTTTTGAGTTGGGAACAGAGATGGAAATCAAAGAGCACACAAAAGCTGAACACTCTTGGCAGCCTGTCCTAAGGTTCGGCTGAACTCTCAGACCATCACTTAGAACCTGGGGGCGGGGTGGAGCATGGGTCAGGGGGAAGGATGGGGGCAGGGAGGGGGGGGTTCCAGGACTCAACTTTATTAGAACTCTGCACAGTGAAGTGTTGAGGTAGGCTCCCCAGCTGCCGCTCTGGCTGGGCGAAAATCCAGGTAGATCACTGTAATGGGAGGGGTGAGGGGAGCAGAAGGAGAACCCATCCCTGCAGCATCTCGAGCCCTCTGCGTCTCTTCCAGGGGCCTCACCTCGGCCTGCAGGCTCAGGCTGGCACAGTGTGCTCCGCAGGCTCTGCAGGGCACCCCCAGGCAAGCCACGGAGATGCTCTTGGCTCCAGGCAGGAGCTGCCACACCGGCCTGTAGTCCATTGCTCAGCGCTTTGTGACGCTGCTCCTGGGTAACAGATGGTCGACAGTTACACAACCGCCAAGCTTTAGAGATGGTGCCTGCTGCGAGGGGCTGAGGTGCATCTGGGGAAACTGAGGCCCTGGGTTTCCCACAGCAGCTCCACACA
The DNA here is from genome assembly GCF_002288905.1 of Enhydra lutris kenyoni. NCBI lineage: Eukaryota > Metazoa > Chordata > Mammalia > Carnivora > Mustelidae > Enhydra > Enhydra lutris. The sequence goes on along the minus strand of NW_019154119.1, from coordinate 1,158,722 downwards.
GGGACTGCAATGTCTGGGAGAGCAGGGAGTGCCTTCCGAGGCACCTGCTTCTTGAATCCTTATTTTGTCCTCTACTCAAATGGAGATGATTCCCTGGGCCTGTGGAAGCTGTCAAGGGAATCCAGTTTTGCCAAGTGTCGTTACCTGATCCAGCCAAAAGCCATATTAGTCTGGGTTTTCGGACCAAGAACTGTCATCAGGATTGAAATCCACTTCAGATGGGACTTGAAACATCTGGAAGCCAGGTGAGTCCCCACACAGGACCCAGCCTCATAGGTCTCTTCCAGGACCCAGCACCGGGTCCCCCGCGCTCTGGTGGATATTTAAAACTTTAATAACCAGCTTAAGTAATGCAGAGCACAGTTGATCGCAGTGGGGGATTAGCTATCGTTGGTGATTAATCCGAGTTACTTTTTTTTTCATCACAGCTTATACGGGGAGGAAAAGCTCCTAGCAAAAGATTTAACATAGCAGGAAATAAGATGAATTAAACAAGTACACTCATTAGGAATAAGGAATTAGGAAGATTCCCATGCCCTAAAACAGATCCGCCTCCCTGGTCTTGACGTTCCTGAGCCAGTTCCTCATTTCTCTGGGTCTCAGTTTCCCCATCCATAACGTCATGCCCTCTCAAAGGCCCTTCCAGCTCATGCACGGAGGGTCCTAACCTTCCTCACCCCTGGATCAGGACTTCTCTGCTACTCCTGTCGTTGGCAAGTTCCGTGTAAGCTGTTCTCTCCTCACAGCCGAAGACATTAGAGAGGAAATTGGGTATTGGAGCAGATGTGAGTCATTCATGTTCGTATAAAAACTATGGAATAAAACCCATTATGGCCCCGGAAAGCTGTGTAAAGCAGCATATGGAGCAAATGTAAGCTGGAAACAGGAAGAAGCTGGGAAGTCCAAGACACATGCTCTCCAGTGGCTTTGGCTTTGGGCTTTCACACTTTTCCTTCCGGTTTCCTTGAGCCGTCCTCCCGCCATTCTCGCTGAGCTCGCTGCGGAGCTTGCAGCCTTTTGTTCCTTTCAGATCCAGTTTCCTGCATCCTTCCTCTCTGCCCACTGTGTCACTTAAGGGAGAGAGTGTGCATGCACACGGGTCTTCCATCTGCATGCTTATTAGACCTGTCACCACCAGCGAGATGCCCTCTGTGCCAACCTAATGAGATTTTTACTCACAGAGGCCCCGGGCAGCTTTCTGTTGAGGTCTTTCCCCCTTTCGGGCCATGGGGAGAGGTAAATGGGAAGGGCAGACTGTGGCACAGTGGGGAGAGGGGATGTGCACCTACTGGCCCAGCCCTGGCAGGGGGCCCTGGCAGCAGAAGGAGCACACCAAGAAGTCAGAGATGTCTTGTCTTTATTCCACAGTCATACAGACATAGGTCTTCGGGCCGACCCCTGCAGTCTGTTCTGTTCAACTTCTCCAACTGTAAATAATACATCAGCCCCTTTTCCTCTGTGTTCCTCTCCCTTTTCCCTGCCACTGCAAATTCTGTCACAACCACATGCCCCAAGTCTCCTGCAAGGCCTTTTGATAAAGTGAGTGAGAGAATAGTTTCAGCTGCATGGGAAATGAGCACAAGCCATTGCCAACCTTCCTCCCTCCTCTCTCTGCCACGTTGGTGCATCTTTGTCAGAAGAATAAAGCCACTGGCTTTTCCTCTCATCTTTGATGAGTAGATGGGTGGCTTTATCTAAGACATCTGAGAATCACCTTTCTGGATCTTTCTCTATCCATTAAACAACTCTTCACCATCCCACTACCTTCCGCCCCTCCTCCCTTTTGTTCCCTAGCTGCTGCTTCTTTCATTATTTGAAATGCCCCCAAACTTTCTTTGTTTCTTCCCCAAATACCAAGCGGAGAACTTACCATTGCCACAGTGATAGGTCTTCACCGGTTGTAGAAAGGGATTCGGTCTCCAGTGGTAGAGTCCTGCCTTGACCTGAGCCATGAACCACCCCCACACTGCTACCCTGAAGAAAGTACAAAGGTCTAGTTGCATGAAGGGGTGACCCAATTAGCTTAAAGAAAAGTAGAGGAAAATTCTTTAACCTGAATTACCTAGAAAAGTCTCTGAAAGAGGGGAGCACAAGCAGAAGAAATGGAGGGATTCAAAGACAGCTGTCATTTACTCCCCAGGTCCCCAGAATTTCAGACGGCCAGCTCTGACAGCCATCTGCATCATCTCTGACTGTCAAAGACAGTCCTTCGGAGGCTTATGCTTAGAGGCACCTGTGAAAGGTAGAAGGGCTGGAGGCCCAGAAGGAACAGAACTGTGTGGGTTCTTTCCAATCTGGCAGGATCATCAGCAGCGAGAGGAACCCAGCATGGGTTCCAATGGGACAAACCTCCTTCCCAGGACAACTTCCAGGGGCCAATGGCAGATTCTGTAACCAGGTCATTAGTGGATGTTAGATATCAAGCAGGGTGACCGCATGTCCCAGGTTGCATGAGAAAATCCTGGTTTCTTCCTACTTTCCCGGCGTGACTATTATCAGTGCCCCCTTTGACTGATAAGAAATTGCTATTTTAGACAATGCATTAGATGACCACGCTAACGGACAGGAGGGCTTCTGATGATGTGGCCAAACACGAGATTGATTTTCTTAGGTGACTGAACATGGGGGTCTTCGCTGTTAAAAGTTCTTTTGTGTGGGTGCTGAGCTCAAGGTAATCTAAATGTTCATGTGGGGCACTTCTAGGAGTAAATGATATTCAAGACGTTTCTCCAAAGAGGAGGCAATGTGGACAGACTGAGCGAGCTTTAAATAGGAAACAGTTCTATGGCCCACGTCAGGGTCCGATCCCGTTTACCGCCTGAAGGCATTTTACGCACCTAGCCGCTCACACATCCCAGAAAGCAGCCAGGTGTCCCTTCAGAGGGCAGGGCTTCCTGACATCAGACCCTAATTATCCCTCCAACCACCTCTTCCTGTCACCCCTGTACCTCCACAGGCCACGAAAGAAACATGAACGAGTACAATAAGATGGGGTTAGGGACACAAGAGCGTAAATAAAGTGGGAACACTTTAAAATGGGGCACTTGGGTGGCTCAGTGGGTTAAGCCTCTGCCTTCGGCTCAGGTCATGATCTCAGGGTCCTGGGATCGAGCAGGGATCCTGCTTCCCCCCCTCTCTCTCTGCCTGCCTCTCTGCCTACTTGTGATCTCTCTGTCAAATAAATAAATAAAAATCTTAAAAAAATAAAAGAATTAAGTGGGAGCAATGGAACTGACATTCAACCTTCGTGCTGAGGACACAGTTTTGGGGGGAGGGTGCAAGCCACACATGGAGGCAGTTCCAACTGATCATTGGCAGTGGAGATGATTGCAAGAGTTTTCCAACTTCTCAACAGAAATAGGATAACTATGAGACATCTCCTGATTTTAACTATTGGTAACTAATTCAATTCCCACCCTTCGGGAGGGGGGAAGACAATCAGGTGGGCTAAGTTAAACAGATGTCCAGTCCGGAGCCAGCCCGCTGCTGGCCGGTTTACAACCCATCCTTCAGCTGTCAATGTTTTAATAAGCCCTGATATTTCCCAGGCACCGCCATTCTATTGACTTAGAACAGATACACACCGTTCAGGCCAAGGGGAAATAATGGATCACACTATGTTAGGGTCAGAAGGGGCCTTCCAGAACATCTAGTTCAATACTCCTTGCTTTGTAATTAAGAAAAGTGGATCCTGAGAAGCTACAGCAAGAAAACAAGTTTGTTACTAAAGCTTGGGTTATCATGTATCTAGCCAGATCCACCCCACCCCCCCAAACCCCCAAATTCCCCAAGCCATGTCCTTCGAGTGAAACAGGGAGCTAAGGCACTTTGCAGGGGGGCACTGCTAAGCCCAGAGATTTCCAGGTAATCAGTAGAGCAATCAACAAATCCATCAGAGTGCAGATTCTGGACAATTTCCTGCAAGGAATAGAAATACAAGGACTGTGTCCAGCTCTCGAGAAAGTGGAAGCTGTCATTAGGGAGCAGGCTTGAGGGTTCAAAGACCTCGTTCCTCCTCTCTGTTGAGTTTCCAGGGAGTGATAACAGGAGTCTCAGGGACAGGCTCTTAGGCCCACCAGAGAAATAGCTACATTGCAACAGGAAAAATTATTTTTGTAGCCATACTCGGCACCTGTCTTCCGTTTCTTTCTCTAAGTGCTGTACAAATATTAATTAAACATAGACTATTTGAAAAGTGCTTTTAGCATTTGAACTCGACTGGGTTGCATCAGCAGATGGTATTAATATCATCCCCCTGTTGGCAAAATGCTATTTTTTAAAAAGAAAAACTCCTTCCCTTTTGCAGTTTTCCTCCACACAGACAATTTATTTTGCCCATCCTCTGGCTATTTCACCTTTTGTGTCATCATTTTCATGAGACAAGTGAAAATAATATTTCTCTTGTGCTCCGAAGAGCCAAATCCCTTTTTCTAGCTTGATCCGAAGAAGGTGGGATTGCCCAGTAATGGAAAGAAGCCTGATGTACAGTTCAAGCACAAATCCCCAGGGAGAAATAATGCATCTCTTTGAAAAAAAAAAATAGCTTATACTTATGAGGTAGGAGATTTTCAATTTATAAAGGTTTCCTATTTCCTTCAATTGCCAGGATAACTGCATTCCAGAAAAGTTAGGCTTTGCGTCCGTAAGGCAGACCCACCTCTTGGATCCTGAATGTAAATTCTAAAGCGATGAGGGCTGATAAGATTTCCTCTGAATCCCTGCACCACTGCCCCAGGGATTCTGAGGCCACGAGGATCCAAGGGTTAAAATCCATTACCCCAAGAGATGGCCAAGTTCCTCTCACTGATTTCTTCCCCCATCACGGCTCTCTAGGCCTGACTTTCAAATTGATTTCCTTAATAACTATTAAAGATCTTTTTAATTAAACCAGGCATCCTCTTCCTTGGCAAACTTTTCTTGATGACATCTCTGGTTAATTAAGGGTTTAAGCTGCAAAGACGTATTACGTAAGAACAAGGGAAGCTGCCTTGTGCCGCAGGAATCAGGGCTCCACTGAAGGGCTGCTCACACCTTCCTTCATGGCAGAAGGAGCCCCAGAAAGTGTTCACCGTAAAGGTGGTTGGGGGAGGAGGGAGAGTGGTTAATTTTTCTGTCTCCTGACATTCAATTTCTCCTCTCAGGCTTGCGGGGGAACTTTTTATCAGGTGTTTTTCATTAAAAGCCCCATTCATTTTGATTACAATTCACTGATGCTGACAAAACTTTTTCACCTTTCCATCCGAAATTCCTGAAGTAGTTGATACGTAGGGTAATCCGGGAATGACAAATAAAGGCCTCTTTTCACCCAACAATAAAATACAGCCCCCTCTACAATAGAATGTAGCAGGTCCTCAGAAGAAGAAGGGAAATTGTCTATGTATTTGCAACAGTAAATTGCTCTGATCATTTATCTTCTTTATCCTGGTTCATTTTTGTTTTAAATTTCTTTCCCCAAAACCTTCCTTTAAAAATGGTAGAACAGGAGAACCTGGGGGCCTCAGTCATTAAGCGTCTGCCTTTGGCTCAGGTCATGATCCCAGGGCCCTAGGATGAAGCCACACATCAGGCTCCCTTCTCGGTGGGAAGTCTGCTTCCCCCTCTCCCACTCGCCCTGCTTGTGCTCCTCTCTCACTGTCGCTCTCTCTGTGTCAAATACATAAAATCTTTAAAAACTAAAAATAAATAATAAAATTGGTAGAATAAGGTAAGGTGTGCAAGATGTCGTTGGAGGAATGGAACTTTTCTTCATGCAAAGTTCAGTACCTCTTAAGTTGGAAATCAAACCTGTGACCTTGGCTTTGTCGTCGTTATTATCAAAAATATGGGTCTCAAACCTAGATGCACATTATTAGAATTACCTCTGATGGCTGTCAAATCGGATAGCTATGTCTCACCCTAAGCCTGCTGAAATTCCCCGGGTGATGATTCTAGGCTCCCAAGTTTGGGAACTACTGGCCTTCGTCCCTAGGGTCCAATTGAGTTCGTTACACTTCTAGGCCTGCCTGAAAATGAGAAAGATGGCCTGTTAGATCAATATTTTGGCTCTGCCGATGACTCAGACAGACAAAACAAAGAAAGAGGAAATAGAACCTTGCCATTATTGCTGGGGGAAAGTGGATCCAATTCTAATGAGACACCAAGGAGGGAATTAAAAAGACTTTTCCACTCATGTACTATCATTGGTCAACGCAGCTCCATAATGGTTCTCAAACCAGCAGAGCGAATCAGAATCACCTGGAGAAAGTTTTACTAGTCATTTTACTATAGAAGTTCTCAAGCACACAGATAGATTATATCCACTCAACGGCCACACCTATAACGTACCCACCACCTAGATTCAGAAGTGGTTTACATTTGGCCATACACACGTGGGCCTGCACAGGCATGCACACACGGTTCCTGAACCCTTAAAAAATACATTACAGACATCATGATACACAACACTAAAACAATAACCCTGAATAACCCCCAAATACTTCAGCACACAGTTGTAAAATGAGTGGCATCCTGGGCATAACCACAACACCATTATCACGCCTAACTGAATTAAAAATAGTTTCCTAAGATAATTGGACACTGAGTCCATAAGCAAATTTCTAGGGGACTTAAAAAGACAGACCAAAACAAAACAATGAAGTTTCCTGTCCAAATTCCCAAAAATGTTTATCCAGGGAGGTGACAGCTGTGCTCTGAGAGACACTATTGTAAGGTGACTAATTAAGAACGCTTGTCTTTCTAATAGCTGAGCTACGGTTCACTGTTTATACTGGGAAATTGCTGGGCGATTTGTATGGCACTCAACAGTCCTTATTTCATGTGATCTCTTTGCAAAGCTACTCTAAGGTGGATAGAAGTGATGAAGCAGGCGGGGACAAGAATCATTGCGGGTAGATCACAGTGGCCGCGTGGATTCCTACTCTGGTGTAATGAACAGAGAGCACCAAGAGGAGGGTCTGACCCCGGGAATCCTAGTTCTCAACTCTGCCTGTGGGACGCAGGGCATCGGACAACCCCCTTCTCTGGAGTCTTCAGCTGTAAACGGAAGAACTAAACCGATGGTCTCTAAGATTCTTTCTGCTTCCACCTTCCTTCAATTCAATGTATCTCTGAGTCCTCTTTCAAAACCCTTGATTCATCTCCTCTCAGTTCCATAGCAAATGTATACATGGGCTTATTGAATCATCAGGAAACAGCCACTAATAGAATGTTGTGGAGAAAGAGGTGGAGTTGACAAAAATTCTCCCACTTGCGATGGCCAAATATAGCCGGGTCCCTTAAGCTCAAGGAGGGTGTGAGTCAATACTGAGAAACATTTCAGTAAGTTAGGTGGGACAGGGTGAGCCTGTGGAAGATTCTCTCTCATCTGCCCAGGCTGGGAAGGCAGCCTCCCAGAGCAGAAGGCAGCAGGCCGGGACGCTGGGCATTTCCTTGTGGGTCTGGCTGGCCCACAAGTGTAAGAGGAAAGGGCACATCTCTGTGGAGTCTGAGCCTCCTTTTCCTCATTCTAAAGCAAACTCAAAAAAATCTAAGAGCATGTTCCTGGCAGAGTCAATAGCTTCTAAGCAGAAAGGAGCTAGTCAGCTGGAGACCCCCCCTTCTATTTTACAAGGGACCCCAGTGTTCTCACCCTTGCCTAACAAGGGCTCCATGTTTCCTTAACCCCCTGCCAGGCTCCCCAGCATTCCCCAGAGCCGGTCCGCAGCAGACTGCTATCTGACAGGTGAGGACCGCAACTACTTAAAATTCTTCACTGAGGGAGAGACTTTGATTTTATATGTATTGTGTGAATTTTTTACAAGTAGAACATATTCATGCATTGCTTGTATAATTAAAAATAAATAATTAAAATCTTTGATGGTTGATGGGTTTTTCTTTTCAGACTCTTCAAAGACAAAGCAATCTCCAGGTACAGCCTTGGCTCCGAGGTTTTTACTGGTAGGATGTGTGGTTGGGGGTGGGGATCAGGAGTGTGTGTGTGTGTGTGTGTGTGTGTGTGTGTGTGGTGGGGGGTGGGGGTGTGATGGGGGGTGTCTGTGGTGGGTGTGGTGTGTGTGTAGTGTGTGTATGTGCCATGGTGGGTACGTTGTATGTGGTGTGGTGAGGGGTAGGTATGTGGTTTTGGGGGGTACAGTGGGTGTGGTATGATGTGTGTGGTGTGGTTAGTAGTATGTGTGTGGTGTGTGTGCATGTGGTGGGGCGGTCCGAGGATGTGATGTGTGTGGCAAGGAGATGTGATGTGTGTGGTGTGGTGTGGTGGGTGACGTGTGTGTGGTGTGGGTGGGTGTACTTGGGGGTGTAGTGTGGGGGGGAAGTGGGGGTGTGCGGGGATGTGGGGGGGGGATGTAGGGCAGTATGGTGTGGATGGTGTGGTGTGTGTGGTGTGGGAGTGTGTGTAGGAGGTGTGGGGTGGTGTGTGTGTGCACCTGTGTGTGTATGGAGCGGTGTGGACTCCGGCTTACAGGAACGGATAGTGCTAACAGGACAACAGAAGTGCTTGAGTGTGTATATGCAGACCACGCTGGTGCAGGAGGAGCAGCAGGAGAACTGAGGCTGGGTAACTATGGCGGACCCTGGACAAGCCGTGCAACATGGGAGAAAAGACATGGGCTAAAGGACCAAGTCCACCTGATTCTCTGGGTCTCTGTCTCTGTCTCTCAACCTCTCATGACCTCTCACAGACTATCTGCTCTTCTTACCCTTAGCACAGCCAGGCCTGTCCAGCTGGGAGCCAGGCCCTCACAACGTCACTCTCGACACCCCCACCCGAGGCGGTGAGCGTGTATCTTCTTCACAATCCTTTTCCCTCATTACAAACTTTATCACCACTAGCAGCCTGTCCTCAGCCTTTAGGGATGGAACTCGCCAGTGGTCAGGGTGACTGGCCTGAGATTGGAAAGCCCACAGTCTCACAGATGAGAGTTAAAATCTAGAGCTTTCTGTCCTAGAGAAGCCACACACTCCAGGAATGAACCCTCTTCACGGAGAGTCAGACAGGGAAGTGACCTTCAAGGTCAGTTGGCCGGTGCCCTGATTCTTTCTAGTTGCCTTCGGAGGAACGTTGGGTGGTCTGGCTTAGTGACACCCCCCATCCTAGAATCAGCGGAGGTGGTCACCGTCTCTCAAAAAGATGGAACTGGAAAGGACAAGTTCTATAACCTCAAGACTGAATAAAAGGCATCCAGACCAATGAAGGCAAAAGAGGCAGACCATTGACCTATGGTGTCAATCTCACTTAGTGGTTTAGCTTGTGGGTGCTGGAGTCAGAGGCCTGTGTTCAAATCCCAGCTCAGCCAGCAGCTGTGGCTACTGATCTCTCTGTCTCCCAGGGTCCCCAGGTTGGAGTTGGTCAGACAGAACCTCTGGTTCTCATCTGGGACTTGCTGCTTCTTATCTGTGTGATGTGGGCATGTTATGTGCCTCTCTGAATGTCAGTGCCACCATGTGAAAAACAAAATGGTATTCAGAATATCTCCTGGGGCGTTGTTGTCAGGGTTTAGAGACAGTGGATACAACGTCCCTGGTACAGAAGGTAACCACATCCGTCACTGCTGCTCAGGACCACATGAGGCCGGCTAGCGGGGCTGGCACCCTGAGGACAAGGACCACGTCTTCTGCACCTTTGCAGCCTTCACGACGTAGTGACACAATGAAAATACTCAGCACCATGTTTGTTCAATACATTTTTTTTTTTGAAGATTTTGTTTATTCATTTGACAGAAAAAGAGAGAGCACAAGCAGGTGGAGGGACAGAGGGAGAGGGAGAAACAAATTCACTGCTGAGCAGGGAGCCCGATCCAGGGCTTGATCCCAGGACCCCGGGTTCATGAACTGAGCCGAAAGCAAACGTTTAACCGACTGAGCCACCCAGGCACTCCTGTTCAATACATTTTTTTTTAAGCGAACATCTCCTTCTACTCCATCGACAGCCCTACAGGAGGTAATGGGAAGTGGTAGGTTCTGGAAATGGAGCACCCACTCCACCCCTCTGGGGATAAGCCATATTGACAACTCTGGTGGGCATGTGACTTGTGTCTGGCTGCTTACATCTGAACCACTTTCTGTTTTAGAGGAATTCCCCCACCTCCATGAGGGACTGAACCGGTCTGTCTTGGGAGTTGAAAAGACCAGCCACTGCCTTTTCTAGCCTCCCTTGCAATGAGAGCCCAGATTTGCAATCTCAAAACCAGAAACCAGTTTGCCAAAGTTTTCCGTGGGAGCTGATAAGACAAGAGAGTGGTGGGAGACGTGAGAGCAGGAAGGTTGAATTTCAGGGGGCAAAAGAGGCATGGTTGTGGCAGCGGTGGCGGGAGCAGCGGTGGCCGCATACCTGCCGGCCGTGGCAGCTGGGCGCACACTGGCACGCAGTTCTGTACGGGTAACGGTAGCTTTGCTCAGTGGACCAGTTCTGCAGTGCGATGCTCGGTGTACCCCTGGAAGCTTCCCCTCAATTCCTCTCGATATTCTGTTTCTGCTCTACCAGTCACGGTAATCTCCTGTAGCTTCCACCCCAAAGTTGACAGATCTAGCAAGGGACGGAATCTCTGCAGTTCAGTTTCCTCATCTTTAGAAGGAGGTTCATGCCTTAGGGACAGGAGGAGGAAATCTATGCCAAGCGTCTGTCACCAGAGGACTCAATAAATATTATTCTCCTATAGCGTAACTCCGGTGGCAGCCACAAAATTGCCTTGTGTTCCTTTTTTGACTTTGGAGTGTTGGTGTACCCTGGGGGTCCACACAGTTCTAGAGAGATCCCATCTTGTCAGTTGGTTCTCTAGCTAGAGTGAAGTCATGAGGCCAAGAATAAATCATACCATGTACACATTTGTACGTCAAATAAACCGTATGCATTTCTATGTCGCATCACTCAGAGCCATCAACAACGATCTGTATGAGATGCACCCAGGTTGAGGACCAAAAGTGGCCCTCATAAAAAAAAAAAAAAAAAAAATCACGCAGTTTTTTTTAAAGTTTTCCCAAATCCCCCAGATGAAATGGGATGATCCTAGTACAAATATTCTTTTAATGCTTTTAAGACTCTAATTCCTTGCATTTTCAAGATTTGCTGAACTGGCATTAAAAAAAAAAAAACGGTTGCAGAGTTATTACCTCTTGACACCTCTTTTACTCATAGACTGGTTGGTTTTTGCCCCTTGGTTAAGGCCCCTGCCCTTTACGGCCATCATCAGTGGTGATAAAGAGCGTGTGCTCCGACCAGGGAGCCTTAACAGAAATTCTAGAAAGCTTATCACTGTTGTAGACTCACCTTGTGGATTTGTAGATGACTTTGAAATTTGTTAAGTGCAAGAAAGGAAAACCACTCATACTGGCTTAAGCATAAAGGAGGAATTCATTGGATATATAGCTGAGTAGCTAACAGAAGGACAGTAAGGACGATAAGGACAGCCAAATCTCAGAAGAATTTCTCTCTCTGTTTCTCTAGCACCACATGAAGCCTTGCTACGAATCCTCTCAGTGGCTGTTTTCATTATATCCCCCTGGATAGCCCTGGATGTTCTACCTCTCCTTCTTCCTTGTCAAAAATAGTAGCCTCACGACCATCAGTATCAATCTCTATGGCCTTCGGGCTTTCTTTTCCTTCACAGCACTTACGATGGCCTGAGCATACAGGCTATGTTTATTTATTCTAGATCTCTTCCTTGCCCCACTAGAATGCAGACCCCTATGAGGAAAGGGACGTTGGTTTAGGCAACATTGCATCATCTGTGCCCTAAAGAGAGTATGATACATAGAAGGTGCTCGTCGAATAGTTTTAAATGAATAAAGAATGAATGAGGGAGGGAATCCTCCTTCTCGCCCCAGTCTTGTTCTCTGCTTCTGGGTGTTCATAGAACAAAATGGCTGCCTAGCACTAGCCTCTGTGACCTCCCCTGAGTCCCCTCCCCAATTCAAGCTCCTGATTATTGACTAATTTAGTTTCTTAGTGAAATCCCTGAAGAGAGAAAGAATCCGATTGGCTTGGTTTAAACTACAAGTGAGTTCCTTTGGAGTCCACTCTATGTCCCAAGACCCCCTTAGCTGCAGAATGGCACCGAAGCACAAAAAGGCAGCCAGCACTGTGGGAAGAAGGAATTTGCATCTTTAGTAAAAAACCATCATGTGCACAGTCTTTGTTTTATTTAATTTTGTGTTCCCATGTGGAAGTTGGACAATCACTAATCGGTTTTTGTTATTATACACACACACACACACACACACACACACACACACACACACACGATATTAAAAAAAATGCACAAAACACACATGTACATGTCTTTCTTTGTGAATTCCCAGTTGTTTCCCCAAGAGCCCTTTTTAGTGGATCTTCTTGGGAACACTGATCAGAAGGCTAGACTTGACATGGAACCAGAACCCGAACTCAGAAAGTTGGAGTTTCTGTCCTGATAGATGCTTCAGTGACGGTTTCCTCCAACCTTCAGCTCTTTTTCCATGGGTCATCCAGCTGGTTATGAGCTGAACTATTTTCATCTGCACCTCCGCCCTGCCCCCACTCCTGCTAGTTCTTTCAATGTCTTTCCCCAGCTGACTTTAAAACGAGACAAACCCTCTACTATGCTATAAAACTCCATATTTCTCTTTCATCTGTCCCTCACCCAGAAGAAAACCATCCCAACCAGCTTCCTCTCCTCTTTAGCTAGAGTTGGGTGCAATCACTGTGATATTAATTAATTAAGAGACTCCTGGTCTGGTTGCCCTGGCAATGCTCACCAAAGTGTCAGAACCTTCCAAAAAAATAGCACATCCAGTAGTCAATTAACTGTTTTCTTCACACATAGACGCCAAGGGCACGGAACACCTGGTGCAGAGATGGGCACCAGGGGATGCCCAGTAAACACTTGCTGAGTAGCTGACAACACCAAGGCCAAAGAAGAGGGTGCTTAATATGCTGCCTTGAACATCTGAAGCATTTAGAGCTAGTGGCTGAGACACCGTCCAAAGGGAATAGCAACCAGTGTGATTTTACAAGAGCATCAGCACGGTGGTAAGACCTTAGAAATAATCCAGAAGATCAGGGAAGGGACTACAAGCTCTTTGGTAGGCCAAGTGGTGATTAGAGGGGAAGAGGGAAAAGCTAAAGCAATTCTTTCTGCCTGTCATTCCCACTACCATCTCCCAAGGCAACAAAGAAGACTCTTCACGTTGGACCTCAGGTTCAGGGGTTCCTCCATAACGACCCTTTAGCCCAACTCATGCTGGGTCCGATGTCCAGGCAGGAAAATCTCCTCACTCAAGTGCAACAGAGAATGCCAGCTGTATGTGTGTATACACAAGAACTAGCTTTCAGCTTAGCTGCAAGCATGGATTTTCCAGCTTGTGTCTTCTGAGGCTATGTTTGCGGCTCTACTCTTCAGGATAGCTGAGTCCTCCCAGGTACATCTCAAATTCAAGTGGAAACTCTTTACTCCAGCACGTGCTCAATCACTGATTGCGTCTCACATTTCTTTTGAAAATAAAGAATAGAGAGACCTCTTTAAGCTAGCCCACATAAAGGAGAGTTTATTGAAAAGATACAGAACTTGTGGTCACCTGACCCAGCTGGGCCTCTTAGAAAGAGGATCTAAGTAATTGAAAGGCACAGAACCCTCTCTGGTTCTCTCTGACACAAGCAGTCTTTCATCTCAGCCTCTCTCCAGCTTGTTCTATCCTCTCCTCTCTGCTTTGTCACTCTCGCCTACTGCACTTGTAATCTCAGCTTCCGCCCCGCATTGGGCTGACTCTGACCCCAGCTCTATCTACACATTGGGCCCAAGTTATGACAAAGAACTCTCTTAGTCCCTTCACTATTCCACTTCCAGATTTTGAGAGCGGAATCTAATTGATTCAGCTCTGCTCAGGGAACTGCTCTAGACCAAACAATTATATGAGAATTAAGGGGCAAGTGTAGGTCGCACGCTACAGTCTTGACTGTCTTGGACAACCTCCTCCATCTGGGCTGGGAGCCACTGGCCAAGAAGGAAGCCTTGGCAGGGGCAGAAAGCCAAGCTATGTCAACTGCAGCTTCTGGGATGGGGAATTTCCTGAGCCCCTTTATTTCCTGAAGTTTCTATGTATCGCTGCCTGTCATTCAATACTTCCCTTTGTTTTTCCATGTTTTCTTTACACCTTTTGAATGTCTTTTTCTGGCCATGACTTTTATACTCCCTACCCTCAACTATAGTTACTCTTCGAAAGAAAAAATTTATTATTTGAGAGAGAGAGAGAGATACAGCATGAGCAGGAGGAGTGGCCGAGGGAGAGGGAGATAAGCAGATTCCCCTTTGAGTGGGAAGCCCAACACAGGGTTCAATCCCAGGACCCTGGGATCACGACCTGAGCTCAAATCAAGAGTCAGATGCTTAACCCAACTGAGCCACACAGGCGGCCTTCAACCACAGTTACTCTCACATGATAGTCCGAGATTCCTTTTTGGAGGGAGGATACCATATACAATATGGTGTATGATGGCACAGGATCTCCATCCAGACATTCCACATGGCCACCTCCATGATCACCTGCCCGCACCCCACTTATCTGAGCATACAGCTGCTTCCCTGCTTGTTGGAAAACATTTGTCTCCCAACTCATGTTGACGCAGTACCCTATAGCCATCTGTCTACGCAAGTCTGTTCTGTAAGTCATTTAGTCAGCAAAATCTACTTCCTTTGAGAATTAGAGGACTTATCCTTAATGAAGATAGTCATAACACATCAATCAGCATGGTTGCCTGAGTCCAAGTTAACCCATAAACCAGTTTTCACAAATGTTTCAATTCTGACTTCTTTTCTAGAGACCAATGGCTTAATCCCGATTCCTAGAACTTAAGAAAACCAGGTGCTTTTGGAGTGAGTTCAAAAGAGTAACCCCCACTCAAAGGAAAAGCTGCACATTATTCCCTTATTCACCAACTCTTCACCTGGTGTGTGTTACATCTGACCTTCTAGGCAGAGGAGACCCAGGAGAACAAATGCAGACAGGTCCCTGGTCTCCTGGAGACATACATTAGCCAAGTATCTGTACTATTGACATGATTACAAAGGAAGACGAGGACAATGAGGGAACAGTTAGAGGAGAACACGGAACCAAGGGATTTTATCTAGACTGGGGAGGGGGCTGAACCGGAGGCTTTCCCGAGGATGTGAGGTTTGCATTCAGTGCTGAAAACAAAATTCCCTAGGCCAGGGGGCAAGGGTGAGAAGAGCACTCCAGGAGGGGAAGACTGGCATGTGCGAAGGCATGTAGCCAAAGGCAGTGTGTTGCATTTAAGGAAGAAGAGGCTGTCCCGAGTGAAGGGATGATAATGCCCAGTGAGACTAGAGAGGCAAAGGGCAGCTCAACTCCACAGAACTTTCAAGGTCATGTTCAGATCTGTGGGCTTTATCCCAATAGCACAGGGAAGAAGGGCCTCCAGAGGATTTTAAGTGGCAGGTGGGTGAGGAAGGGTTAACAGACAGCTGAGAGTATCAGACTCCTGTATTCCAAGACTCCCTTTGGCTGCAAAGAGAAAAACAATTTGGAAGGAGAAAGAATGATGTGGACAGATCAGAGAAGCAATGTCGTGGATATGAGCAAGACTGGGGCTGGGATGGGGCCAGTGATGCCCAGGTGGGGAAGGGCATGGAATTGAGAGATATTCGAGGGAGAAACCAGCAAGGGCTGTGCAGTGTGCCAAGAGAGCTACTGGACATGCACACCCTGTAGGAATTAACCTGTTTTATTTTGTTTACGTATTTTTATTTTTTTGAGTTGACCTATTTTAAATGGGACAGAGAGAAACTGGCTGAAGTGGAGGAGGGTGTTAGCTCTAACCCGGAAAGGCACCATGGAGAAAGGACATAGCTCTGAGCTGAGGCTTACTGAACATAATGGTTAGATGTGGACACGCAGGAATGGGGGAGACTGGGGACCCCAGATGTTCCCTGCGAACCTGTTCCACAGTTCAGGCGATGGGTTGTTGTCCTAGTGTACTTTATACATAGCTTTCTAATTGCCCAGTGAGGAGTAAAAGTTGAAAAAGTAAATCAGGTTATCTTGAAAGAGCACAGAGGCACTCATCTAACACTGGCCAGTGTGTGTCGGATGTCTCCTCCGTGACAAGCATTGTCATGATAGGCACATCACATTGGCACTACCCTTCGGATGCTATGGCCCAAGCTTACTATCTTCACAGCCCAGAGAGCAGTCCCTGAGATGGTCCGAAGCCCACCAGCATCCGTGTCACTGGGGAAGCTAGACTCCCAGGATTCTCCCCAGACCAACCAAATCTGACTCTCTGGGCTGGGAACCTTCCTTCAAAGCCACCTCACTGGAGGGTCTGGACACCCCTCAAACCCCTCGAGTGTGAAAGTGGGGTGAGGGAGCAGAGGAGGAAGCGAGCATTCTCCAGGTGACTGTACTTTGTGCATGACAAGCATTTCACATATTAATTAATTAAACCCGCCCCATGAATTCAACCCTCCGCCATGTTTCTATTATCATGACCTCCATCTCACAGACAAGGAAACACAGGATAAGGAATTGACCCATTGACACGACTCACATTATAAAATGAAGGTTTCCAAAGGTGAGATCTCTTGTTTCACAAGCGACATTTTTTAAAGCTCAATGTGACGGTCAAAACTTGAGACAGACCACCGCCTTTTAGCTCGGCAACAGAATGGCATGGGTCCATTGGAAGAAAATGCCCCATGAAGATCTGTGATCTTCCCAACAGGAGCAAACAGGCAGAGTTGCTAGGGGCATCTCTCACACAGAGAGAGCAGTCAAGGAGAGAGGGAACACAGGGAAAAGAAAGGCTCAGGGAAGAACAAAACTGACTCACAGGTTGGTAAACTGAGTCAGGCAGGCCTGAAAATCACCGGGACGGCCACTTGGGGAGTGACATGCTGCTATCGCTTGACAAAGTCATTTGCTTGCAGATAAAATGGCCTCTGGAGCACCGAAACTCCCTGCAGAGCCATTTCTACAGGGAGAAACAGCAAGCAAAAACATCAACACCCTCTCCTCCCCCTCTGCTGGCATTTAAGTATAACCACCTGGGTCAGGTACTCCCTGGCCCCTATTGGATTGCAGATCATATCCAGCAAAGCAGACACAAACCCAGAGGACCAAACCTGCAATTAAGCCACCGGGAGTCAGGAGGGGAGAATTGGCAGGTAGAACAAACAGGCACGGAGGCTGCTGACAAGGGTGGAGGTTTAATTCTGTCGAGCAGGGAAGACTGGCAAGCATTTCCCAACTGGAGCAGATTATTGCAGTGGAGGTGAAATATTTCATAGGATATTTTCAGAGGGAGATGCATGCAGAGGAAACTGTTCCAAATTTTTTTTTTTAAGTATCTTTGCAGTAACAAGCTAGGTAGGAGCATGTGGGTAATTGATGCATATGCATGAGAGCATAATTAAGAACTATAAGACCTGGAAGATTTTCAAGCTCTATGGCAATTATAAACTATGAAAAAATACCCTTCCTTGGGGTGGAGGGCTATTATTCAAGCATCTCTCCTCATTATGGTAGCTGGAACTTACATAGGCACCACACAGAAATGTAATAAACAAGGGTGAGCCATCATAAACTAATAATGATTCCTGGCTTTGTGTTTTTCCAAGAGTCTTCCCACACATTATCTTATTTGATCCCTACGTGTATTAGTTTCCTATTGCTGCTGTAACAAATTACTGCAAATTGAGAGGCTTAAAATAACACAATTTTTTTTTTCTCTTATAGTCCTGGAAGTCAGAAGTCCAAAATGAGCCTTCCAGAGCTAAATCAGTGTATCAGCAGGGTGGCTCTTTCTGAAGGCTCCAAGGGAGGATCTGTTTCTGGTCCTTTCTAACTTGCAGTCCTTGGCCTGTGGCCCCTTCCTGCATCTTCAGGGTCAACCACATAACACCTTCAATCTCCCTCTGCTTCTATTACCACATCCTTGTCCATCCCGCTGATCTCCTGCCTGCCTCTTGCAAAGACTCCTGTGATCACATCACACCCATATGGATAATCCAGGATAATCTCCCCACCCCAAAATCCTTAATTTGATCATATTTGCAAAACCCCTTTTGCCATTTAAGGTAACAAATTCACAGCTTCCAGAAATGCAGATGTGAAAATCTCTGGGAGTCGTTACTCAGCCAACCTCACTCTACAAACCCTAGAAAGTGGGTCCATAAATCCCATTTTGCAGATGAAGAAACTGACTTGCCTTTGCTGGGTAAGGTCACGCATATGTCCCACCGATATTTACAGAGAGTCTTCTGTGTGGCAGACACCCTTGCATATGCAGCGGAGGTAAGTGTACTTTGAGGAGCTTACATGCTAGCGAGGAAAAGAGATGATTATTTAAAGATTCACATAGAGGGCACCTGGGCGGCTCAGTCGGTTAAGCATCTGCCTTCCACTCAGGTCATGATCCCAGAGTCTTGGGACTGAGCCCCGCATCGGGCTCCCTGCTCAGTGGGGAGCCTGCTTCTCCCTCTGCCCTTCCCCTCTGCTCATATTCTCTATAAATAAATAAGAAAGTAAATAAGTAAGTAAATAAATAAATAAAATCTTGAGAAAAAATGAAGATTCACAGAGATACAGATACATTCATGATACAGAAGAAAGGAATAGAGCAGTAGGAAAGAAAAACAACACAGGAATCACCACGTCAGTTTGGGAGGTTGACCCAGGGGAAGACTCTGTGAGAGAGTGGAGTTTGTGCCAAGACTGAAGACGTACGTGGGAGGAGACAGTCACATGGGAGGGAACAGCATGTGAGGCTGAGGGAACAGCAAATGAAGGTGCCCTGGAGCGGCAAGGAGCTTGTAACTGCAAGAAGACCAGCGTGGCCGAGCATGCTGGGCAGAGGTTGCTTCTGCCCGGAAGTGTTTTCCGATCCTGGATTGTGAGTCCCCTTTGGTCTTGCATAATGCCTGACACTGAGCTCTCCTCGGAGCTCCACGGTGATCTTAATAAACCTGAATATTTGGCTCCCCTTAACTAGGATGTGAATCACAGAGAACCAGACTGGGTCTGTCCATCTCTTATTTGCATAGTTCTGGACATGGAGTGGTTGAACAAACACTCATGGAATAAAGGTATGGATGAGTAACGTACCAATCGCCTCCTTATAAAAGTCCCCGTGCTCATGGGATCGACGGGGCCACACAGTTACTGACATTGTACCTACTGCACAGAAAATTGCTTTATTTTTCCATAACTGATCTGACTTTCTCACAAGCTTCCCCTTCTCTTCTCACTTGCCCTCCACCTGCCAGATAGTGAGGGGGAAATCCTGTATTTGGTTTATCTGGCTGGAGTTTTAGTTGTATGTGTCAGCAGCCCCTTTGCAGAACTCACACTCTTTAGCATACTGAATCTTTGATATTTCTGATCTGTTCCCACCAAGAGCGTCTCCAGGGAGACTAAGAGGGCTTTTCTGCACATGGTCCTGTCCCTCTTCTATGCCTTTGCTCAGTAGACACTGAATGCTTCCCTGTTGGAATGGAAGCTGTTTGAAGACGAGGACTCTACCAGACACTCTGGGCGGTATTGAAAGTGTAGAGTGAAATTTCCTATGACATGAGTACCATTATTAATTATAATTAAGGGAGGGGGACACATCATAGCACAAGAGAGTCAGCACTCTGTGGCTAGCTAGGAAAACAAGCCCATATAGCTAGTGATGCATTTCTTCTTGGTCTCATTTTCATTATCGGTGAAATACTGAAAATTTAAAAAAATATATGGATAACATTCCTTGGGTTCAATTTACAAAACCAAGGTGAAAAAGATATCTGGGGAGGGAAGTCAAGAGATCCAGAAAAGAAAGCAAGATCGTTGTCCCCACTCCTCTGCCCACCCCTCTCCCCTGATTGGTCCTCCCAACATTGTTTTTCATTTCATCGAACGTCACGATCCCAGAGAGTTATGTTTTAGGATCTCTCCCTGGGATTCTAGAACGTCCATTGTCCTCTGATCCTGCCTTCTTTTCCAACCTTGCCTTTTCCTGGTTTTATAACCTCAGGCAAACTGTTCTAACATCCCCCTGCTTGATTCCCGATCTGGAGCTATCCCTCCCTGCCTCACCACTGTTGGAGGCTAACCAGGGGAATATGATGTGGCTCCAGCCAGAGAGCTGAGGCTCAGTTCACGTCCGTTCCTTCCAGGTTGGGAGCCCCCCCACCCCACCCCCAGACAGCCCATGTTACATTAAATCCTTCCTCCAGTCTCTACTCGGGGCATGGAATGCCTTCCCACCTGAGGCCTCTCCAGGAACCCTTCCCAGCTTCTAAAGCCCAGGGCGAGTTCCCCTCCAGGAAGCCGGGTCAGGATGTCTTCCTTGATGAATACTTACTACATCGATCCTAGGTAGAATCCTTTATCTCAGGCCTTCATTCTCATATATTTGTTCCACATGGCTTCTTTTTGTTTTTCAACTAGCTATAAAACCCCTGAGGACCGTGTACTAGACATCTAAGCACAGAAAAGCCAAAAGTGGGGGGGGGGGGGCTCATCTCCACTCATTGGCTGAACGTATCTGGCTTCTCCTTGGCCCCAGGACCTGCAAACTCAGACCACAGGCTCACAGAGATGGAGCCCAGCAGCCCGGCCAGACCCACAGGCTCTGGCAGCAGTCGGAGGCTCCTCTCAAAGGGAGAAGGTGGTAAGAAAGCCAATTTACCCATAAGTAAATAACTGGTGTAATTACGGAACATTATTCTCAGCAGACCAGCGGTTGGAAACCAATTTGCATAACAGACGTGGTTATTCATGGAAATGTTTGTGATTTATCTACCAAAGCAGTTGAAGACCCTAAAATTAATGTGTGTGCCAGCCCCAGTAAGCCAAACACTCATTTCCTCACCTTCTCCTTGAGCTGCCAATGGGTCAGTTTCAGCATCTGCAGGTCCCCTTGGCACTGGGCAGCTCTGGACCAAGCACAGGTCTGAGCAAGCGGCACAGGAACGAGGGTGAGGAAATGCACAAACCAGCATTTTCCATTATGCCGGGAGGTGCTCATGGCCAGCGCCCGTCTGGCAGGGGTCTGGCAGGAGTCTGCTGTGTTCTGAACACCCCTGACCAGAGCCCCTCTTGAAGGAGGACAGAACATGTGAAGCTACAGAGAGAAGTGGGTAGGTTCTGAAACACAGCTCTCTGCAGACATCAGAAGCATTTTAGTGATTTTTCATGAATATAGGAGCATTCATGAAAAAGCTGAATTTTCACATCTTGGCCCAGAATTTCAGATGTAATTGGTGAATGAAGGTGCCCCTGCATGCCCAGGGAAGCAGATGCAACCAACCCAGAGTCATCTATAAACTTGATGAACGTGACATACCATGAAAGTGCCATGTCTGGGGGTGCCTGGGGGCCTCAGATGGTTAAATGTCTGTCTTGGGCTCAGGTCATGATCCCGGTTCAGGTCCTGGGATTGAGCCCCGTATCAGGCTCCTTGCTCAGCAGAGAATCTGCTTCTCCCTTCACCTGCTGCTCTCTCTGCTTGTGCTCTCTCACTCGCTCTCTCTCTCTCTGACAAGTAAATAAATAAATAAAAATCTGGGACGCCTGGGTGGCTCAGTGGGTTAAGCCTCTGCCTTCAGCTCAGGTCATGACCTCGGAGTCCTGGGATCGAACCATGCGTCTAGCTCTCTGCTCAGCAGGGAGCCTGCTTCCCTTCCTCTCTCTCTCTGCCTGCCTCTGTGCCTACTTGGATCTCTGTCTGTCAAATAAATAAATAAAATCTTAAATAAATAAATAAATAAATAAATAAATAAATAAATAAAAATCTTCAAAGAAAAGAAAGTGCCATGTGCTATGATGAAGAACCCTGGAAGCTGTGTTTCAAACCTCCCCACAAGGTTCTGATTTAAGTAAGGCCCCACCAGTCGGCACGCTGGGGGGTGTCCAGGCAACCCACACCATGTAAAGCCCCCACACTCCTGGAGTTCATGGTTTAAAACCAAGGTAGCCAGGGAGAGCCTCAGTTTTGAAGCAAACGGAGTGCTTTCCAGACCCCTTTCCTTATGGGGCCGTACTAGCGAGAGCTTGTACAATCAGGGAGGAGACCGAGCCATAGGGAACACATGGGCAGTCCCCAAAAGGAACCTCAGAAGTCTGGTGCTCTAAGGAGGGATTCACACTTGAAGATACAGACCTGGGGTTTAAGTGACTTGTTTCTCCTAAAGATTAGCTTTTAAATGCCTATTAACAAAATTTGTTTGTTTACCTTTTTTTTTTTTAATTCTTTGTAAGGGAGAAAAAGCTTTGAGTTTCAAAATCCCAAACTTAAAGTCAAAGGTTGACTCTGCTTAAGTCCCGTGCACACTTGCTATTACTTTTGGCATAAATGGTATTTATTTAAGCTCCCGTGGGCTCCTAGGGCCAGTAGGCTTCAAGGGCACAGTTATTAGTGAAATAAACTCACCCATGCCAGGCTTTCCATGCAGCTCAAGGGCGGGTCACAGTCTCTTTGCTCAGATCCAAGGGGAACCCGCACTCCTAAGAGGGGTGTGTGGCCTACAGGGAGCTGGGCTGCAGGCACGACAGGGAGGGCACCCACGGGTGCCAGAGGGCCCACCCTGCACACTCGGCGACACAAATCAACATAGAATCACCTGGAAAGTTGGGCAGCGTGGATGGCCACGAGCTCCATGCGCTCACAGGAGGACATGGGAGACAGTAACTGACAGCAGATGGCGTGTGGCGGGGAAGCAGAGCTCACCGCCGTGGCAGAGGGCTGTCCGGGGGGACAGGAGTGCACAGCTGGCAGCACAAATATTTAATCACTGGAAAGGCCTCTGCTGCAGCGGCTCTGGCTCATCTCACTGTTTAGCCATGTAATGATTTGTTTGCCTTTCCAGGTGCCCAGAGGTGGCCCTTCTCAGAGGGCAGGCGTCCCCAGCTGGTCACTCCAAAGGAACAGCCTCTGTTGACAGTGGACAGATTGAATTTCCAGGACACCTTACTTCACATACGTGAGCGTGATGGGTGGGGACCCAGGTTCCCAGAGACGGATCACTTCTGGGTACCCTGACCTAGGGGTTTCCGACTAGCTGAACGTTGAACTGGGAAGGTCCCACAGGTCATCGGAGACCCAGCTAGAAAGTAGCCTGCTTCTCCTCCTCAGCCTCCCACTGCCTCTCATCAAGGGGACTTCCAGCATGCTTTCTCTATCTAAAAAAGCATCGGATTGTTTTTAATGTAGAATGTAGACCATTGAAAGGCATACCCAAGAAATGATGAGAAATCCTGGGAACTGGCCACATGGAGACTCTCTTCAGCTGGGTAGAATGAGGAACCAGCCGTGGGGTGAAGGGAAGACATCCCAGCTGTGGAATGGGAGGGCTGCAAGTGTCTGAGAACCCTGTCCAAAGGCTGGGCTTCTCCCGTCTCTTAGGACAGTCAAGACTTGGGAATAACTGACCACCTTCAGCACAGCTCTGCACTCTCCCTCCTGGGGTTGAGCAGACTGCATGAGTCCTACCCCTGAGGCAGTGCTTCCGCACCCTCCCCACCCTGTATGCACACATGGCCAGCACTGCACAGCTGAGAGCACTTGCTATTAGCAAACCCACCTGGTTACCAGACCTGATGCTATGTCCCCCAGCCTGGCCTCTACCAGTAATGAAAATGACAGTTAGACTCGAGTTTTCTTTTATCTCTCAACTTACTGAGAATCTGAACAAGGAAGAGGGATGCTATGTATTGGGGTCTCTTAATAGCTTTGGGGGAAAGGGCATAGGGATTGAAGCCAGGAGCCCAAAGTCTGAATCCTGACCCTACTTTCTGTTTGTATATGGGCAAGTCATGGAACCCCACAGAACTCCAAGGGCGGTTTGCGGATCCTTCCAGGGCCCAGAGGGGTCAAACTATTTGAGTAATAGTGCTAAGCTGTTCTTGTCCTTGTGCATTGTGGCAGCATGTACACCAATGGTACAGAAGCAGTGTGGGTAAACAGCAGGCATCATGCACCCAGTCCGTCCAGTTGTCACCGAACCCCACACTCTCACCCCAGTCCACACTCCCAGTGAAAAGGGGGGAAAATATGCCAATTTCACTTAAGAATATCTTTGATGAAGCAGTAAAAATGACTAATTCGATTAAATCTCAACCCTTGAACTCATGCCTTTTCATATTTTGCGTGAGGAAAGTACACTTAAAAAGAGATGAACAGTGGAGTACCCCTGGGGAGACACTTCCTGGTGAATAACTTTCCCTGGCACACGAGAGTGCAGATTTCCAGCAAGTTCCAGGGTTCACATTTCCATAGGTTCTGCCATATGGCATCATAGGGACTTCTCTGCCATATGAGCCACAGATGAGCCCTCTTCATCAAAGTCTGGGCTTGCTCTGTGAGGGGGAAGGAGGTTGGCTCTTGGCTACCCTGTCTCAGCCCTAGGGGAGGGGGGAGCACGTGACTTTATTCCTGCCATTGTTGTATTGTTTAACACTCTCATTAAGCTTTCTCACCCAATCTCTCCTTACTCCGATCCCCTTACAGTTACAAAGTCTTCATAGAAAAGCTTTCCTGTTCACCATCCTGTGCATTTCTCTCTCCTGATTGGGCCCAGATGGCTTCTCTGACAATAAGATGGTTTCCTCCAAAAGACCATCCCCAGGAAAGAAAGTCTTGTGTTCAACAGCCCCCCAGTGTTCAGTAAGATTCCGTGGTAGCAAAAGGCAAGTTTTATAGCTCCTGTCCAGAAAGTCTGGTCTTATTGGCATGAGTCTAGGTCAAAAAATGCCTTGTCTTATTCACTGCACGCATTGTTTGCTTCTTGGACCGTGTCTATTACACATCTCACAGGATGGTTGGAACAGAGGGGCGCCTGGGAGGCTCAGTGAGTTGAACATCAGACTCTTGGTTTCAGCTCAGGTCATGATCTCAAGATTGTGAGATCGAGCCCTGAGTCGGGCCCCACACTCAGCAGGGCGTCTGCTTAAGATTCTCTCTCTCCATTTCCCTATGCCCTTACCCTTTATGCTTATACTCTCTCTCTCTCTGTGTCTCTCAAATAAATAAAATAAATCTAAAAAAAAAAAAGTGAATTGGACAGAAATACCTTTCTGGCTAATTGGGGAAAACCAAAGCTGAGACACATCTATGAAGTCATGCGTTAGCCTCTTCTTCCACCCTTTTCTTCCCTAGCTACCTCAAGACTCCTCTGATGGAGTATGGCCTGGGCAGGACAGCAGGGTTTGGGGACACCTCCTGTATACCCTTTCCCAGAGCTGCCCTGTCCTATCGCACTTTCAACCTAGCCATTGTCTAGGTCTCTGAGACATGAGGTGGGATGGGGCAGCCACCTTGCCCCACCTCTCTTAAGAACAACTCATTCCTCAGCCATGAGAGTGAGGACGGCAGTAGATCTGACTGGAAGGGCACCTATGAGGACTTCTGGGGTTCTAAGAACCGGGGGAGAGGGCCCAGAAAGAGATAAGTCATGAGAATCTCCTACTTCCTGTAGACCTTGGGTCGCCACTTATGTTCTCTAAACTGCTTCCCATTTCTACCTCTGCCAACCTGTCCCCTGCTAAGCTACTAGAACAGTCTCTCCAGAACATGTACCCCGCTACAGCCGCTTGTCTTGATAGCCAGTGTCCCTCTCCTGAGGAGTCTGCTTTCTCAAACTTGGTCCTGTCCCATGCTATTCCTCTTATCCAGGTCATCCTTCTGTCCCCGGGTTCGTCTCTGAGGCTTCATGCTGAGTACATGTCCTCCAGGAATGCTTTCAAGACTCCCAGGTAAGTCTGAGTTCCCCCATGCATTCTCTATACCCTGCACTGGGCTGACTTTCTTGCATTTTCCTCCAACCACACCGCAACATCCTTAAGAACAGGAGCTGAATTTTCATCTCTGTGTCCTAGGATCTAGCCTAGCCTATTTTTTTTAAACAAAAACTATGTAAATAATAAAATCAAGTACATATGGGGAAAAAAATAAAATAAAGGACTAGCTGCCTTATCTGTGCTTTAGTTGTTGAATAAACATTAGCTGTCACTAGAGCCTGGGCTTATTAACAAATAAACCAAGACATAGAGTTTGACTCACTTAACTCCCACAGCTTGTACGCAGCAGAGGCTGGACTCTGACCCCGTTTTCTTTGTGCTCTTTGCTTAAGGCAAGGGGAGGGGGTGGTGGGGGTTACTGGGAAATCGTCCAGGCAGTGTGGTCTTTGGCATTGCTCAGTGTTCTTCATGGCAGCTGGTCTGGGTGTGGCGGACTGGTGGGAAGCGGGCACGGAAGGGTCCCTTCTACCCACAACCTTGAATCGTGTCTTCACCACATCAGCCCTTCCTGCTGACGGTGGGGTCGTAAGCACCAGACTTGAGGTTTGAGCAAGGAGCCTACAAGCCAGAAGGGGCTGGTGCCCAACGACACAGCTACTCCATCAGAGACCCAGGGACAGTGTTGGCCGGCCACAGTGGCCGCTAGCCAGGTCATCAGCTGGGAGCGCGGACTCCCAGACTGCATTTCCCGGGCTTACAGTGGAGCTGTATGGGGGGCACTGATGGGCAAATGACGCAGGACGGAGGGTCTCGGGGGCCTCTCATGCGTTTACTGTATCCTGAGTGTCTGGTGCTCCCCGTGGCTCACATACATTCAGGTATATTTTGTGTCTGCTCCGCTCCTTCCCCCATCTGTTTACACACCGGCAGCCTTCTATCTCCGTCTAACGTGCCTCTCTAGCCGTCTGCTTCCCCACTTAGTAAGATCTAGTCTCATCCGTTGGCCTCCCTTATTTTCTAGAGCCGAGTCAAATATTCTCAAAACATCCAGCCAACGCGCATGATGCCAGGTCTGTTCCTAGAGCACTAAGCCTCGGCTGTGTGCAAAACTGCCACTGTACAGCGTGCAAAGCTCTCTCACACTCCAAATCTTATTTAATCTTTGCCACCACCAGCCTATGAGGCGGGAGTTCCCACCAACTCCGGGAAAGTTTAACAGTGTTCCTGAGGCCACACAGTCGCACAGCCTGTCGGTGGCAGAGGAGAGGTCAGAACAAGCCAACTGGCTTCTGGTCAAGTGCGTCTCCCATGTCGCCAGCACCTCCTCCCAGGATCCTTTCCACCCCCTGGGAGACGCCACCTTTCGCAGCACAACTCACTGAATTCAGATCTCTCCTCCCAGCTCCCACGCCTCCCAGCCCGGCCCTGCCTAACCGGCAGCCGCCATCACTCCTGCATGCCTGGGTGTGGGACACACACATCCACGCTCACGGGGCAAGGATCTGGAGCAATGAGCGGGCCTGAGCAACCATCTCACAGCACCGCTTCCCCACAACGTCTGCCAACCCAGAGGCTTATCACAGACTCCTAGAGTCCGCAGGAAGCCTGCCTGCACCCCGCTCCTTCAAGAAGTTCCTCCACTCGTGCGGAGACGGTGGCAGTTTGAGGAGCCCAGTGTCCGCACCCCAAGAACACCACGGTCCTCTCGGCATTAAACCCCAGTCCAAGGGCACTCTAACAATCTCTGGTTTCTCCCTTCCCAAGGTTGCCAAAGACCAGGAAAAGAAGGTTCTTGGTGAGTTACCCAACTGAGCTGCCCTCAGGCCACCCCCAACCGCACTCTGGGGAGTGAGGCTTAGCACAAGGGCCAGCTTTGCCAAGGAGCCTGAAGCAGGCCCACTTCCCCTAGTGTGTGCGGGACCAAGGGTAAAAGGTCGGAGGAGGCAACCTAGGGGCCTGGCCCTCCCGCTGGGTCTGAGCTGCTGCCCGCTGGGTGGCCACAGGGCTGCATCTCACTGTCCCTGTTGATGAACAAATTGGTCTGAGTGCTCTGTGAGGGCAATGTCAAGCATGTTGAGGCTTTCTCTTGGGGGAGACTTGATGTGAAGCCAGTGGGAGGGAAGTCAGAACAAAGACAACCCTCATTTCAATCCCCTCATTCAGCCAGAATGAAAATGAATTTGGGAACCAGATCTTTTGTATAAAAGCTTTCCAAGAGATGTTTTCTAAGCAGAATGGAAGCTTGGGTATCAAGCATCAGAGACTTGTGGCCTCTGCTTTGCCCCGGTTCAGAAACCATCTAGCTTTTTCCCTAATAGAGAGGGCACAGCGGAGGCCCGGCTCTGGGCTGAGCTGTTGAAGTGTGTGATCCGATGCAATCCACAGGGCACCCTCCGGACTGCAGATGGGAACACTTGGGACCCGTGAAGGGAACTTACCCCAGGAAATGGGAGAGCTGGCCCCAAGCAGGCATCTTTTTTTAAAGCCAGGCTGTGCTCTTGCAAATTTGTTCCGTCCAGAGGCAGATTTAGAAGTTATACAATCCAAGTTCCCCCAACTGCACACATAACTTCCTAAAATAGCTGAGCTAGGAAGTTAGGGACCTCATCTTCGGCCCCATGGACAGCTGGTCAGGGAAACAAAAAACAACCAGGCTCCCTGAAAGGTGAGGCCTGCACCTTCCACTACCCCCACCAGGCCTGCATTGGGCTACACCACGTCTGGCCTTTTCTGCTTCTGCAAGCAGGAGAGGCTGAGTGAGCTCAGGGTGGAGAGGAGGACTTACCAACCTGGCCTCACCTCAGCCTGGGTCTGGCCCAGGACCAGCTACCTCCCACGGCTCACATAGCTTCCGCGGAAAGTAAAAGGCTCCGGAACCTGTCCCAGATGGTTAATGCTTTTGGGAGGAGGAATTCTGAATATGTAAGAGAAAATGATGTCCAAGTCCCCAAAATGTCAAAATAAGAATGTCTTCAGGGAGAGTCTAATGAGCTTTTGGATGGTGGTTTGAACTGGCCCTGGGACCAGGGTATGGCCCAGGGCCGCAGAGTGAACTATCTTGGGCCACATCAGAGGGACACTTTTAGAGAACAATCATTATGTTTCTGTAAGCAACCCTTATATGCTAACATCTTCGGTTAGCATCTCGAATACACACTGACTCTTTTGTGACAGGACTCACCTGAATTACTTCAAAAATTGTTCATTCATTCGGTGAACCCCAAACATGAGCTCGGCATGTTTAGCCACGGACTAAGCTAGGTGCTGGGGCTCATGGATGAGTGGACTGGGCATGGTTGTATCTCTCAAGGAGATGCCTTTACAATAAAGGCTTGAAAACATAGTTTTGCCTTTTTCAGAAACAAAAAAGCTATGCATTACTTGTAGGACAGGATTTGTAAAAGCACAGGGCATCCATTCAAAACTAAGCAGAAGCAAAGAAGCAAGAAAAGGAAAGTGACCTGCATGGGGCTGACGCTGGCCTTTTGAGCTGAGTCAGGCTGTGAGGGCACTAAAGGGACCAGATGCCCAGACTAGTGGCTGAAGCTGTCCCCTGCTGGCCCCGGCCGGGAAGGAGCCGGTGTGTGGGGACAGAGCGCCATCTAGTGCTGGAACAGCCTCAGCGCATGCCACAGAGGCGGGAATAAAGGCACCCACCACGGGTTTATCTTAAGGTCCTCACCTTCAGAAGTGAGTGCCCTTCTCGCTATTTTGTCAATGATGCTGTGGAGATTCAGAAAGGTGAACCAGGAAAGGGGTTTGAACTCAGTTCTTCTGTCTTGCCCCCAGGTCACTGTCTGTACCCTACTGACTTCCTGGCTTTGCTGGTGGGAAAGAAAGGCCTGGAGGTCTCAGGCCCAGGCTTGAAGTTTCTGGGTGATGCCTCAGCCCTGCAGGAGAGGACCTGGATGCTGTGACGTGACCGAGCTTAGAGGGCCCTGGTCATCACCTGCCTGGGCCACCTGGGACATGCCGCTCCCTCAAGCAGAGCTAAGCTCTGGGTCCACTGACCCGCTGGCTGCTATCCAAATGTATGATTCCATCCCTCACCTGGGTCTTTCACACACACAAACACACACACACACACACACATGCACACGCACACACATACCTATGCAGTACCCTCCATGGGGAACTTTGTTGTTCTCCCCTCGGTTTCTAGTTTCTAACCTCTTTACTAAGCATCATCTCCCAAGAAGACTTGCCCCACCCATCACAGAGCCAGGCCACCTGCCAGTCATCTGCCACCCTGAAAGATTGTCACTCTGGTACCCAGGGCCCAGTACAGGGCCTGGCCCACTGTAGAAGGAGGTCAAGTGCCTTCCCACAGAGGGCTGAGTACCTGGCTGCAGAGGGGCGGCCCTCTGAACCATGGCCATGCCACACCTCCTCACTCCTCACTCTGAGGTCAGCTCTAGATCGTGACTGAGCTGCCCAGCAGAGTTCCTGGAGTAAGTTCTGGCCAGTCTGCCATCTCGTAGAAGACTCTCCCAGAAGTTGCCTGGTCTATGGCCTGGGAAACCACCAGCTAGCAACCTGGACTCTGTCTGCCTGACGGGAGGGGAGTGTTCATAGCCAGACGGCCACTTTCTCAGAGGTCCCCGGAGCTGAGTCCCTGACACCGGTGACCAGGGCAGTCCTCCTGAGGCCGCACTTCAAAGACATGGGGTGAAGTGTTCAGAGAGGTGATGTGGAGGAAGAAGAAGAAAGTGGAAATGAGACTATGAAATGCTGGGTGTTTATGAAGAGCCGTTGGTAGGAGGGACAATGTTCTTAGACACAAAAATAAAAATAAATTATAATAGTTGTAAAAAAAATACTTGTACTGCTTCAGGGAAAAAAAAGAGACACTTTATTAATTGGGTGCCCCCAGTATGCTGGCATTATTTATCATCATAATGACCCGGTGAGGTAGACATTTGGGGGTCCATTTTACAAAAGAGTAAACTGAGGCCCAACGTCATCCAGCTAGAATGTTCCTTCCTAATGTCTCCTCACTTTCATTGCTGTTGGATTTTGTATACCTGGGTACCAAAAAAAGGGCACTGGAAAAGAGCTGGTACTCAGGATCTGGGGCTAGTGACCCCAGACGGCCGTCTTTCCAAAGCTCCCAGATTGCTGGACGCAGAGCCTGCTCCAAAACTCAGCCCAGCGCAGCTGGCTCACTTTGACCTACCCATGACCCATGAAACTCATTTCCTCCTTTTCCCCATTATAAATATAAATGCAGATATTTCACTGGGGAAACATCAGATTGAGAATCCCAGAGGCTAAAACCATTTCTCTAACCCAGCATGACAGTGGCAGGGAAACAGTGCTATTTACAGTCAGCTGCTGACTGCCCTGCCCCAGGCTCCAACTGGAATCTAGAAGGTTCTCTTTGGTGGCTGAGTTTTTGTACAAAACATGAGAGAAGGAAGCGAGAAAAAACAGGGGTAAAGAAAGGGCAGGTATTTTAGTCCTGGTCTTGGAACTGTCCTTTTCTTTTCACAAGTTAGGGTCTTTTTCCCTTTTTTTTCCTGAGCTTTTAAGAGCTTGCACCAGTGCTCAGCCTGGTATGCTCTGCCTGCTTATGGTGGACGGGTGGACACCCCAACTTTCCAGACTCCCTGACCTCACCTGTCTTGGCACCTGAGGACCGATTCCTTGCTAATCCTTCGCCGGGTTTGCACACTTCCTGCTTCTCTCAGTCAGCATCAGACTTCTGGCTTTTGACTTCTGGGAAATGCAGATGCCCACCTCTCAGACCTTCGGCCTGACCTCACTCTGACTCTTGTGCGGCCCATCCTGTCCCAGACATTTATTTGCCTCACATGCCCCAGAGTGACAGAGGATGGGGAAGGGATATTTGGGTGGGGAAAGGGTTCTGCCCCCTGGTCTCCGGCACTCAGCTTTGGGGGGGACTGGAAGGAATGGGGGAGGAGGTCAGCATGGCGTAGGGCATCTGAGTTACCACAGTGATAGACCCAGGCGAGAGAGGGGAACACATGAGTGACGTAGGAAGGCAGTTCAGACCATTGAGAAGCTAGAAGGGAGGTTCTGTCAGACTTAATTAACTTCATTATAAATGCCTTCAGCACCAAGCAAAACTATTACACTGTAACCCAGGGGTCATGAGCAGGATGGAGATAACACCTTCTTTCCTCCAAAAATCTCCCAGATTGCCTTCATGGGACCAAAGCAAGAGCTATTTAATTAAAACAAATATTTACAATGGCAGAATCTAAGGACAGAGATACTGACAAATAAACATAAAAATCCTGGCTATGATACATGATCATCATTTATACAATCAGTAATATCTCATGTACCTGGAACTTCATGGAAAACCATTTTACATTTCATCATTTGGAATCAACAAAGTTTACGCTAAGTGAAATACTTTTCGATTTCCGTAAGCCATGCTTAGAAAGTGTTTGCTCCTTCTTCAGTGCCCACTTATTGGACTGTCAAGTTTCCTTTTGTTCTGCCAACAGACACCCTTTTATCCCATCATTCAGCTTCCTCCTTGAATCTTTTACGGGCTTGGAAACCAGACAGTCATGTCTATTAGAACAGTTTGGAAATCAAGAATAAATAGAATTTTAACAAATGGCTCTGAGTCTCTAAGCTGTGAGTAAAATATATGGACTTTGGAAGATGGACTTTATTCTGGTTTTCCTCCAGGCTCTGGGGTTGGGAGGGATGCTGTGAAGATGCGGCAACATGGTAGTCCAAAAAATCAGAGACCCCAACCATCCACTGCTCAGCTTTATACTACAGCACAGACAGGTTGCTCTTCTTTAAAGTAGGCACATGGAGGTTTTGGGGACTGATCTGAAGTGGATCTGATAGTCCACAGGTCAAGTAAACAGACTGGCATCTCTTATATGCAGGAAGCCCTTGGAGAACTCAGGTGTTTCAAATCCAATGGTTCCCGCCCCAATCTCAACCACCTGGAGATCCTGTAGCAGAAGACTGTCCAGTGCCCTCAAATGTCAGAGCCAGCCCAACCCACCTGGACTCTGCCAATCCTCTCATTTTCTGTGTTCTTGAAAGCTCACTAGAGCCTCACCCCACTTCCACACAGCTGAAATTTAGCCTAGGCCTCCATTGATTTCTAGCAGCTGGTGCAGTTTTTAACGGGATATTAGTCTCTCTTCAGATCTTGAAACCTAGACTACTACCCCAAATGGGATAACATTCGGCTAAGGTCACTGAAGCTGGACGGTCATGAAGGCAGGATTGTTAAAGGTCGAGACACCAACTCTGGAATCAGTTTGCTTAGGTCACATCAGGTAACATCTCTGCTTGTGAAAAGGTTGTGGCCCGAGAATGGCCATTGGTCTTTACAAGTCCAAGGCAATCTCTGCTAACTCCTTTCCCTTTTTGCACACTGCCTATCCAAAGGAGAGGTCTGCAGAGAAGAAATCTTCCCCTCTGAGAAGATGATGACTGGAGACATGGTCCTGAAGAACAGTAAATGGGTTGCATGTGGACTGGTGTCCGCCGAAGGCCACCTCTGAGCTGTATGCAGAGTCCTCGGTGAAGACAGACAGGGCCCCAGCCTTCTCAGGAGTACAGAGTCATCATCAGCCACTGGACATAATGGGGAAGCAAATTATGGTCAGTTCAGGCAGATCTCTGACATTCGGCTAAGGGTGCTTCATTTTTCGGTCACCAAACCCTGGAGCCTGACACGGGATTGGGACCCCCCCCCCCCCCCCCCCCCCCCGTTCCTGAGAAGCCATGGAGACAGGATAGTAATGGATGGTTTAGCCAGAGGGACCACACCATCTGGTAGTAAGTATAAATCAACCTGAAATATAATCAACCTTGACTTCTCAGGGTGTGAGTGAATGATGATACCCAAGATGCAGGCTGATTCTGTATTCAATTCTCAATGCAATTTTCTGCCATGAATTCAATTTGGCATGCTTGGGACAGCAGTGTGCAGGTGTGTGGACCAACTGGGTAGCAGAAATCCATTAGAGCTAGTCTACATGTTTCCATTTATGGGCCCATTTGTCTGACAGCTTTATGTGGGTGTGATGCACAGTCCCTCTGCCTCACATAGAGAGGACCTCTGGAGAAACCACTTCCCAGGCCAGTTACATCAGAACGATGCTGCTAATGATGTTGGTGATGAAGATGACAAGGTTGGAGTTACCAATGGCATCAGAAAAAACCAGTGTGAAATTCCAACCAGTTGGCTGCCACTCCCTGTAGACGTTCCTGGATAGCCCTAAGGATCTCCTTCTCGAGCAGCCAGAGGTGCTCAGAGCTGAAGAGGATCTTAGAGACAACCTAACCCAGGTCACTCATTTCACATGTGGGGAAACTGAGAACCAGGCATACTGAAGTTGATTCGCCAAGGATCCCACAGCTAGTTACACGCAGTGCTGTGGGTTCACCTTGGGTCTCTGTCCAGTTCTCTTCCCATGATGGCACATTGCACTGCTGGATCCAGCTAGGGCTGTGG
This sequence comes from Enhydra lutris kenyoni, assembly GCF_002288905.1. NCBI lineage: Eukaryota > Metazoa > Chordata > Mammalia > Carnivora > Mustelidae > Enhydra > Enhydra lutris. Next base: position 1,124,554 of record NW_019154119.1, on the reverse strand, counting down.
GCTGCCCATTTCAATGGCACATTCAGGTTTTCCTGCTCTCCCAGCTCTCAGCCTGTGCTGAGGGAATCATCGGGACTGCCTGGGATCAGGACATGAGCTTGGGGATTTAAGATGGAGATGGGCTCAGAAAATTCTAACCACTGACCCTCCAACTGAATCCTAGCTTCACATTCAGATAGGACTGTGACTGAGGCAAGACACATGCTGAGTATCCCGATATCTTGGAAAGATACTACATAGAATGGACATTTGAGGTCAAGGAAGAAACCTCTGCTTTTACTAGACCCTTTTTAAGCAGCCTAAATGGAGGATGTGTTTTTACAAAGGAAAAACATAATTTAATTCTAGATTCCAATGTCTTTGCAGGAAACACTACCTAGACCCAGGTTGGACATAGAGTAGGTGCTCAGTAAATCCGTGCAGTTTGATTCATCAGGGAAGACCGTCGGTGTCAGGCACAGATTTGTCTTGTTGGCATATCATCTCATTCACTCAACAAACATTTGTCAAGCCTCCTATTACACGCAAACTACTGTATGAGGTTTGAGAAGAGGCTACCCAGACAAGATCAGAATCCCTGCCCCTAGGGGGAAGGCTAGACCAGCTCTTGAAAAAGATCTGACCTTGATCTTTTCAGATTCATCTTGATCCAGTTTTGTCATTCTCTCCACTCTCGCCAGGACCACACACACTGTTCCCTCTAGCCTGAGCCTTTCCTACTCTCCACTGAGCCTCCCTGGATCCTTCTGATCTCCAAGGTGTTAACTTTGATGTTACCTCCTTCAGAAAGGCCTCTGTGAAATGCCCTGTTCAGACCAGTTGCCCTATTTCTGTCTGTGCTGGAGTTCATAGCTGGCCTGGGTCCTCACCCACTCTGTGTCCATGCCCTCTGCAAGAGGCTCTGAGGTGCTTCTCATGACAGAGAAGGCTAATCCCCATGTGTTGGAAGTGGACTTGGCCACGTGACTTGCTTTGGACAACAGAAGGAATTGCACAACACGATGTGCCTGACCTTGGAGACCTTGCGTGTGTAAGCTCGCTCCCCTGTACTTCTGCTATTTTCCAGAGACAATGAGACCAGCCTGGCCAGAGCTTCCTCAATGAAGGTACCGGCAAAGTCCTCAGTTCACCCACCCATCAAGAGCCAGCCAACCGAGACCCACTGACTCCCAGACGTGTAACTGGGGAACTCAGTGAGTGTTGCTGTCACAGCTGAAGTTGGGTGGATTTGTCCCATGGCATTACTGCGGTCACAGTCATTGGGTCCACTGAGCCAGGGTGTAGGTCCCTGCCCATGCACCCAGCACAGACTGAGTGCTCAGTACAGAGTGGACCAACGAATGGGGAAGTACCGTGAGTGAGGGGCTACCTCCCCAACTCAGCAGAACGAAGGCCCCAGAACCCCACTCCTTCATGAGAGCCTGGACCTGCTGTGGCCCCCTCTGCCTAAGACGGTGTGAGTCCGCCCCATGGACAAAGGCTTACCTCTGGCTTCTGGAGGTATATCCCTTTGCCATCTTGGGTTAAGTTCTGGAAGGCACCTGTGAAAATGCAGCAGCAAGGAACACAGCTAACGTGTGATGGAAACATTAGCCACTGGCTCCTCCTACCTGTCCCCTCTGCTGGGAGCCTGGTTTCAGCCCCATGTGGCCACACTTTACGAGGGCAAGTGAGCTGCCTCAGACCTTTGGCCCAGGGACAGGTGGGGTGTACATGAGTCTGAGACCATGCAGGTGGGGTTCTCAGGCACAGAGCCAGTGTGTCCCTATAGCTTCTGGCCCGTTGTTTCTGCCCCAGCAGCTGTCCTCCCTCCTGCTTGAACTGGGGACAGGGGGCAATCCACAAGGAGTGCCTGCCCTGCCTCCTTCCCACCAGCTCACCCTCCATGCTCTCCGCACGCAGCATCAGGTGGACGAAGCTGACAAAGTCCATCTGGAGGCGGGGGCCGCCGTAGCGGACAAGCATCAGCTGGCAGACGTCGTCACTGAGCACGATCCCTGCGTCAGACACAAATTCCCCCCATGGGTTCTGGGGACCTCGTGCCCCCGCCCCTCCAACTGAAGCCCCTGCAGCTGTCCCTCCCCTTCTGGGACCCGAATCCTGATAACATGGGGGTCTTCTTTCATGGGGTTCAGTATGGACTGCTCAATTAGTCCCTTAACATTATCTCCATCTCGACTCCCCATTCCCACCCCCTTAGGCCACCAGCACGAGGATCTTTTTATAGAGTGGGATGCTGGACTTCAAGGCAGGAGGCAGTCTGTCCAAGACTGGTCCAGGACATCCCCTTTGGGGCCTGATAGTCCTGGATTCAAGCTCCAGACAAATTTACGAACTTTTCTGACCGGTAACTGCTTCTTTGTTAAGTGGGGATTAGCCCTCGGCGTGGGTGATTAAACCAGAGTGTGGATGCCCCAACCTTCAGCACTGTCAGCTGTGACCAGTGATAACACACATTTCCGTGATTTGCAGATCCACAGCCTCAGGCCTCTGGACCCGGGAGCAGCTCTGTGCCTTGGGATTACTTGAGAAGTGATGCCCCCACCCCGACCCAGAGCAGGTGCGCCCCACAGGACCTGCTCGGCCTGGGCTTACCTGCGTCCCTCATGGCCGCCCGCAGCTGAGTCCTGTTCAGGTGTCCCAACCAGTGACTGTCGTGCTTGTGGAAAACCTCCTGCGCAGAACCCACACCGAAGGCTCGGGAATCACACGTTTGCAAGCATCACCTGCAAGCCCCCCCACCCCTCCATGCTGCAGTGGCCAGCATGGGACCCCGCAGCAGGCCTACAGGAGTAGGCAGAGGGTCTGGGCTTCTGAGAAAAGGAGTGGGGTTTTTTGTCACGCGGATCGACAGTCTGAGCATAGTTAAATGTGCTTGACTTAGGCACATTCTCCAAACCTTGAAGGCCTGCTGGCTTTCGGACCCAGGAGACAAGAGGGATGGTGGTGAGTAAAAACTGGGCAAGAAGGAAGAAGCCAGCTGATGCAGGACTTTAATTTTCCTGCTAAGGAGCTCAGACCTTATCCAAAGACCACAGGGAGTCTTCAAAAAGCTTTCGTCAAGGAAGCAACATGATCAGACGCGCCCTTTAGAAATCCAGGAGACTATTGCAATAGGCTGAGTTTAGGAGAGAGGGAAGGCGGGCGCCCTGAAGGGAGGGGAGAGCCGCGGGGTGAACAGTGGGGTACACAGAGCTGAAAGGGGAGTGGTGCTTACACGGCTTCGCAGAACTGCCATCTCTGCCCGCACCCCCGCCCCTGTAAGGAGGTCTGGGGAAGACTTGTTCTTACCTGACAGAGCATCAGCTGCTTCCACAGGTCTCTGAACTCCTGGATGCTCACAGTGCCGGATGCATTAAGCTGATAGAGGGTTAAGGTCAAAGCCGCCTGGGGAGTTGCTGTCACACCTCTGGGAGCAGCAGCAGGCCCTCCATACAACAGGGTGCCATTTGTGGACAGCCCTGCTCCTTGTCTCATAGCCCTGCCTGGCTTCTGCTGGCTGGTCCGTCCAGCCCAGAGTGCCCCGCCCTTGCTAGGAAGGGACAGAAGGAGCCAGAAACACACCCACACAGGGAGAAGTCTGAGGACAGGGGGCATGACGGTGATGACCACAGCTAGCACTTAGGGAGATAGGATATTCCAACACAGACTATTTGATGGGATTTAAATTTAAAAAAAAAAAAACAAAAAACAAAACAAAACAAAACAAAAAAAAACGGTCACTATTTTCCCCATTATTGTTAAAACCAGCTTCTGGAGGGAGTCCATCACAGGGCAGCTCTTATATTTAGTCATTTTATAAAACGTTAAAAACTTAATGACTGGGCCTTGTAGATCATGTCCAAATAGCTCTGCATCAGAGAGACCGGGTCAAAATACCACCACACGCAGGTCTTCTTGGAGCCCGAGTTACAGGCTTGACCTACGTTACTTCATTCTCACTTCATTGAGGGATAGGTATTCACTACGCCCCAAATGGATGATAAAATGGGGGATCAGAGAGTACAATCCTATTGAGGTTCATGCAGCCGGCAATAAGCCTGGGCCCTCCCCCGACGCCTAGCACACCTGCCTGCCGCCACACGCCCTCCTCTGCAACATTTCTGCAAAGACTCCCTTTGTTACTTGCAACCTTCACTTCCGCCCACCCCTCCCCCGCCCGGACACATACTATCCATTCCACGTGCCTCTCTGTACCATGGATAATGAAACTGCGATTCAATTGTCCACTTAGAAAAGCAGAGGGTTTGCTAGAAACATCACAGGGCTGAGAGCCAGGGAAAGAGAGTCGGTGGCGTACCACAGGGCTTACTCTGGTTTCCTGCTCTGCAAAGAGGAACAGCCACGGCCTGGTCACCAGCTGGAAAACTCGGGAGCCTGAGGCTCCTGTGGCAGCTTCTTGTTACCCGGAGGATTGCTCCTAACCAGCACCTGCGGCCGCCTCATCCCCACTATCGGCAAATAAGATTCTTGTTATTCACAGGTAATACTCAGGACTCCTTGGATGACAGCACCAAGCACCAGGCCTGGGTTACCCCACTTTCTCCCGCTGATTCTACAGAGCAGCTTTTAATAGCATCCCTTGCTGCACTCGAGGACCTGAACCCACAACGAGGCTACGTGACCGGTCAGAGATCACACTGCTAGGAAGCGCTTGGGTTGGGATTCAAACCCAGGCAGCTTGGCCCAGTGCGAAATTCTCCGCCAGCAGCGGCGGGCCTCCTGCCACGAACCTGAAAAGATACGTCCAGCAGGGCCAGGATCCCCTGGCAGGCGTCCAGGCTGAAGAGAGGCCGGGCGCTCCCCAGACCTGCAGAGGGACAGAAAGAGTGTGCATGGAGGTGGCCGTAGGTGGCACAGCCCTTTTCTGAACAGGAAGAGGCCGAGCTGTCTAGGCCACCTGTAGGTTCTAATGACTGTCATTTATAGGGGGTAGCAGGGAGTAAGAACAAGAGGGCAGCGGAGAGAGAGGGCTCTGCTGTGGTTCACCCAAGGAGCACCATAAAGCCCCGCAGAGACGACCCGGTCCCAGCGCAGTTTTGCCTCCATGTAGGCTGGTGACCATGGCCCCAGGTACCTAGGACTTAGGTACCTCACAGAGTCATGGATCCCCAAATCTGCAAGAGAGCTGAGAGATCAATTTGTTCGAGCCCCACCTAAACTGGGGGATCCTTTCTCCAGATATTTGGTGGACGGTCTCTCAGTCATGGGCATTCACTTTTTCATACGGATGGAGAGCTCCAGTCAGGAGGAATTTAGGTTACTTCCAAAGGAACCTCCTCCAAAATTTAGTCCCTAGTCCAAGTTCTGCCTCCAGAAAGGCATAAACAGGCCTATGTCTCTTCAACATCTCCCCTCCACTCTAAACGTGGCTTCTAAGCTCTCTTTGCCTTCCTCTAGACCCTATGCTTTACCATCTTCTCTCTACATGAGGTACCAAGACCAGAATGCACGCCTTCGGTTGTGGTTTCATGAAGCAGACAGAGTACAACGGGGCTATGACTTCCCAAATCTTCAAGCTGTATTCCCCAAATTACATTCCAATGATGATGTTCTGCAGAGAAAGGGTTTTGAGTTCAACTGTATTTGAAATATTTTGCATTTATGGACCCTTTTCTCCATTCACCATGCATCGTAGCCTATAATAGGTACTGAGAAGCCAACATTAAAATTTTGTTTTTGTTTAATGCAGAATTTCCTGTGCACAATTGACCACAGAGTCTAACCCCTTCTATTTCATGGAACACTTCCTAAAACTTCATAGTGTCTAATACTCCTTGGAACGCAATTTCAAAAATACAAATCTAAAGGTTTCCATTAAATATAGCCTGAATTTAGAGTAGCTTACTTAGCAGCAACTTGAAACTGTGAGCTCATGTTAAGTTCCAGGTCAACTAAATTAACCAGATATCTTTCACATAAGCTGCCATGAAAATGAGATCTCGTCTGCCAGGAACTCATGCGATTAATTTTTTAAAAAAATAATGAAATGTCAGTTTTTAATTATCATCCTGACTCTGTTTCATCTTTTGGGCTTGGGCACAGCTTGTTAAGAGCATTCTGAATTTCAATTCTGCTATCTATTATAGCAGAATTCCTTCCAGCTTTGTGCCATCTGCAATCTGATAAGCCCACCTCCTGCATCCTCTTCTGAGTCATGGATAAAAGCTGAGGAAGTGAAGGGGACCAAGGGTAGAAACCTGGGACTCTAATCTATACTTGCCGACTCTCATCTATGACACAGAATTACCCCCTCTGGTTTTGTATTTATGTAACTCTTGGGAATGGTCATCAGACTTGTGACTACATCTCTATTGCTACTTTCCAACCTACATGTCATCATTCTCCATCAGATACTTTACCAAGGATTTCGCCCAAAACCACAGTAGTTCTCTGAGCTGTCAATCCAAAAATTCTCTCATAGGACTAAATGAAAGCGATCCGTCCACACATTCTTTGGGAAACCACTTTGCATACTTGTGTTCAAAACATTTAAAAAATTATAAATGTGCTCAAGCCATCTCTTCTAGATAATTTCCCTAGAATTTTCTTTCTGGGGTGTGTGTGTGGGGGGGATTCTTATATAATTTCTAGAATCTCTCCTTCTGGCTCTTTTATGATACCTGAATTTGGCAATGAGGAACCATCTGGAAATTATTTCAAGCTCTGAGTTATACAACACCCTGGACTATAATTTGTTTGGGTCTGAAGTCTTGGCTTCATATAAAGGAGAAGCAATCACATATGTTAGGTGGCAAATACTCTTTGTTTGGTTTACTTTTTTCATTTTGAACTTCATTCTCCTCTCTGGAGAAATCATGTGCTTCCCACTTGAAATATACATACAAAAAGGTTTCCACGGGCTTTAAGCATTCTTAATAATTTACCTCAGGTTTCATATGAAGGCATCCACACTGTCCATTTGGAGCCCTCTGAGAGGATGCGCTCCCCTCCTTCAAATTTTAGTAGGTTGCTCAACTTAAATATGAGTTTATTAGAAGGCTCCCGGTGGGGGGGGAACTGGTCAGTATTTATATTGTATATAAATACAATATTTATAGGCCAGGCTGGGTACAGTCCTTCCACATGGAAGAAAGAAGTACTCAGATATTCTCAAACTAGCAAAACATCAGAAATCTTTATTTTCACAGCCATACATCTCTACACACTCAAACTAAGCAAAGCAAAAACAAAACCAAACCCCCCCAAACAAGAAAGGAAGTAACTATTTTCCAAGCTGTATAAATTTCTCTACCGCTACATGACCCACTCTGGTGTAAGACACAGCAGCCTAGGGAACCCTCGTGCAGCAACTCACATGTCCCACAGGGGAAAGAGAGCAGACCCTGAGTTCAGAACAGCCATGCCCCCTGAGTCCTACTCACTTGGCCAGGTCATGTGGTTCAGGATCTTCTGCAGCTGCACTGCATTTATTTCTGGATACTGAAGTGGGAGCAGAGTGGCAGGAAAAAAATTATCATCACCGGAGGCTCATTAGATGCAGAGGGGCTGCAGGAGAAGGGGGCTGGGAAGTCACTACCACACCTGCTCAGCACGGTATATACGTCCCTTCCGGGCAGAGTAAGTAAGCCCAGGGGGTCAAGTCCAGGAAACCCCAGCAGGACAGGACTCGTAGGAAGCATTGTAATAATGGTGTTTTTCCAACTGGGTTTTATCAAGATGCTTCAGGAGTTCAGCAAACAGTTTGGTTTGAATTTTATTCTTAATAAGATATCTTCAGCCAAGGCTCCAAGTTCTGAAGTTCATCAGAAGCAACTTTTATACCAACATGTAACTTTAAAAGGGCTCCTGGTTGGCTCAGTCAATTAAGAATCTGCCTTCCGCTCAGGTCATGATCCAGAGTCCTGGGATTGAGCCCCGCATCCGGCTCCCTGCTCAGCAGGGAGCCTGCTTCTCCCCCTCAGCTGCTCCCCCTGCTTGTGCTCTCTTGCATTCTCTTTCACTCTCAAATAAATAAATACAATCTTAAAAAAATTTTTAACTTTAAAATATACATATGAAATGTATCATCAATGTGAGCCTATAAAATAGATACACATTCATAATATATTTTTATCTGTTTTATATATACATATATATATATATATATAGGGATTCTCAATGAGATTCCATTTGATAAAAGGACTGCAACAGAAATAAATTCTTAAAAAAAATAAAAAGGACTGCAACAGAAAATGTTTGGAGATCCCTGGTATAGAGGAAAACATTTATGAACAACACATGTAAGATTCTCTCTATCCTCTCTGGCTGCATTAGGCAAAATGCCAGGGGAGAATATGAGAGAAGATGAGGGGCAGGCATATTGTGAATTAAATCCAGAGTAACACAAGGAGCTCATGCTCTTCTAGTTTTAATGACATCACTACACAGTCCGACGCCAGATTTCTAGTGCACTTCGTATCTTGTTCCTCAGCGGATCTAGCGTCCTTCAGGTTAGGGACAGAGTGGCCTCCAGAGCCCTACCTCACACCGCTGGCCTTGTGATCTGGGTCAGTGCAAGGAAAGGCCTTAAGGGGACCAGGTATGCAGCCCCAGGCCCTCCTCTTCCCTAATGTCCTCTTCCCAGCCCTATCACTTCTCTAGGTGACCCCTAAAGGGGTCTTCCTCCTTGGGCCGCCCTCCCCGCCAGGCCCCTAGAGTTTGCCGTCATGCTCTGCGCCACTGCCAACAATGCTTCTTAACTCTCAATTCCATTTCCTCAGGAATTAAAGATTAAAGCTATTTCTCCTACAACTGACTAATCAATGTCGCTTTCAAGAACAGATTCGTATTTTACAGGAGTCTTCTGGAGACAATCCTCTTCTGCTTACTTGTCTAAAGACGTGAGGACTTGAATAGAAAGTGGCAGTTTGGGGAAGAGTAGCCTTATGTCACACTTCGTACCCAAGGTCAGGCGGCTGCAAACACACCCTCCATGGAATTCTAGGCTCCACTCCGTCCCCTGGTTTGCCCTCGGCTCGCCACCACCTCTGGCCAACTTACCTTCTCAAAGAGTTTAGTGAAGAATTCATCCTGCCCTTCATTTTGGTCCACTATTTCCTAGAGGAACAGACACACGGAAAGACCTCATCGTTCATCTGGATGAATGGACGCTCAGGCACACACTCGTGTCTCATGACCTCCCAGGCCCCAGAAATCCTAAGTTGGACCTTGAGCACCGTCTTAAGTTTCCTACTACAGCATTTATACCTCCTTTGGTTCTCCAATTCTCGCTGCCTTTGGGGAAGTAGCAAACAGCAAAATGGATAAAAGAAATACCAGGTAGAAAGAAGCAGAAGCAAGTCAATGTATAACTCGTGTACCTGGGGCTCTGGGCCCTCCATGACAAGGACCCGACCAGAAGGACAGTTCTCCTGGTGCAAAAATAGCACAACCTAGGGACTCTTAGGGCACAGTAAGTAACACAGTGCAAGTGCCATAGAGTAGGGACCTTAGGATCTGCAGACTTCTTCCCCAGACACATGAACTGTGAGGGGAGAAGCCCACCATTCTTTGGAAATGGTCCCAGCATGGGGAATCCCACCTGCCTACGCACCTTAGAGAAAACAGCACTGGCGTCACAGCCAATTTCACTGCGGGGAAAACAAAGGGCAGAATTAATTCTTGGAGGGCATCTTGGGAGCCTTTTGGCCAATATTCTCCCTCCCCAGGGAATACCTCCTCCAAGTCTGTTAGCTGATCTGCCAAAGTGGGCTCACCCTGCTCTCACACCTCTCCCCCCACTTCTCCTTGGAGTCAACAGTCCAGCCACGTGGCCCCACACACTGCTGGTCCCCCTCCACGTGCCTGGGGCTGCTGCTCATCTCCACGCCCGGCACGCCTTCCACTGTCCCCACCCATACCGAGCGACTCCTACTCCTATATACAACTCGGCACTGCTAGGCAGTGAGGTTCAAGGTCAAGTCAGACTACGTAGGGCCAAACCATGAAATAAAAAAGAGAACTGGATTCTAAGCCCTGAAGGGCTGTCATGTCGAAACAGTCATGAGCAGAAGACGTTGGGCTGGAAAGTGTGTCTACTGATTCACTCGCACACACTTACGGATTCAAGCTGATTCACTGACGACAGCCTTGCCTTGTGTGCACAACCCCCATGCATCTCCTAGAAATTAACACCTCCCTGATGCTACCCCTGCTGCCCCCAGGACCATGGGAGATTGCCTCAGATCCCCCTCCTTGATGTTCTGCTAACACCCTGTGCAGATAAATGCTTGCATGGGACACAGCATACCATAAATCACTGCTTGAACATCCCTGTCCTTTCCAGGCCTTGAGCTTCTGGAGGTCAAGGGCCAGGCCTGTTCTAGCTTCTTCTCTCGCATGTCTAGCAGACTGTTCATTTCTTAGGAGAGCGGGGAGGAAGAGGAGAAGGGAGCTCTCCATACAGGGAGCTCTCTGCTCTCCCTACCCTCTCCTGTGTTGGTCACACAGACTCCATCCTCTGCCATTTCTGCCTCCTCTTCCTCCATACCCCCCTGTCCAGAGGAGGCCCCAACCGCCAGGGGAGTCCTGGGTCCTTACTGAAAGATGTGCTTCCTGGAGAAGACTCTCAGGAGAAACTCCGACTCCTGGCCGGCCTCAGATGTGCAGGGCACAATGACGTACGTCCCTGGCACCAGCTGTAGTTCCTGACTCACTTCTCTCTCTGTGAGAAATGCTTTGGGCCAGCTGAGGGGACCATTTCCCCAGAAGAACTCAGGAGGAAGTCTCCTCGGGTCACCATAGTACTGTGGGTAGAGGATGGAAGAGCCCCAGTTAAGATGATACTCAGGGCTTGTGGCCGGCCCTGGGGCTCTTGGCCAGGAGATAGGATGCAGGTGGTCTCTGATTAGCCAAACCCAACCTGCTCCAGTGGAGGGATAATGGGGTGAGGAGAGAAAAGGAAAAACCACAACGTGTCAGGAATGGGCACCATTGCTCCTTTGTGGGGCTGACGAAACACATGTCAGTTCATTTAACCTTACATTTAATAAATTCTAAAATACATCGGTTCTGCACCAGGCTCAGAAATGGCCCTATAGAGGCAGAAGGATTTCTCACGGTCCCTGGGTGACAAGAATGTCAAGTGCTCGTCCCTTCGGCACTGTTGCCTGACGTCCTCACAGCACCCACCGTGAGGTTCCTACAGTCAGGCTGAACCTGTCACGTGACATCACTCCAAACCGGGGCCAGCTGGTCAAGTGTGGCACTCACCTTGCTCAACTGAAAAACAGAGAAAAGAGAGGCCTCATTAGGCAGGGAAAGCAGCTCTTCCACAAGCACAAACTAACGGAGGCTGATATGTAAGAAGGCTTCCCCAGGGGCCCCCCGTCTCTCCCATAAGACTTGCTGTTCTCGTCAGTGACATTTTAATCCATCCTCAGGAATTCTGGGAAAGGGTGAGGGAATTGGGGAGAGGAAAAGAACAGTGGTATTGATTATACGGACTGTGTGCCGGGCACCACGAGGCGCCCTGGCGCACCACGAGGCGCCCTCTGGTCTACTCTTTGCATAAATATCAGCGTCCCCACTCTACAGATGAAGAAGTGGGTGCTCAAGGGCCCGCAGGTGATGTGTTCTAGATCACATATTCCCAAAGGACAGAGTCAAGGTCGGCACCCAGGTCTGTGTGTAGACATACAGATGGTGAAGAGGACAGGAAACAAGGAGAAAGGTTGCCCAGTGGTGGGAGACGCCCCGTGAGGCTGCATGCCCAGGAGACCCACTCACCCTAAAGAGGTAGAAGCCGATGGCGAGGTGAGGCTTCCGGTTCCGGTGCCGGTGCCTTGGCTTCTGGAGCAGGGACACCAGCACGCTGCAGGGCATCGGGAATCTCCTGTCCTCCTGAGGGCTCCAGATGGACAGCAGAAACTGCGGGTTCTTCCAGAATGTGTCTGGACCAGGACACAGTGAGGTGAGGCAGGCCCTGGCTCCCTGATCATCACATTCCCACAGACCCAGAGCACCTGTCCTAAGATTCCCACCCTGAGATCCATCTGGATAGAGTGGAGCTCTCGGCCTCCCCTCTACCCCCCACCTACCTCTCCCACCCTGTGTTCTACAGACACACAGACCAAGAGCTCTTCTCATCACCATAGCCCCTTTGCACAGCACGGTTCCTGGCACAGACTTTGTGCCCCATAGGCACTGATTGCCTGAGTAAGGGACTGTATTAACTAACTGAGAACAGGTCCATGATTTCAGGGAGATTTGCATTTTAACAGGGACAAAGCCTTAGCTGAAGGGCAACTTCAGCCTTTGGGAGGACCACTGTGGTGAGGGGGGAAGCCAGAGCCAAGGGCACCTGGCCCCCTGAGATCACACCCTACAGGTCTTTCCTTCCAAAGAGATGGCTCAGCACCTCCAGCGTGGAGAAAGGGACACGGTGACCAAATCTCTCCACTTTGAGATTTCAGACACCTTTGTCTCCTGTAACTGGTGAGCTGAGAATCCTTAATTTTGTTTCACCACCAATCCCCAGGCAAGGAGGGCCTGATGCATAGGATAAAATTACTATTTCAAGTCTGCCTTTAAGGGGTGGTTATTTCAGCATAGAAATGGCTTTGTCCTAAAACCAAAGATTGAACCCCCCTCCTTCTACCGTGCATGTGTGCCTGTCCCTTCCTGGGACCGAGGACACAGCCCAGAGGCAGAGCATGCGGCTCGACCATCAGAATTCCTCAACCTCAGCCGGATGCCCCCAAGATGCCCGCCTTCCCACTGGAGTGGCCAAGCTGCCACTCCAGCCCCCAGAACCCCAGATCCTGTGCACCTGCTTACCTCGGGGCGACTTCATCCGGCCACCGGCCGTGCTCCCCTTCTCCCACTTCCCCTCCCGCAGGGTGCAGGCCCACTTCTGGCCCACCTCCTGACTCAGCAGGCCTGGGGTCAGTTTACAGATGACCAGAAGTGTGAAATGTGCTTTAAAGTCCTTCAGAGTCATCCTGTGGAGAGGACGGGGGCACAGCACAATGTCCGTTCATCAGGACTAAAGCAGGGGCGGAACCAAACAGTCCCGCCAGCCCCACCCGGTGACCTCCCCCTTCTGTCCAGCTGAGCCCGCCTGGGACACAGGAGAGCAGCTCTGGCTCGATCAGTGTGAGGGTGCATCAGAGGACATGGGCCATCAAGAAAACTCCCCCACCCCCAGCCTGTCGTTGGAAGCAGCCTCCTGCAAAGTGTGCCGGGGGAAACATTCTTGCTGTGCTGATTGCGATGATAAAGCTGAACTGGGGCGTTCCTGGCTGGTTGATTGAGATATAAATGCCCGATAATAATTGTACAAGTCAGTTCTCAACTGTTCATTGATAAAAGCCTTAGCCCCTACTCACTAACTTTGAGACCCAAGGCAAGCTATCTGCACTGGCTGATGCTCCGTTTACCTATCCGTAAAGTGGAAATTAATAGTACTTTCAGGGCTGTTGAGTTCAGCGACCACTTCCAAAGAGAGAAGGGTCACAGCAGGCTAGAAAGAGTGCAGAATGGGGGAAGAAGGGCCCATGGGAACAAGGGTGGAAGTTAATAGTAAGGGCCAGAAGAGAAGGGAAAGGGGAGCAGGTGGGGCTCCCATCAGAAACCCAGAAACAGCATCTGCTCAAGGCATCTTGGTGGCTTTTCATAAAAGGGGGTGAATGGCTTTGGGGTGGGTGGGAGTCTGGCCATGATGCTCCGAGGTGGCTTAGAGTTTATAATGCCTTCTTTCCTCATCTCTCTTTCAGACCAGGAAAGACAAAATCTTGGGTTTGAGTGTTTTGAGAGATACAAGAGACAGGGTAGAAAGCAGGGAGAGGGAGGTGGCCGCCCCCTTGCTCAGCACTGAGTGCCCACCGGGCACCATGCCAGAAGTCACAGCTCTTATCATAGGGAGTGTGACTGCTTGCGGGAGCTGCGGGTCCCTAACAGGTCTTTGTGATCTCTGCACATGAGGCTGCCGGACACATGTGTGGCACCCAGTAAATATTGGCAGGCTGAGTGTCCAAATGGAAGCCAGAGCATTTGCCCCAAGTCCCCAGGTCAGATACCAGAATTCGCCATCATCACTCTTCCTCAGCAGTAGAATCTTCTCCTTGGGGCTCAGTAGCTCCCACGTACTTGAGCTGAAAAGAGAAAAGGGGTGTTTCTGTGGGGATGAAGGATTGGGGGGATGTGGGGGAGATGCTCAGAAGTGTCATTATTTCTCTCCTCCTCACGCTGCTTTGCAAACAACTGAATCTCACATCCCGTCTTCTAAAAACAACACGTAACAGTAATTCATCCCTCACAGGGCACCAAGCTCTGGGCCAGGCCCCTCACAGACTTTATCTCACCTAAGGCTAACAACAAGTTTGCAAGGTAGGGATTTTTATTGCCATTTTAGATATTGGGAAACAGAGGTTAAAACAGATTAAATCACTTTCCCGAAGTCACAAAATTACAAAATGTCCAAGCACATTTGAAACGACCTTGGTACTACGTATTTTCAAAGCCCATCATTTTGAACTTTTGTGCCTGATCACAAGGGAGTAAGGCTTTCCTGTATTATTTCCCCACATAAACAACTAAATATGCGACAAAATATAGAAAACAACTGTCTTCAAACATTAGACAGCAGGCAGCACCAGGTTATGACCCAGAGGAAGGGGACACAATGAGGTGAATCCCAACGTCACCCAGACTCCTGTGAAACGAAATCCCTGGAGGGTGACACAGAGACCCCCATTCTGGTCTGAGCAGAGCTCCTGGAGGTCACGACACAGAACCAGAAGGTCCAGGCCAATCCGGATCTGTCTCTGACCCAGTGGGCCCAAGAGCACACTGAACCGTGCCGGGGAAAGAACACAGATTCAACTCCAAAGACCTTAAGGGATTCATTCACTAATCATCAGTTTCTTCATCTGTAAAATGGGGATAAAACTCCCTACCTATATGAGCACTGTTCAGAGAATCAGAGATAATAAATACTCAAAGTGCTTGGAGGAAATAGGCCAGCTTGCACATGAGAGGTCTCTACATGCTCAAAGTCAAGGTAATTTTTATTTTTAAATAAATAAGGGCAGGAAAAAAATTCAAAGGGCTTAGCACAGTGCTGGCAAGCTCTCAGTAAACATTAGCTTGGTTATTATAATGAATGAGAAAACCGTCTATATGTCATTAAGCATCTTATAAATGTGAGCGATTGACCTTCACCGTCAGAAAGCTCTCCCGATCCAGCTAGAGACCGAAGAACAATGTTGAATTGGCGTGCAGAGGGTAGCCTCCTTCGCAGGCTTGCCCTGCCCCGTCCTCACCCCTGCCAGCCCATCCCGGGTGTTCACCTATCACTCCAGTCTCCTTTCCATTCCACTTTGCCCCAGGGGTTCCGCAGCCTGACTAGATATTCTGGTCCATGTTTGCAGGTCACCTGCGCAAAATGAGAAGCAATTTCAGTGGCTGGGCTAAGTGCCAAACGCAAATGCTGCAGAGATCTGGGCGAGATCCGTGCCTGCCAGATGAGACCTTGAAGTGGAAGTTGGAAGGCCCTGAGCACGGGGAGAAGAGAAAGTGGTTCTGCCTCTTAGAGCTGCCAAGACCTAGCACAAGTTACTTACCTTCTCTGGGTCTGTTTCCTCATGTGTAAAGTAAAGCTAATAGCCACGTCTGCTGTAATGGGTTGAATGGTGCCCCCCCTCCCCCACCAAAGATAGATCTACCCAACATCTGTCAGTGTGATCTTATTTAGTTATTTATTTTTAAATATTTATTTATTTATTTCAGTGAGAGAGAGAGAGAGTGCGCACAGGCATGGGGGCAGAGGGAGAGAGACTCAAGCAGACTCCACACGGAGCACAGAGCCTGACACAGGGCTCGATCCCATGACCCTGAGATCACGACCTGAGCCGAAACCGAGTTGGACATTTAACCGACTGGGCCACCCAGTTGCCCTAGTGTGATCCTATTTATTAAAAGAGTCTTTGCAGACATAATAGAATTAAGGAACTGGAGATGAAATCACCCTGGAGGGGTGCCTGGGTGGTTCAGTCAGGTTAGCGTCTGCCTTCAGCTCAAGTCCTGGGATCAAGCCCCATGGTCCAGCTCCCTGCTCAGTGGGGAACCCACTTCTCCCTCTCCCTCTGCTGCATCCCGTCCCCTGCTTGAGCTCTCTGGCTCATTCTCTCCTCTCAAATAAATAAATAAAATCTTAAAAAAAAAAAAAAAGAAAAAAGAAAAGAAAAGAGAAGAAGAGAAAAGAAAAAAAAAGAAAAAGAAAAGAAAAGAAAAATCACCGTGGATTAGGGAAGTCCTAAACCCAGTGACAAGAGAAGGGAAAGGAAGGGTGGGGGAGACACAGAGAAGGCCATGTGGAGACTGAGGGAGAGATGGGAGCTCTCCAGCGGAAGCTAAGGAGTGCTAGGAGCCACCATAAGCCAGAAGAGGTGAGGAAGGACCCCCTACCACAACCCCCATACCACCCACCCCTCCTGCACAGGCTGCCATGACAGCTTGGTTTCAGACTTCTGGCCTCCGGAACCGTGAAAGAACAAATTTCCGTTGCTTGAAGCCCCCCAGTTTGCGGTGATTTGTTACGGCAGGCCCAGGACACTAACACACCCCCTCACAGGGTTGTTGTGAGAATTGTTAACATTTGTGAAGCAGCCGGAACATGACTTAGCGCACAGGAAGTGCTACATTTTGGTAAAAACGTTAAATCAAAAAAAAATTTAAAAATTAATATATTAAATAAATATAAAACAAAATATGGACATAAACATATAACTAAATATTACCAAAGTCTAAGTTTTGTTAAAGAAGTATGAGAATACATGAAAAACTCTTGGCGCGCACACACACACACACACACACACACACACACACACGACTGATGCAGGTCTGGGAGGTGGAGGAAGACAGGTGGGAGCTGAGTTGAAGAGATCTGGATGCGTAAAAGGGAACTGGAGGACTTGGGGACGTCAGGCTGTTCTAGACATCGGGGGCCCTCGATGATGGAACCTGCATGTTTCTCACCTGCATACCCCATCCACCCAGAGTACCCCTCTCCCTCAGACAAATCTACTGACCTTTCTGGGGCCAGCTCAATGCCACCTCCTCTATGAAGGCTTTCTTGACGTTCCCCAACCCAACCAGGCAAATGTCTCCTCAACGACCTCTGAGCCCCTAAAGCCTTTTATCTATTCTTCCCTCCACTTTCTACTTTGCTTCCTTCCCATTTTTACATACAGTTTATCTCCATCCCTGTGTGTGAGCTCTGTGTAGACAGGGTCCCTGTCTGATGCCTCTTTCCCTCTAGGCTTAGCACAGCTCAAAAGATGAATAACCATGGGAAGGACCCAGGAGGCTGACGGAAAGCAGTGTGTGAGAAAGAAGCGGGAATTTGGGTGGGAAGCCCCAGACGGGAAGGTCTTCAGTGGTAGCCCAGAGCAAAGAGGGCCTCGAGGAAGGGCGGTGAGGCCCAGCAGGGCTGGGTCGCTGACTGGCAGGGGCTTCCTCAGGGCAGAGGGGCTGGGATGGTGCCCTGCAGGTGGCCCAGGCTAGACCCACCACGTCACTCCAGAACACGGGTGCACAGGTGCAGGGAGCCCAGCCCCTGCTTCAGCAGGTAAAGAATTGGCCCCTGAGACTGGACACAGCTAATAATGCTCACCAAAGCCTTGGTGAGAAGCCCCAAGAGAGAAGGGGGAACCCGAAGGGAAACAGAGGGGCTGGTTCCACCCACCTTCCTGATTCCTGTGAGGGTATAGGCATGGCCTCCCACCAGCCCATTCTCCAGCACCCTCTCCATCTGTGAAGACAAGAGAGCTCCTGTCAGCCTGTGGTTGTGTACAGGTTATCTGGGGGGCATGGGGACCTGTGTGGCTGGAGCAAGGGCTTATGGGGAGGGCTGAGGGAGACCCACACAGGGGCCTCACAGTTGTCAAAGCTCTTCAGCACCCACTCGTTGGAGCCTCTAAGTCAGGATGCCGTTCTGCATGATTCCCATCCCTTTGGACAGAGGACAAGCTCAGATTTGGAGCTGCTAAACCATCATGTGGGGTGGCAGGGTGGTCGCTCCTGGGGGCGGGGCCAAACCCAGGGCTCCCTATGCTAGTTCCATGTTCTTGGTTTTTGCTAAATTGGTCAGTAAAGACCAGTTGTGCTAATACAGCCCCTTGCACCTGGTTGACACTTAGTCACCGTTAGCTGGCTTGTCTACACCATCTGCATTTGACTTTGGCCCCTGAGGGCTCTGCTTGGCTGCTTGGGTTTGAACACCAGGACTCTAGGAGAGAGAGCTGGTTGGGGGTCTTGGGGACCATGCTAGGTGAGAACAGAAGCTGGCGGATGAAGGGGATGGCAGCAGGAGAGGACACTGTGCTGGTACACAGCCCAGTCGCACCCCCGAGTGGGTCTGGCCGCCAATGAGGGTTCTGTTGTAGGTGGCTCGGGTCAGGATGTCCCAGAGGTTGCCAGGGGCTTCTGATGGATTGAAGGTCATTGTCACCCCTCCAGTGAAGTCCACGAGTGCTTCAGACACCTGCCCACGCTGCAAGTCTTCATAGGAGCCAGAGAGCCTGCCCAGGGAAGGAGTACAAATGGGAGTAGAAGGGAAGGGGCATTCATAGTGTAGCCTGGGATGGTCCAAATGAGTCAAATGAGTCTGCTTGGTTCTTTCCTGGGTATATGCCTGCTACTCCTTCCTTCCATCCCAGAGGCAAAGGAGAAAATATATACTGAGTTCCTATCCTCGTTAAACAACTCCATCCATTAGGGAAAGCTGAAGGGAAGGGAAGGGAAGGGAAGGGAAGGGAAGGGAAGGGAAGGGGGAATTGGGAAGGAAAAGGAAAAGGGAAAGGGAAAGGTAAGGGAAGGGAAGGGAAGGGAAGGGAAGAGAAGGGGGAATTGGGAAGGAAAAGGAAAAGGGAAAGGGAAAGGGAAAGGGAAGGGAAAAGATTTCTGGTGGTTGTCTTACTTGGCATAAGCCTTTTCCAGAAGAGCTCCCCAGAACAAGTTTTTGTAGGTAGAAGAGACAAACACCAGCTGGCCAGCTGCATTCACAGGGAGTCGGTCATCTATCACCACAGGCACCCACTTCCCAAAGTGCCAGAACTGGAAGGAGAAAGTGCCCACCAGTGTGTGAAGATTGCCATGGAAGATGGTCAGCCCAGGGGGCAAAGACACGACTCTCCCGAGACCCCTCTTTCCTAAGGCTTCCTCCAGGCTGGGGCACCAGCAAGTTACTCACCCAGAACTGGAAGATGCCGGCATACTTCTCAGTGAAATTCTGATTCAGGGGAACAACACGGCTCAAGATGTCCTGGTGCAAAGTCAGAGCTTGCAAAGCAGCCAAGAACCAGCAGTCTCCTAAGCCAGAGAGCACACGGCATCTGCACGGTGTCCTTCCTACATTCTACAGGTGTTTGCACCAATCTACTGAAGACATTACATGCAAGAAATGCCTAGTCCCAGCTGCTTTTCTCCCTGGGCTTGTAGCCCAGTTTAGCAGAAGGGAAAGATATACCGAGGAGGAAAACAGTTGAGTGAGCAGAAGGTGAGGAAGAGCACTGGCAGGAATCTCAACTTGACACCAAGAACTGAACCACATTCCTGGACCAGCTTCCTGAAGGCCACATCCTCAGGAACTTGGACCCAAACACAACCAAACTTTTCTAAAGTCCTGCTTCTGTAACTGATTTATGCTCTTCTGGAAAGATCTCAACCCTTCCACACTCCATTATCCCCATCTGTAAAACAGGTATCGCTACATTTGTGCCTTCCTTTGTGGCCACGGGTTTTTCCTAGTCCCCCCAAAAAGAAAGTCAGGATGAGGATAGGCTTGCTTGGACTCTAGATGGGGCATCTAGTGACTGGTGTGCCAAAAAGGACTCATTATGGGGACTAGAACAGAGGGAGCACATTCTCCCAAGACAAAACCCAGACCTGTAAACTGGTAATGAGGATTGTCCTAGGGGAAAGTTTTGGCATTCCCATGTACCCTCAGAGGACCAGTTATTATCATTTTCCAGGTGAAGGACACGGACTTCAAGGTGGAGGTCAGGGTGGCCATTTCCCCCATTGGGACCTCTCAGATCCATTCTTTCCCACTCCACTCTGCCTTGGCTGGGTCAGGCTCATGGCTGCCAGGTCTGCGTGTCCAGGGGTTGTACACACTTACCTACCACTCCCTGGCACAGGTCCAGCCTTTTGGTATTGGCAGAATAGAACTGGGGATTGCTGTGTAACTCCTGCAGGGGACAGACAGAATTATCCTTTTGACCAAGAAGCTCTTTGAGCTACAGTGACCATAGTTTCCCATACCCCAAGATTGGACTTATGGGGACACAGATATGGAATATATATGAAATCGGGGCTGTCCCAGGCAAGCTGGCATATGGATTCAGCCCATCACATTTCTCATTCCTTCTTGCAGCCCATGGAAGTCAGAGTCTGGGAGAACTCTGTGTGGATCCTGAGAAATAGCACTGGTACCCAAAATGCCTTTGCCTGGAGTTTCTGTTAAAATGGAAGTATGTCTTTTAGAGGGTGTTCATATTTTTTCTTAGAGATCTGCCCATTGTCCTTATTCTCCTCCTCCTCCTCCTTCCTACCCTACCGCCCAACAGAATAGCCTTTTTGCCTTTCTGTGCTGAGATGCAGGTGGGGTGGCAGTGGGAGTGGGGCAGGTGGTCTCTGCTCCACGGTGAGGACTAAAGCCCTCATGTTCAGCATTGGCACAGCTCACCCAAGGTCAGGTGTGACAGACTCTACATCAGCAGTTCCCGAATTTTCAGGGAAAAGTAGAATCTTGGCTGCTGTCTAGTTTGGGAGGCCCACTTGGGAATTTTGCACACAGAAGGGACTGAATCTGGGGCCATACGCTTTGATGGGAAGGCTGAACAGTGCCCAGAAGGGTGGTGAATCTGTGACAAGCCTGACTCCATTTTGTTCCCCAGCCATGTTGAGGAAAATTATTGTATAATTCAAGTTTGGTGGGGGCTGGATTGCCTTTGAACACAATAAGTTGCCTTTTAAAGGAATTGTCAAAGCACTTTAGAAAGTGAAGAATATTGTAAAGTGATTAATAGCTTCTTAATTTATGTCTTCCATGGGCCTGATTTAAGGGTTAAGAGTGAAGGTATGTGAGAATGTGTCTCCTTGGTCGATGGCATTGGTGGTGGCTCAGGGTGTCCCGTCATCTTGGAGGAGACCCAACAGTACTTTGGCTGTGGCTGCCCAGTGTATTTCTGGGTAGGGGCTGAGGGAGATCACATCTCAGATCCCTTTCAGCACCACCCCTGGTTTTCTCCATCTGGAGAATGGGAATGTGGGCGCTCACCCACTGCCTTCACCTGGGGATCAATGGCAGTGAGTAAGACATGGCATCCAGAACACTCCCCAAGGAAGGTCTGGGCTGACGTGTGTGTGTGTGTGGGGGGGTTGTGTGTACATGTGTGTGTACTGTGGGGAAGCACCCTCCTCCCTTACTGGAGGCCTCTTCCATTGTAGGCCAGGAGGCAGCTTCTGCAGCAGGGGCCCACTGCCCATCGAGCGCAGACTGGCTGGAAAGCTGTCATCTTCAAAGAGGTGGCCTTCCATCAGGCACCTTTCTCTCAGGGCCTCATAGTCTTGCTTGGAGAGCTGTGAGGAGCCCCGCAATGAGTTCTTCCGCCCCAACTTCCATCTGCCTCGGAAAGGTAGCCATAGAGACATGGTCGAGCCGGTCTTCCAGATGGTCTCTGTTGCTCCTGGAATGGAGAGCCCATGTTCAGTTTACTCACTGCCTGTTGATGCTGTGCCATTCCCCCAGCGAGGAGGAGGATGGAGAGGTGAGACAGACTGCAGCATCTTGTCTGATTCTCATCCCAGACAGTGGGGTCCTTGAGCACTTGTTCCAGTGCTGGGGTTCTGATGGGGATTCTGGGCTCCCACAGCCAAGGCCTGAGGGAAAGGAGGGGTCTCTTCAGCCTCAGGGCTGGGTCCTGGGCCCCTGACCATAATAATGACACAAGGACACTTCTGCTTAGGGGGGCAGGGGAAGGAGGAGAGTAGCAGGAAGCTAAAGTTCGTTCATTGGACTTGAGGGTCCCTGTGCCAGACAAGGAAGGAGCAGTGGCTACCCCTTCTGTCCTCCCTCACAGGGCCTTCCTGCTGTCACCCCCAAGCTCACACACATCCTTCCACTTGCTCTAATGTCCTCCTCTGTCTTCCCTGCAAAACCATGTCTCTAGCTTTCCTCCTTCTACATATTCTTCAAATCAACTCCTTCTTTAAAGATATTTTTGGCAATGTAAAAAAAAATCACATATGTATTATGGTGAATACTGAAAGGTCTGTACCTACCTGTTCTCTTCTTCACCTTATTAATAGGATCCCAGTTTTGATCACTCAATAAAACCTGATTTCCTAGAGCTTCCTGCTGGACAGGTTGGCCATTGAGATGAAGGTGGCAGTCTACCAGGTGAGGCTTTTGGAAAAGTTACGACTTTCCCAATGTTTCCAGTTGGCACTACTTTCAAATTCCCCCCTTCCCGATCCTGGGAAAGCAGATATAACAGCTAGAGAGGGACCACTAGGTAAAAAACCACATGCTAGAAGGAGTCTGGATCTTGATGACTGCCTTGAACAAATGGTCCAGACTTGGTGGCTTGCCTCCAGGCTTATTACATGAAAAGGACAAACCATTTGCTTACTTAAGCCATGAGAGTGGCCAGACTCGGCAGTGCTCTCTATGTTAGCCAGTGTTACACATCTGTTACATACAACCATAGCACTCTCAAGTGATACTCAATGGCCTAGAAAATTTTACATACACTTTTGGGAGATCAATGGATCCTTCTTCTGAAGCTCATCAACAACCTTCACACTGAGAGCTCTGCCAGCTGATTGGACCCCACCAACCTCAATATTCTAGCATATCTTTATATCGCCTATGTCTATTTTTGTGCAGTAGTTGATTCATTAAGCCAGTGATTTCATGGCCTCTATGATTTGTATTCCTATCTACTTAGAATCTGAAAATGTCAGAGCTAGAATATGGCTTAGTAATCATCAAATCCAGTATTTCCCCAAAATTATTTTAGCAGTGGAGTTCCTTCTTCAAATGAAATCCTACAGAAACTCAAGGGTAAAGGCTTGAGTTTACAGATTGGACCTCAGTGCAGCTTTGCAAGATTTCTCATTTTATGGTTTGAAAACCACCAATCTTATCTTGCTCCTCTCATTTTTCAAGTGTTAAAACCAAAACCCATTCATCCATTGGCTCACCAAAAATTTTATTGGGAATTTGTCATCTGTCAGGCTTGAGCTAAGCATCATTCATGAGAGACAGTCCCTGCCCTCCTGGGTTTTCCAGCCTAGTGGGGGTCAAGTAACCTTCTCAGGGCTACCCAGGGAAAATTCATCAGAACCCTATCCAGAACTCAGGGCCCTGACTCCCACAACAGTGCTCAGCCCTCCATGTCAACAGCTCCCATTTGTGCCAGTACAGTGCTTGGGACAGAATGTATATGCACTAAAAGCAGCTTTCAAACAAGCCTACTCCAAGTATGAGTACTCCCTCCCAGCTGTATGAGTGATCTTCATTCATCAAGATACTGCCTATCCTCCACCAGGAAACCTTCCTTGTGTGTCTAGTCTTCACTGAGTTCCCCTCATCTTGACTGTCTACTGTTCCACCATCTACCACCGAGGACACCCTATCACCTTCTAATTGGTTCTTCTCAAATTATCACTAGTGAAGCACCTGTATTCTTTTCAGCTTGCCACAGGAATTAATGAAAATAAATATTAAATTTATTTTATAAATTGGTTTTATAAATTTATATATATTTATATTTTTAAAAAATTTATATTTACATAATATATATTTTATATTTATATATATTTATAAATTTATTTTATAAATTATTAGATTTATTTTAAAATAAATTAATAAATTATTTTAAAATGAAATTCAAAAAGGATACGTAAAATACGAGCCCTCCTTTAAAATTTTTTTTCAGATTCAACAGAAATAAAATTATTTGATCAATTACTATAAAATAAGGTTCTAAACACTTACCTTTAGTTTTGTATTCAGCCTAACATGCACCGCTAGCAATCAGTTCCTGTAATGGTCTTGTTCTTGGATCCCATTGTGGGCTCTGCTCCGAGTGATTCACACACGGAAACCTCCTCTGCCTAACACCCTTTTCTTCCCCCACAGGATTAACACCGGTGGAATGCTGTTTGTCTCACACCCTTACCTCTCTCTGAGGTTAGGGCAGTCTGATTCCCTGCTGTTCTTACTTGTCACAAGTGTATTCACACTTCCTGGGGGACGACCCTGTACTCTCCTACCTTGGGTTACAGGGATCCAAACGTTATTACTGGGCCCTTGGATTTTCCCCTGAGTTTCTTCCTGATATAGACCATCAGACTATGCTTCCTCTGCCCTAAATCCTTCTTCCAACCACATTTACATCTGTCAACAAACACAAGGCCACACAGAGGCTATCTTACTTTTTTTCAAGCCTGAACAGCAATCCTTCAAAGCTTGAGGTGTGACCAATAATAGTGGGTCCCTTGGCTTCAGAACCAGACCCAGGCTCAGGCCCTCCCTCCCGAGGGCTGGGTCACACTCAGATTCCTCTCCATGCCTGAAAACATTGCTTCTTATGACAAGTCATGGTGCATTGTCGGGCTCAGAGGCCTAAATGCCCATCACAAGATGCTTCCACCCTCCAAATTGCAGAATGAGGCCAAACACATACACATCTTATCTTTAAATAAATACTCCTAAGGCACCTTAAGGAGAGTCTAGACCCAGATGTGGGTAGCTGGCAGGTCTTAAATGTCTACTATATGTTACAACCTGTGGCCGAAATGGGCTCTTTCTCAGATTGCCATAGTGCTCTGCAAAGGGCCAGGTATATCTTGGTTGTATTTGGAAACTCATTTTAACTACTGTAAGTAAACAGTGTTGGAGCAGGCCCATAACAGAAGACTATGCAAATGAATAGGGAAAAGCTGATTGAGGCACATGATATTCGAGTGTGCAGCCTAAAGGCACAGAGCCTGTGCCTGAGCATCCTTTCCTTGCCACCCGAGAAGGTGTTGGACTTCTCTGTCACATTCTTCATGTCAGGATTCATTTGTACTCCGCAAAGAAGTAGTCAGAGTCTCCATTTCACTTTTCTACATTGGCTTCACTCGCCTTCTCTATAGACTTTAGGGCAAGATGGGGAGCTCTATAATGGTGAGGGGTGTCGCTGGTGCTCTTAATCCAGATCAAGCCTTTTGGTGCTAACTGGCTGGTGAACACTGAGGGACATTACCAGGTGAGACACCTGAATACTCCATGCCTTGAGTCCCTGCCCTGATATGCGGTTAATTCACATGTGCATTGAACACCTACTATGCGCCAGACACTGTACTCATGCTAAACACACACACATAAATATAGAGTTGGGGCTCTGGAAAGGCAACAAAAGAAATAAGAACCACATTCTCATTCACAGGTGCTACAGACCTGTAGCATCCTCCCAAGGGATGATTGATTTCCAGAGAACTCTGGCAAAGTAAAATTGGAAAAGAAACCTAGGCTGCTTGCACAGTGGTCTGTCTGAATGATAAAAAGCATTGGATTGGAAACATAATCAATTCCAGGCTCTGGACAGCTGGAACAAAAGAACAAGACTAACTGTTGGCCCTGCCTGATTTATCTTGGGCAGGGATTATACTTCTTTTGTGACATAGGAACACTAGATTTGGAATTAGAAAACCCAGGAAGTGGCTGGGTTTGTCGCCTCCTACCTCTGTGACTATGGGCAAGATCCTTACCCTCTCTGAGCTGGTCCCCTTACCTGTAAAATGGAGATGACACATGCTGTGTAAACTCTCAGGACTCAAAAGAGCTAATGATAAAGTTTGAAAAAACTTTAGTCTAAAGAAGGAGTTGGCAAACCATGGCCCATGGGCCAAATCTGGCCCATTGCTGGTTTTTATAAATAAATTCATTGAAACACAGGTATGCTACCTGTTTATGTACTGTCTATGGCTATTTCTGCAACATACGTTACAACAGCAGAATTGGGTAGTTGCAAAAGACATCATACGGCCAACAAGCCTGAAATATTTATTGGCTGGCCCTTTACAGACAAATTGGCTTAAATCACGGTCTAACTCCCATAAATGTTATGGCACGATGCTAGACACAGTGGTAGGCTCCAAATAGGAATTCAGAGAATAAAATGTGATTAAGTGGGTCCATTGTTAAGAATTTATGTTAATGCAACAGAATTTTATCCTAATTGATTCATTAATTTTTTATAGACTCAACATTTACGGTTACATTTATGTCTCAAAAAGACTTGAAGATGTGGCCTGCCATTCCTCTCTGCTAAAGTCTTGTCTCTAATTCATTTTTCAGATGTGATGACATCAGACATTCCTGGGAAGTTTCAGGTGGTTTTGCGGTTACTGATTATGAATAGGAAAACCCACATCTCTATGTACAGTTCATGACCTGTTTATAAAAGAGGAAGTTATTTGGCAATGTAGGGGAGCAAAATTTTCCTCCCTGAAGTGTGTCTTTGTGGCATATGGATTATTTTAGGCTGTTTATTTTTTTTTAACATTTTATTTATTTATTTGACAGAGAGATCACAAGTAGGCAGAGAGGCAGGCGGGGTTGGGGGGAGGAGTGGGGGAGGTGGGAGGGAAGCGGGCTCCCCACCTAGCAGACAGCCTGATTCGGGGCTCAATCCCAGGACCCTGGGATCATGACCTGAGCTGAAGGCAGAGGCTTTAACCTACTGAGCCACCCAGGTGTCCCTATGCTGTTTATTTTTAAGAAGCAGAAGACTCAAGAAGTTTTTCTTTTTTGCTACCCTCCTAATTGCCTAAGAAAGTTTAGAGGACTTATTTCAGGAAAAGAACTATTACCATAGATAACTATAGTACAATATGAACTAGGTGTGGTAGAGAGGATGGGACCTAGAAAAGTCTGTTGGTTAAAATTCTTCTCTATCTTCCATGGTTGCTATGGGCCCAGCAAACATTTGTTTACTCTTTTACTCCTTTTCATCTTTGGGTGGATCGTGTTCCTTTCCTCTCAAGACCTAGACCCCTGCCTCCTTTCTGTAGTTCTGGATGGTATATAAACTTCAATTGCCTGACAGCCTGTGGGCCTCCTATTCTTATGGAAGCTCTCTTGCTTACATAATTAAATTTGATTTTCCCCTGTCAATCTGTTTCATGTCAATTTAATTCTTAGATCAGCCAGAAGAAGCTGGGAGGGTGAAGGAAAAATTTTCCTCCCAACAGCAAAATGAATGGTTTGAAAAGATCATGAAAGTTTTTACTATTTAGATAGGTCTAATTTAGATATAGTTTGTAACAGAAGACGCCAAGCCCTCCTATCTTGGGGCAGACATCTGTCTTTGAGGAAACAAGAATGCGGCCCAACCATGAGCTACAGAAGATAAGAATGGTATATATTTTTTTCTAGATCCACAGAGCCAGGCGATACGTCATGAATAAACAGATACCTGACAAATGCTTGCTGACAGGCTGACTAAATGAACAAATAGTTGGTTCTTCATTTGTAAAACATAAAGAATGATAAAGCCCGCCCTCTCCACCCCTCCTGATTGAAGTTGAAATGAGATACAGGCTATGAAATATTTTGGGGGAGCTGACAATCATTTGGCTGCTCTTCTGTGGTTCTGATCACATCCCAGAGAATTGTTTTCGGTTGAGATTTGCTTTCAGGAGCCTCATTAACAGCCTTCCCTTCTAATCCATGCTGGCTGGGAAGTAACTTTCCTGGGGGAATTATGCAGGTTCCAGGGCAAAGCACCCTGGGGAACAAAGTAAAATCAAGGCCATCCTTCAAGGAGAAAAGAGTCTCCAAGGGGAATATACACCTTGGGAGTAGACTGGGTGGGGAGGAGGGGCAGGAAATGCCCTGCCTTAGCTGGTGATGCTAAGGGTTCCTATGGGCTGATTGCGTATGTATTTGGAGAGATTAAAATTTTGTGGAGCTCTCTATTCACTCCCAACAGCCCCATCTGTCATCTGACTCCATGGGACTCTGAAGAGCCACAAATTTGTGGCTTTGTAGAACTACAGGCACCCTCATAGAGATAACTTTCCTTGGGCTTAGGAATATTCCCTGAGCCTTGTGGAAGATGTCACTCACTGTATATGAACCAAATATCAGGACAAAAGGAATTTGGTGGTCACCCCACTCAGCACTCCTGTGTACAGATAAGACTTCTGAGGAGGTCCAATGGGCTCTCAGCCTGCTCAGCTTCATGAGGGTGAGCCTCTCATCCAGAATCCCAGTGGGGTCACTCTGTTCCCTCAAGCCTGCTTCCAGTCTTGTAGCTCCCACCCAGGAGATCACCAAACCCTAGCCTCAGGTCAGTCCCTTCTCTTATTTCTCCACCGCCTTCCACACTTCAATGGACTAAGCCTTTCACTATTTCCCTCTTCTGAACATTTCAAAACACATTTGAATAGGAACCAGTTTTAAAACAGATCTAGAGGAGTTACTTTTATTTTTTTTTTTAGGGGCATTTGCATCTCAAAGGAGTCACAGACATAGTGCTGCATTGCCTGGTCAGACAGAGGTAGCTTTTCTTCCAACTGGTCCTGCATTTACCTTCTGATTGGCCAATTTCACAGCACTCCCCTCAGATCCACACAGCCCATGGTCTCAAACCCAACAATCGGGCTCTTTGTGTTTTGGCCCCTTTCTGTGTAAACAACCTACATCACACATCTCTTCTCTATCCCAACTTATCTTTTTATGGGTACACAAATACAAGGTGTTTCTTGCTCTCTCTGCTTCAAATAAAACCATCCTTCAAAGTTCAGCTCAGGTTTCCCTTCCTCCCCAGAGTCCTCTCTGCCCCTCTAGCACATTTGATCTTCTCCTCACAGCTGAGTCACCTCATGATGTTTTCACCTTAGAAAAGGTATTCTAAGGGTCTCCGATCTTTGGTGACAGGCAGAGATCACTTTAAAAGGAGCTGCCCAGAAAGAACAATCCTGAATCTGACCTAGCGCTCCGTTGCCCATTGTTCAAGTGTGTAAACCGGGTAGGAGGATGCTGGGTAAGATCACCCCCTGCCCCCTGGAACACTCAGTCCTGGACTTGAGGAGTGATAGCTTTGCATATTAGGTTATGATTTACACTGTTCTAGAATACCAAGCTGTGTAGTTCGAAACTAAGGCAAAACTTTGGGGACAGTACGTTAATCAAAAACATCTTTTAGGAAGACAACGTGGCCATGAATATTAAAGCTAAACATATATACAGACTATGACACAATAATCCCTGGGCATCACCCAACAGAAATGCTTAAATTTATGCCCCAAAAGACCTATTACAACGGTATTCATAACAGCGTTATTCAAACGAGGCCTGGACTGAGAAACGACCCCATGCCCATGAACACGGATAAATGGTATTGAGCTACATTCACACGACAGAATACCATACAGCACTGAGACTGAACAAACAGGAACTACTTGCTACAATGGGGATGAAATTTGCAAACACCAGTACAGAGTGAAAAAAATCCAGGCACAGAGACCCTATGACAACATTTATGTAACTTCCAAAAAAAAAAAAAAAAAAAAGCAAAACCAATCTATGTGTTAGAAATCAGTTTACTGGTTACCCTTGGAGTGGACACATTTATCACAAAGCCAATTACACCACTAATATATGAGTCTATTCTACTCCTTTCTATTGATTGTTTTGATGGTCAGGAGAGAGATTTACAGGGAGATTGAAAAGTGGTAGATTCAACTCATGGAAACAAGGTTTATTGAGTGCCTCCCCATGGGCCAGGCATCACCCTTAATGATAGTAGTATAGGATGAATTAGTTTCTGGCCACAAGGAAATCACAGACCAGTGGCCAGGCTCCCACTCTAGAGATGGCCTTCTTCGCTTCACGGCAAGGTGCTCACTCCACGTAATGATGGGTACCCACCAGTCTAAGAATCCTCATTCTAAAAGTCAAAGACACCCTCTCAAGGAGAATCCCCCAATCGAAAAACTTTGGTCTACTTCACCAACTCAAGGTTAGGATCACTGTTCCAGCCCTAAACTCCTGTAGACTATACCTGGCATTTCTGGAACAACAATGTTTAACCCATATCCACGCTACCCTCCCACCCAAACCACAAAAAGGATTATAAGCTGAGCTGAGAGCTGCCTGCCTTCTTCCAGAATCATCCAGAGCCCCAGTAAGGGACTTCTCATGTCCAGAGACCAGCAAATGGCTCCAAACATGGTGAGTTCCAGAGTTTTAGCCTAAATGAGCCCTAGTACCATAATGATGCCATAATGATAACCACTATGTGAGAGATGGAGGGAGGACAAAGACCCTTTTAGGGTCCTGGTTGGGTCCGAAAATTAAACTGACTAAGACAGATTAAAAGGAGAAAAGCACACAAAGTTTATTGAATTTTTACATGGGAGCCTTTATAAGGGGAGGAAGACACAAAGTGGCCAGAGCTGGAGGCTTTCATACCTTTTAGACAAAGAAACAATAATCTGTGAATAATTGACATGACAAAGGAATTTGGGCCAGGCTCAACTAGAACTAAGCATTCCTCATTTTCTGTAACTAAGAAAAGAGTTTCCTTAACTAGGACAAGAACAAGGAAGGTAAGGGTTATTTTCACTAGGTTTGTTTGCAGATTCCTTTAGTGCCTTCTCTGAGCCTATTAAGAGTATGTCTTCAATAAAAGGAGAATTTTTTTCCTGCCTTAGGCAGAAAAGAGGGAACTTTTTCTGTGTGTACCACTTCTCAAGTCCCTTCAGCTCAAAATAATTTTTATGTCAAGGGGGCATATTTTGGGGTGATGTATTCTGGTTTCCTTCAGGAACGATTTGCCTCTTACAGAATATGAGCATCATCACTGGTGTTTTCTTATCTGATTTCACAGAAGCCAAAGCAGCCTCACCGTCTATCAGCACCCAGAGAACAGCCTACTTCCCAGAACATCAGGATCCCACAAAAGTCTCCAGACAAGAACCAGCTACCTCCAGACCCCTTCTAAAATCAAGGAGGCTCAGAAAAACCCTGGAATGGCCTGAGCGCTAGGAAATGACAGCACCTAGAGACATCAGTCACTCCACAAAATAACCACCGATAACAATCAAAGCTGGAGGAAACTCAGAGCTCCCCTAGGCCCAAAGAACCCCTGATTTTAATGATGAGACTGAGGCCAAAGGGCCGGAAATCTGTTCCTTAAAATCACTCAGATTAGGGACTGCAAAGTTGAGAACAAAATTCCGGTCTCCAGACTCCAGGGCTCTTTCCATATACACTCTCTGACCGGCAATGTTCAAACCAGGAGAGGCAACTATCTCTTTCTCATCATCTGAACCCAAACACTCCAGCGGCCCACAGGGGCTCTGGGCTAAACCGATCCCACCCTTGAAGCTAAAGAAATTTACCTGCACTGAAGATCTTGTTTCTTTAAGCAAATGGACAGGCTCTAGTCCCCGTGCAACCAGAAGCCAGCTGCCAGAGACCCACCTTTTATATGAGCCTTTCTAAGCACAGGTGCTTGGCTGGGAGTCTGGGTTCCTGGCTCCTACAGCCTCAGCTCCTCCCCACTATGTGTTGCCTGGAAGGGAGGGGAGCACCCAGGGCTTTGTGATGCTATTGCATAAATCCAATTTATTCTCTTAGAAAACCAGCATTGTTTCAGTAATGCCTTGACAGAGAGAGTTAGTCATCTTCCCATTTCCAGATAAGGGAGGTATCTGGAGATATGGCTTAGAACATTATTTCATTACAGGAAATAACGCAGTGTTTATATTCTTCTGTGGTCTTTGCCACCGTGAAGGATGTTCTCGGCTAAGAAGGAACCCAGTGATTCCTCTGTGTTGTTGAGAGATCTCCCTTTCCTTTCCCAACCCTACTTCCTGAATCCCCCATTTTGGTCCATTTTGTCTTCTTCTCTTTGGCCACGCAGGGCTAGAAACGACCTCTGTTGGTGGTTTCCTTGCATTCCACCCTGGCACTCATGTGCTGGCTCTTTGGTAGGTGTTCTTGGCTCTCCCAGGAACTTTCAGGCTCCCCGCACGGCTTGTGCAGAGCTCTCATTCGCCTGACTCCACGCTCATAATCCTTGGGTCTCCAGGACATGGATCGAGGCCTGGCATCCAGTAGGTTCTTAACACCACCAGTGCAATGAACAAGTCCCTTACTTCCGGAACTTTGTCTTCCTCTTCCTTTCTACTGGCTTCTCTGTAGTGGCCTTTGCTCTGACTCTAACCTCTCACACCTTGATCTTTTTGTGCAATTATCTATCACCCCACTCATTTTATAAGTATGGATAAGGAAAATAATAATGATAGTAAAAGCTGTGATGACTGAATGTATGCATCTCCCCAGAAACTGACATGTTGAAGCTCCAACCCCTTGGCGTAGCTGTATTTGTATTAAATGAGGAAACAAGTGAGGTCTTACTGACCTGTATCCTATGGGATCAGCATGCTCCTAAGAAGAGGCAGCAGAGATACTGATCTGTGTGTGTGTGTGTGTGTGTGTGTGCGCGCGCACATGCACAGAGAAAAGGCCATGTGCAGGTACAGTGAGAGGGCAACTGTCCACATGCCAGGAGGAGAGCTCTTGCCAGAAACTGAGCATGCCAGACCTTGAACTGGGACCAGGAGAAAATAAACTTCTGTTGCTGGAGCCCCCTAGTCTATGTTTTTTTCTTATGGCATTCTGAGCAGAGTAAGACAATAGCCAACATTCCAACGTACACTGCGCCCTGTGACATGCCCGGTACAATGCTGGTACACTTCACACAGCATCTCACTGAATCTCCACAACTCTGTGAGGAGGTACTATTATCCCCATTTCACAAAAATGAAAGTGAGGCACAGAGTGGTAACCCCACCAAGATATCCATAGCTGGTAAGCGGCAGAGTGGAACTCCGTCCCGGATGTATCATATTCCACAAACTTTTCATCATATCCATCAAGAAACCATGTCTCTCTGCTGAATCCAAAGTCAAGTCCAAAGCTTTCCTCCTGAGTTCAAAGCTCTTTGAATCCTTGGCCCACCTGGTGTTTAAATGGCCAACATCCTCACACTCTTTGGTCTGAGAGTGTTGTAAGGAGAGCAGGAGTAGTGGATTTAGAAATCAAAAGACGAGAGAGGATCCTGTTTGGTTAAGAAAACATCAATGTTCTCTTCTGAAAAATCAGCACAATAATTCATCCTTCTTAATAATACATCAAGGGTGCCTGGGTGGCTCAGTCATTAAGCATCTGCCTTTGGCTTGGATCATGATTCCAGGGTCCTGGGATCGAGCCCCTCATTGGGCTCCCTGCTCAGTGGGAAGCCTGCTTCTTCCTGTCCCGCTCCCCCTACTTGTGTTCCCTCTCTCTGTGTGTCTCTGTCAAATAAGTAAATAAAAAATCTTTTAAAAAAATACTAATACATCAGGTCGGAAATACGAAAATGTTTTGTAAAAACTGCAGGTATCTAAGTGTATACAAAGGACTGCTGTTATGACTGATCTCTAAGTTACGTGTCACATGTAACTTTTTCACTATTATCCCCCCACCCCGGCATTGATCTTTTCTCTCTCATATCGGCCATTGTTTCAGGAACTTCTGGCCGGGGCTGCTTCTCAACCTTGGGTCTCCTGCTCCACGCCTGGTACAGAGCTGGGACTGACTCTACGTCAGAGCTATTTTTGTCAGGTCATCACTGGGCTTGTCACAAACTGTGTGGAAGAGGGCGAGGTCCAATGGCCATTTCCTCCTTTGACCCTCCTGTGAGTTATTGTTCGGGGTGAAGGAAACAAGGCCAGAGAGGCTCACCGGCCTCTCACACGAGCGCTATGACTTACAGTCATTCAGAAGTCAGATGACCCTTCCTCACCTGGGGGTGAGTCCTTCTATCTTTGCACAGCGTGGGCAGTCCTTGACCCAGGAGTGGGTTGTAAACCAAAAGCGGGTTAACACGTTTGTGATTTAGGACTGGGAGTTCATTTTCCAGTGGAAACAAGGCTTGAGGAGTGCCAAACTCCCCCAGGAGAGCTCTGGTGGCTTCCGCAAGGTCTGGAGCAGCAGGATCTGAGCGCTTGCCAAGTTCTGGGTCCTACCGGAAAATCCAAGGGGGAAAGGAGTGCCTCCTTAACTTTGCAAGGCAGCAGAATATCGGAGAAGGAGCGCTGACACGAGAGTTAAGAAATGTGGGTTCAGGTCCAAGTTCTGCTGCTGACTCTGAAGCTGGGCAAGTCACCTCCTCTCTCTGCAACTGAATTACATAAAATGAGGAAGTGGTACCCCGCCACCTCTCAGCCTTTTGTTAGAGCATTCTATGACTCTACTTGGGACCTGCCTAGCGCAAACATTCAAAGGAAAACAAGTTTGTCTGTGGCACCTTCTTACCCCACTCCACGGACTCTCCAAGTGCCCTGCACAAACTTAAGTTCTCTCTCCAAAGTGGCTCCTTCCCTTTCCTCCAAGAAAAACTCTCATTCCTCCACCAGGAAACAATCAGATGGAACCGGTTTTTATAAATGTGTGAAGAGCTCACACCTCCTTAACCTTGCTGTAAGGATTTGCATTTTTTTTAAAAAAATAGGGAGCTCCTTAGCCAGATAAATTCCTGACTGTCAGAATTTCCTGCAGTGAAATAATCAGCAAAAAAGTCTGGTTGAGAATGAAGTTAAGGCACCAAGTACAGTAAATGTAACAGCTCACAAATATTTGTTCATGCTCACACGGGTCACTTCTGTTGTTTAATTCAACTCACATTTAAAAAACAAGTAAAACTATTATGCTTTTACACAACTATAAATGAGGAAAACTACTAAAATACATACGGACAAGCTCTAACCATTTCTTGCATCGATTCCCCTCCATGCAGATATAAGAGTAAGACAAGAAAATCATGAGGCATCACGGCTCAGGCGAAGTTATTGCTGGCAGCCCTCTAGATGAGAATTCAAAGTCTGGGTAGTTACGACAGCTCCAAAGCTTCATGAAATCAATTGACAGGCTATACTATTCTCTGACGTTTTTCTTGCTCGATTTTTGTTCAGTTGGTTACATGTTTTCAAAACTAGGATCAAATAAGGTAAAGAGAAGGGATTTGATTTGTGAGTAGGAGAAAGGACCCCATCAAGTTCAGAAGAATGGAAGGAAAAATTAATGCTTCCATATATAACTTTTAAACATTAGAAATTTCTCCAAAAGCCAAGATTATAAAAAGAGACTTTGTGGGTTAATTCCTCTCCAAGACTCCAGTAAATTCTCAGGCCTAAGTTACTAATTTCTCTATATTCAAAATATTTTCAGAATGTCATAGGAAAATATCCTTTAAGAAATTCACTATAGGGGCACCTGGGTGATTCAGTCATTAGGCATCTGCCTTCAGCTCAGGTCATAATCCCAGCGTCCTGGGATCGAGCCCCGCATCAAGTTCCCTGCTTTGCGGGAAGCCTGCTTCTCCCTCTCCCGCCTCCCCTGCTTGTATTCGCTCTCTCACTGTCTCTCTCTCTGTTAAATAAATAAATAAAGTCTTAAAAAAAAAGAAATTAATTCACTACAAAGTTTGGAAATAAAAACAAACAAGTTTGTTTGTTTTCAATAAGAGAGTGTTTTCCTAAATTATCAGAGAACTCAGCAGAATTTCAAGGACACTTATTTCTAGCTCATAATCCAAGTGAACTTGAATTGACAAGATTTGTTGTACTTGCGAAGGGCTTGGGGGTGCTCCAGAAACCAAGCAGATCAGGGATCCGGGGCAGAAAGGTCTGGGAGGGTGAAGAATTATAGAAATACACTAGGTTAAGCACCAGGAAGTCAGGCAGCATCAGAGATGGTCTAAAACAGCCATGATTACCTGGCTACAGAGCACAGATAGATTCCTAGAAAGGTGGCAGAAGCACCTGGTAACTGTCTAATTGGAAAGCAGGTCCGGGGCAGGGAGCACCTTCATGGTATTAGGATGCAAGGAGACTGATCCTAGAAAGGTGAATAAGCAAAGTTGTTGAAACAGACTTCAAGAACCCACAAACAACAACAACAAAACACTTAATTGGGACCTAGCTATTTCGCCAGTCTTGGGGCAGAATTGGTCACTAAATCTTGGGTGGAAAGCAGTTCCATGGAAGCAGAAGCAAGAACCCTCTTCTATCAGCCTCCATTCTGGTTATGGCTTCACAGCCCCTCTTCTCTAATCTAGTAAGGGTCCAGGCGAGCAGGTTTCTATAGCTCTTGGAGTCATACTGGGGCAATACTTGGGACACATCCATGACAGGCACTCAGTAGGTAGTACATGTTGACATTTCTATAGTAAGTTTGTGAAACATGCATTCATCCAGCACTCCTGTCTCTTTCTTTTTCACATGTTTTCTTCTAAGACCATTAGAAAGAATCTGATAAATGAATTCATGAAAAGATGGCTAATAATAGTTGATTTGTCAAGTGCCCATGATTCGATTACAAAATACAGACCTTGATTGGGGCGTTTAGCTGGCACAGTCAGTTAAGCAACTGACTCTCGGTTTTGGCTCAGGAGGTGATCTCAGGGTTGTAAGATCAAGCCTCATGTCAGGCTCTGAGCTCAGAGTAGAGTCTGCTTAAGACTCTCTCTTTCCCCATTCCTCTGCCCCTCCCTTCCCCACACTCGATTGCTCTCTCCCTCTCTCTCCAATAAACAAATCTTTAAAAAAATAAACACACAGTATAGACCTTGAAGCATAGACCTTCATCTATTAACAAGAAGCTACTGAGGGAGATCCCTTTCACATGATGGGCTTTCCTAGCCCACCCGGAAATCACACAATTATGAAACTACTGACTACTCCTCCAAAGAAAGACTGCCCAAAGGCAGGAAATTTTATTTATTTATTTATTTATTTATTTATTTATTTATTTATTTATGAGAGAGAGAGAGAGCACAAGCAGGGGGAGAGGCAGGCCAAGGGAGAGGGAGAAGCAGGTCCCCTACAGAGCAGTGGGCCCTACATGAGGCTCAATCCCAGGATCATGACCTGAGCTGAAGTCAGACACTTAAATGACTGAGCCACCCAGGCGCCCCAAAGACAGAAAATTTTAAAAAGGTCTACAGCATGATTTGTTTTCATTTCTTTTTTTAGCTTCTCGTCTGGTTCCCTAACAAATAAAAATGTTGTCTAGACTTTTTTCTTTCAATGTCTCATTATGTATACCTTGTTTTCTGCCTCAACACTTAATGGTGTTCTTGGCATTATTAAACTCGACCACATCAATACACAACTATGGAATGTATTTCAAACCCTTCTTCTTCCTGACCCTGACTTTGTTCCCGATATCCTTTTCCCCTGAGCGTCTTACGATTTTACCTCTACTTATATATTTGTTTTGGTTGCTTTTTTTTTTTTTCCTTTTGACTTATGACCTAGTCTATCCTTCTTGGCAGAAAGTTTGTTTGCCATTTTGATGCTCATGACAGAGAAAAGTAACTGCTGAGGCAAACAGCACAGTTTCTGTATTTCCTCCCAAGAGGTGGTGGCAAAGTTTCTGTTAGGGAGAAAGTCCCTATGGTCAATGAACCATGACTAATCCCAGGGGCACAAAAAATGAGTAAGATCGGTGCCTAATGCCCAAGAAAGAAGATCCAAGAAAGGAGGGGAAGAGCATCCCGACGTCAGCAGCATCCCAGCTGGGCTGCCAATATGGCCGCTCCCATTCCCGAGAGTCTGGTCCTCAGTAACCATCCAAAGCGGGGTCTTTAGCACGCAGACTGCAGACTCTGCAATTCCTAACCTTAGCAAGTATGTCTGTTTGCCATCCTCAACCTTGTATCCTCAAAATAAGGGCTTTCTCTACATCCAGAAAACAATGGCTTTTAGGGAGTTGTGTGGGCGAAAGTCTTCAACAGGAACATGGCAGGGATTTGTGTTGAAACAGGTTGTCCTCCTACGGTTCCATGGAAGCGTTGGTGCGTGCCTTTCAAAACATGAACAAAATGAACATCTCTTTCACTGAAAAGCATCATTCTGATAGGCTTCTGGAATGAGGCAGCATCCGTGAAAACATCAGTCATCTAGAGGGTCCTCATGTCTGGGCCTCCTCAGGGTGTGTTGCCTTCCACCTTGATCTGCCCACACTGGAACGGTGACATTTGTGTCCTAGAAAGAGCTTACTTACCTTCGGAGCCAGATGAACCTGGAAGCTTGAACCTGACTCCATTTACAGTTTGTGTAACCAAACCCAAGTTCATCTGTTGCACACACAGCGGAAACAATCACTGGGACCTAGAGCAGCAGAAAGGAAAGAGATTGTTCAAGAGGCAGCCAAATGCAGAGACAGAAGGGCAATGCCTCAAATCTGCCCCAGTCAGCCAATCTTTTTTTTTTTTTTTTAAGATTTTATTTGTCAGAGAGAGAGAGAGAGGGAGGGAGAACACACCAGTCAGCCAATCTTAAAGGCAAATGAGAAAGTCCTGGGTAAAAAGTTACAGCTGGACTTATTAGTCCCATAACCCCTTCGGATACCGGTTTCAGGCGGATAGCTTGAGAACTAACTCACCTCTGAGGTTCTCACTCTAATCCTCTACAACATAGTAATCACACATACTGGGAAGATTAGTGGGAGAATTTGACCAATATTGTGTTCAATGAATACACCATATTTCGTTCAGGGGCTACGACTTAATCAGCACGCAAAACATTTTGTTAAAGTAATGATTATGATTAGTCCGTATGATTGGATTCGGTGCTCACAGAAAGGTCTTTGAGGTCCCCCTTAACCTCCGGGACTGATTGTCTGCCCTCTACAGGACATCCAGGGAATGCCTGGGCTGGAGTGATGAATGGTCACGATTATCCGCACGCAGACAGACAGTAATTGAAATCTGCAAGCGGGTCATACATATCACAGTAGTAGACTGATTGTTTTTGGCTCACCCTAGATCCATAGTGTTTTCCCTCCCATGTGACAGCCCTTCAAGGATAGCTTTAAAATGTTTAGTTCCTTAAATGCTTCACGATACAATGTAAGGACTCCCTCCCTCACTGTTAGATGTGCCACATCAGGCCACATCTGGGGTATACTATTTCAGCTCGGAGACCCTACACTTTGTAAAAACTCTAGCACATCCCCTGCTCTGCTGCATGTTAGGGACTAAGTTTCAGTTTCTCTCTTGATTCTTTGAACTGTCGTTGTGAAAACGACATGAGTAATCTGTGCGAAAACACCTAGCCTCGTGCCTGCAATGTGTCAGGCTCTTGGCGAACACCGACCGTCAT
This sequence comes from Enhydra lutris kenyoni, assembly GCF_002288905.1. Classification (NCBI taxonomy): domain Eukaryota; kingdom Metazoa; phylum Chordata; class Mammalia; order Carnivora; family Mustelidae; genus Enhydra; species Enhydra lutris. The sequence continues at coordinate 1,085,329 of NW_019154119.1, read as the reverse complement.
CATTTCCTATGTTTGTCTTCAGGCAGTTAGAACCTTATAATTATTTTTGGCAGCTCCATCTAAGCGTTGACTCACATTGGGTTTTCCATAAATTAGATCTCGTGTCTCTTTAACATCTGAATTCTCTCCCATCCTGGGAGAGGATATCCCATCCTTTGGGAAGATACTGAGAAGTGCTTCAGTATTCTGGTAGCTGTCACTAGATAACTCCCCAAGGTCCTCCTGTGGTCTCATTCCTACTAATGCACCACAAGCTACCCAGGCTTCTAAACGAGAACACTCGGATTACATAAAATGGACATGTAAATAGGTATGTAGGATTCTCTATACACACAAATATATGTATATTCTATTTGAGAGGATGCTATACTCTAGATGGTCTGTTTTAGTAGAATATGTTTTATCTGACAAAAAAGAAAAAAGTGTTGATAAAGGTCACAACTCTCAAGCCAAAGGAGCATAGAAAGAGAGCACAGAAAGAAGAATCTAGATAGGTATCTAGGAATTGGTAGCAAAACAAAAATACTCTTTCTTTAAATTTTCAACATTGTCCTGAAAATCCAAAATATGAAATATAATTATAAACTAAAATAGCATTAATGAAGAGGGAAAACACGAGTTGTATGATCCTCATATAACTAGAAAACCTAAGAATAAACTAAAATTATTTTATTAATGAGTATTAAGTAAAACAACTATACTTAAGACTAATTTTTTAAAGTAATGGCATTCCTAAATGTAACAATAAGCAGTCAGAAGTTATCATGATAGAAATAGCTCATCCAGAGTAACAGTAAAAATATAAATTAACAGAATAATCTTTAAGGAAACATTTTGACCTGTTTTATGGGAACTACAAACAGTTTATAGAAATAGAGAAGATATTTGAATAAATGGGAAGTCACCCTATCTTGGATGGAAAGAGTAAATACCAAGAAAGTGTTCATGCTCTTAAAATCAATTCCTGGCTTTCATGAGATTCTGATTAAAACAAAATAAAACTAATGATTCCATTTTGCAGAGGAGTGAAGAGAACAGAGAAGATTTAATTGACAAAATTTCTTTAAAATTACTCTGGATAAAGAAACACATGAGAGATTAATGTCCTTATTGTAAATAAGGAGTTCTTTTCCAAACAATGAGGAAAAACATTAAATGTTTTTAGAAAAATGAAGGGTAAACAAAAATAGACAATTACGGAAGATATACGCATGTTTAATAAACAAGAAAAATTTCAAGCTTTTTTGTAATAATGCATCTACTAATTTTAAAAAATGAAATATCATTGCCCACTTCCCACATTGGTGAATAATTTAATTAATTACATGCAGTATTACAGGGTGAAAACTCTGGTATCGTTATGATAGGGATATAAATTGATGGAACTCTTTCAAAAAGCAATTTGGTGATAAGTACCAAAAGCATTAATAATGTTCCCAATAATTCCATTTATATAAAATATATTCAGTAAATAAAACCATGGATGAAGACATATATACAAAAATACTCATCTTTCATCGATGATCACTAAAACAAAACAGATAACTTTGAAATAGAGCTTTTATTACTGTTGACAGCAATTCTACAAATGACTTCTATGTCTGCCATTGACTAATTCAATTAACAAAATTTCCATGTAGTTGGATATTAGCATTCATTCCAACTTAATCATTCGGCTAGCTTTCTAGGATATGTAAAATACTCATGGTATGAGGTTGCCTGGGGACAACAGCCTACTTGCTTTATGCAAAAGAGAGAGAGTAAGAGAGAGGGGGAAGAAAATGAGGACAAGAGGAAAGAGAATATCTAAGAAATTTAAAAATCACGTAAGTAAGGGAGGGGGAGAATATTCATACCAGATATTAAAATGGATCATAATATCATAGTGATTTTAATGGCATGTTGCTAAAAATAGACAAATCAGTTATTGCAACAGAACATAGAATTCTGAAATAGGTTTTAGGTTCTTCAATCATTTGTACTAATTTTAAAAAATTTTAATTTTAATTAAATCTTTAAGAAAACTTGCCATGGAAAAGAGAATGGAAAATTATTTACTGGAGAACTGCGCAAGCATTTGGAGTCATTCCATAACTTTGTGCAACAATAACAACAACAAAGATAAAGATGAATTAAAAAGTTACATAAAAAACGTCCAACTACAGGACAATTTCGAGGAAAAAAAAATTCTCAAGTCCTGAGCAGACGAATTCCAAGTTTAGTGTAGTAAGAGAAAGAATCATAAAGAATAAAATCAATAGCTTTTTCTGTTAAACTTCAGTAAGTAAAAAAAAAATCTATAATCAGAAAGCAAAATCCAAACTAAATAAAATTAAAAGACATACAACTTTAAAATGGAGACAAAGCACGAGGTAGCAGCTGAGTAACTGAATTTTAAAGACCTGAGCAGGCTGTAACTTCCACTGTTGTCTGCTTTTGTGTTTAAAAACAACAAAAAAAAATCCTCTTCCTTATCAGGTTCCCTCTGCCCATGCACCTTTCGGGATGGTCATGGCCTTCTTGTCTTATAATCGTTGGCTGGCTGTAGAAAATTCACATTTCCAGTCTCTGCTCATCAAGAACAACTTCAGCTGTGAGTGAAGTTCAGGGTCGGCCATAGCCACGAGATAGGGTTTTTACCCCCGTCTCAATTAGACTCTACCCAACATGGGGCTTGAACTCACAACCCTGAGATCAAGCATTGCAGGCTCTAAGGACTGAGCCAGCTAGGTACCCCTGAGCAACTGTTTTTTGTTTTTGTTTTTAATTTTATTTTACTTTTTCAGTATTCTAAGATTCATTGTTTATGCACCACACCCAGGGCTCCATGCAACCGTGCTCTCCTTAATACCCACCACCAGGCTCAACCATTCCCCCACCTCTCAAAACTGTTTGTTTCTCAGAGTCCACAGTCTCTCATGGTTTGTCTCCCCCTCCAATTTCCCCCAACTCACTTCTCCTCTCCATCTCCCCATGTCCTCCATGTTATTCCTTATACTCCACAAATAAGTGAAACCATATGATAATTGACTCTCTCTGTTTGACTTATTTCACTCAGCATAATCTCTTCCAGTCCCGTTTATGTTGATACAAAAGTTGGGTATTCATCCTTTCTGATGGAGGCATAATACTCCATAGTGTATATGGACCACATCTTCCTTATCCATTCGTCCATTGAAGGGCATCTTGGCTCTTTCCACAGTTTGGCGACCGTGGCCATTGCTGCTATGAACACTGGGGTACAGATGGCCCTTCTTTTCACTACATCAGTATCTTTGGGGTAAATACCCAGTAGTGCAATTGCAGGGCCATAGAGAAGCTTTATTTTTAATTTCTTAAGGAATCTCCACACTGTTTTCCAAAGTGGCTGCACCAACTTGTGTTCCCACCAACAGTGAAAGAGGGTTCCCCTTGCTCCACATCCTCTCCAACCTTTGTTGTTTCCTGTCCTGTTAATTTTGGCCATTCTAACTGGTGTAAGGTGGTATCTCAATGTGGTTTTGATTTGGATTTCCCTGATGGCTAGTTTTTGAGAGATGAAAACCCAGCCTTCCTCCTCCAGGAGCTTCCAGTAGCTCCCCCTGCTGGGCAGACCGACAAAACTTACTACCTGGGAAAGATTTTTGGACTCACTGCTAGTGCACCAGTCTCCTTCCAGCTCTGGAATCTTGTGCTTTTGGAGTTTCACTGTTTTGTCACTTTTCTCACCCAACGGAGGTTGTCTAGCAGAATGGTGCAATCCAATACTGCTGGCAGGAAAGGCTCGATCTATCTGGATGAGGACCAAAAACTTGCTTATGTTTTGCTTTGATCAAGAAGCCCGAAGCCACTGGTGCTGCTCACATCCAAGGAGCCCTGGGTGAGCTCATTGGCTCCCAACGACATTCCCACTGCACCAGCCACCTACCTGCCCATTCCCCTCCTACCTGCTGCCTCAAGGGTTAAATCATTTTTTTAGAATTCTGGAGATTTTGGTAAGCTGCCTCACAGCTTTTGTGGATTGAGGGGAAAGTAGGAACGTAGGAGGAGAGCTAGCTCCGTAGAAGATGTCTGGGTGGGCAAAGCTTTCAACATCTCTGTGCTTGAGTGTCCCTCCCCAGGAAACATCCTATCTTGGCACCAGGATTGTTGTGAGGACCCTGTGTTGCAATAGTAATTCCTCATCCTGCTCCACTTCCTCCCTCCCCCAGAATCAGAGTCTGAGGCTGAAGGTGATGGTGGGGAGTTTTTCCAATCACAGCTCACATCCTGCAAGTTTCATTTGTCTTGCCTTTGGGAGATGAGGGTCTTAGAGAGAAAACTGAGCCATGGGGGCTCCTCAAGCAGGCATTTTAATAAAACCAGACATACACCATTGCCTCCATGGTGGGGGCTTTCTTCTTTGTGATGGTGGACTTTCTAGGTTAGCTCTGCTCCTGGTATACCATGGGATGAACCTAGGTTCCTGCCCATGAGAGCTGGCATGCAAAACAGACACATGTCCCAGCAACTACATAGATGTGGCAGTAATGGCATGACAGGGGAAAGCAGTTCCTACACAACAGGACAATGGAACCTAGCCTGACCCTGTTTCTTCATCCCCTTTTCCTGTTTATCCACTTCTGGAGCACAATTTGCTAATCTCTTTAGTTTTATGCCAGACTTCCCTGTCCTTATGTGTATTGAGCTGTCACTCATTCAGGGGGAAGTGAGCTACTATTTACTGAGCGCTACAGATCTAGCCTATAATTATACCGCTAGCTAGATAGATAGATGTAAATGCATAAACACTGTATTTGGTCCCCAACTTACGCTATTTATTCTATCTCCGCAAAGCCTCATTCTGAGGTCTGGTGTCACAGATGAGGATGTTATCATAAGATGGTTACATAGTTTAGCCTGTTTCTCAATGATAGGTATTGGCTGACTCAATGCACTTATCTCTCCAATGGAGGCCAACAAAATGAGTCAACTATGGTTTCCCCAGGGGCCAGGCTGAGAGGGTCCTGGGTTCTGGAGTTGCAGACACGAGACCCCCAGTGAACTCTCCTGACTCTGCCAGCCTCCCTGAACCAGGGCTCAAGCCTTTATTCGAAATTGCCTTTGCCTTTTCCATCTCTCTCCCTCTACTTCTGGCCAGACCTTGGTGATGTTGGTGAGGAAGGACAGAGAAAGAGGAAGAGAACAGAAAGTCCCCTGTTTCATAGTGTCACTCCCAAGAGCCTATAGCAAATGCCACAAATTCTATTCTTTTGAGTCAGTGAGCCATCTTTGGTTTAGATACAAAAGAACTGAAAGAGCTACCCCCTGACCTATGTGCTAGCTTACTAAATAGCTCCAGAACACAGGGCGGGACACGCATGGTGACTGAAAGTCACAGAGAACTTCGGATGTAGAACGGTTACACCCAGTGCTCTCAGTGGACCAGACACAGCCCTAAGCACACCCATTGTCTCCTTTCATGCCGAACAATCCTGTTATACTCTCTCCATCCAGAGACCAGGAAGCTGGGGCTTGGAGGGTAAAGCCACTTTCCCAAGTTCCCACAGCCAGGATGTTGGGGGACCGGGATTCTGTGTTGCAGGGTATCTGACTGGGACCCTCTGTGAGCCAGCACAGAGCCAGAACATGGGAGCCAGGTTCTGGGTTCGGGCAAGGCACCCGGCGGGAGAGAGGCGCCTGGGGGCCGGACAGGGCTGGAAAGCAATGCTGCTGACACAGCGCTGACTAGGAAAAACGGAGTTCCTGGGGACTATGTGCGGCCGGTATGCTGTTTGTTAAGTCCCGAAGCCCTGGGACTCCACGATATGTTGCTCAGGCTTCCATACACATGTGCTAACATTAATTTAAAAAGCAAGGGATTAGAGCGCCATAAATTCCAGGTGGGATGGGAGAGGATCGGGGAGGAACGCATAGGTAGATGTAAATGATTGCTTGTTTTTCTACTCCTTGGGTTGGATGATGGACTCACCATTACATCATTTTAGACTGTGATAAGAAAAAAGAAAGCAAGAATACGATGAAAAAGCCAGACACAGGGGTGCCTGGGTGCCTCAGTTGGTGAAGCGTCGGACTCTTGGTCTCAGCTCAGGTCTTGATCTCAGGGTCCACACTGGGCACAGAGCCTACTTAAAAAAAAAAAAAGAAAGAAAGAAAAAAAAAAAAAGAGCCAAATACAAAGAGTTCATCATGAACCACAGATTATGAAAAAAAATCTAATTTCGTGCATCAAAGGACCAGATTTTTTTTTTCAAAGGATAGGGGGAATTATAAATGAACAGCCAAGTATCCATTTTCACACTTAAGAAATAAAACATCATAAATATAGATGGAGCCCCGGTGTAACCTCTCTCCAGTTCCATGTCCCCTCCTCGTCCCCAGAGGACACGGCTTTCCTGATTGTCTTACATTCCCTCACTTCTCTTTTAAAAACTTCAGCGCATCCACGAACAGCGCACGTGGTTTTTGCAAGATCTCAGACTTGAGAGAAGCGGTCTCAGGCTGCACATTAGAGCCCCCGGCTGGCTTCATTTCTTCAGTGCTGTCTTGTCCTCCCTTGCTCTCTTTCTTTCATTTTCTCTTTTGCTTCATATTTATTTCATTATATGAAGTTTATTGTGTAAGAAATTTATTTAATGATAGGAAGGCGGCAAAATGTTTCTATTCACCTTCTTGGTGGGGGGAAATTTGGTGGTTTATAACATTGGGCTGCCACACACAGAGAGCCACCTCGAACCTTCTGGTCCTGATCTCTCCGGTGCGTGTGTGGAGTTTCTCTAGATCACGCCTGGGAGGGGAGCCGCCAAGCGGAGGACGTGCACATTTCCCGCTTTGCCAGATAATGCCAAATGGTTTCCCAGAGTGTTTGTGCCAATCTACACATCACACAGGATGTGAAAGTACCCACGGTGCCACGTCCTTGCTACCACTTGGTATCATCCAACATTTTTTTTATTTTTTGGCCACATCAGTGAGTGTCAAGTGTTATCGAATGGTGGCGTGCGTGGCGTTTCTCTAACTACTAATAAGATCTTACGTATTGTAAATATCTTTTCCCTCTCTTTTTCTATTCAGTTGGGCACTGATGCTTACGCTTACCAATGCCGAATTTATTAATCTTTTCATTTGCAGTTTATGCTTTCGGTGTTTTGCTGAAAACATTCTTCCTGACCTTGTAGCTGTATCTATGGGATATCTATCGCAATTTTTCTGTATATCAGGTTTTCACATTGGCTGGCTCTTTTACGGTGTCTTTGTTCTATTGGTCTATCTCTGTACCAAAACCACACCATCTTAACCACTGCAACTTGATAATGACGCCCCTTAGGACAAGCTCCCTTCACCTAGTTGTTTCTACTGGTGTTACTGTTTTCTCCTTCTCCCTCCCCTTCTTTCTTCTCTTCCTTCCCCCAGTTCCTCCTCCTCCTCTTCCTTCTTCTTCAATATCTTAGCTATTCTTGGAGTATTGTTAGAATCACCTTGTTAACTTCCAGGAGAAATCCTATTCAGATTTTAATTTAAATCTTATCAATTATTGAATCTAGCAATTATGTTGTAAAAAGTTCTCATCTTTGAGACCCAGAATATCTCCATAATTAAACATGGTATGACTCTCCCATTGACTGAGAACTTCTTTAACATCTTTCCATTAAATTTTATCATTTTCTTGAGCATCTTTTGTTAGATTTATCCCTAGGGTTTTTTGTTTTTTGTAAACCATATCTTTAAAAAATTCTTTTTTATAACTATTGCTAGTATGTAGGAATGCTGAACTATTACTCGGTTCCTTTCCAAAGAACGCTTCAGGACTGAGAGCCAGAGTTAGATGTGTCAAGAGGCACTCCATAAATTCGACACTCAGGGCTGACATTCAGTGATACACAATACCACAGCTGTACTGTTTCCTAAAATATTAACATATTTCCATAACGGAATCCCCTGATTTCTTCCTTGACACTCTGGCCATCCTGGCCTCTCCCCTCAGACAGACCCAGACTTCCACAAGTTCCTCCCCAAGTTCCAGATACTACTACTGAGGTTTAAGATCTTTTCTGATGTCTATAGGATATTCATGTCAGCACTTCTGTAGGAGTAATTTTTGTGTCTTCTGGCATTTGTTTTCCATTGGCTTTTCTATTGGAATGTTTTCCTTTTTCTTACAGATGTACAGTAATTAATTATGTATTTTGGAAGCTGTTTTGTTGGCTTTATGTACTGTAATATCTTTTCCCTCTCTTTTGTATCTCTACACCCAGCACAACATGGGGTCTTAGGCCCAATGTCCTGGGAAGGCAGGTGTCTGTTCTGATGGCTCCATTTCCAAGCCATGTGAGCTGTTATTCCAAATGTTACCTCTTGTGCTCAGACACCGGTGCTAACATAAACACCAAGGGTGAAATATGTATATATATATATATTTTTTTTTTTTTTTGAGAGAGAGAATGTTCTTACGCTCATGCGTGGTAGGGAAGGGGGAGAGAAAGAGGGAGAGCGAGGATCTTAAGTAGGTTCCACGCCCAGTGCAGAGCCTGACACGGGGCTCGATCTCATGATCCTGAGATCATGACCTGAGCTGAAACCAAGAATTGGATGCTTAACTGACTGAGCCACCCAGGCACCCAACACCAAAGATGAATATTAATCTGTGTGGTTACTCTAGCAGGAGTTCGAAGAGCTCAGAAAGAAGCAATCAGTTCCGGGGTTGAAAGAGGAAGTCAAGAGTTCTGAGCTGTAAGTGTGGAGATTCTAGCCAGCACCCATGTCTGATAATCCCTACCCAAATCCCTCTATTTTTCCACATGGAGCTCCCACAGTTCTCTCCACCACCATGGTTCAGACTGAACACATCACCTGTATTTATTTTCATCATTATTCTTTTGTTGTGGAAGTATAATTAATATCCAGGGTTATAGTATTTTCAGGTGCACAATATAATGATTCCACAATTCGACACATTACTCAGAGCTCACCACGGGAAGTACAGTCACATGAAAAGTTGCTCCACATCACTAATCATGGAGAAACGCAAATCGAAACCACAATGAGCTACTACCTTACACCTGTTAGAATGGCTAGAATCAAAAGGCAAAAAATAACAAGTGTTGGTGAGGATGTGGAAAAAAGGGAACCCTCATGCACCACTGGTAGGAATGCAGACTGGTTCAGCCGCTGTGGAAAACGGTATGGTGGGTCCTCGAAAAATTAAATATAGAAATACCATATAATCCAGGAATTGAACACATCATCTTTAAGTGCTAAATCTGCCCTCTTCCTGACTCCGCTGACTGGCGGACCAGTGTCTCCAACTATCTTATCTCCTGCAGTAGAAAATTCAGAATTATCCCAGACTCTGCCTAACCTTCATTTCCTCTTTCTTATTGCTTACCAGGATCTGTCAGTTCTATGCCATAAAAAGTCTTGAATACCGCCTTTTCCCCATCCTAATTGCCGCTGTCTTGTAAATATTTCAATAGTTTCCTAACCGTTCTCTTGGCTGCCAGCCCTTTTTGCCTCTCCAGCCCTTCCCCGTCTGCTCCCAGCATCAGGGGTCCAGCCTGGACCATGTGCATACTGTGTCCTCATCTCTGGAAGGTGGTGCACAGGAGCCATCCACCTTTGTGGGGAGGAGTTTATCACTGGCACAGTTTAGAATGCTAACATAAGGCAGATTGACTTTGAATTGGTTTTATTATTGTGTTTAAATTCCCTACAGACAACGCCACCCTTTCTGCCTACACGTGGCCAACTGTTCCCACCTTGTTCTCCTTGGTGCTACGCTGGAAAGAATATGGTCTGCCTCAGAGCTGTCGTGAAGGGTGACAGGAATACGCTTCCCAAAAGCTTAGCCCAGCCACCTGCATCTACTGAGCGCTTGGTTAATGTCAGCAGTTACCAGTAATTAGTGCTATTGGTTCCTTATTTCCTATATGACTCCTGCTCTGGCAAACAAAGCCTTTTGCACTGGCCTTGCTCACTCCCTTCCATCCTCCCAAACACTATACTCTAGCTATAGAAATTATTTACTCTTCTTCCATCTTCCAAGCATTTGCAAATGCCCTGTATGCGAACTGGAACATCTTTCCTGCTTCTCTAAGAAGTGATCATTTCAGATTCAGCACATAGTCATGCTTTCTGAGAAGCCTTATACAGACCAAAAGAATGCCTCCTCCTCCCCACTCTCCGCCCTCCCCGGTGCACGCATGGCCCTCTTCTGGTTCCTCCCAAGGGCTCACCCAGAAAGGAGCTTCTGGAAGGGCACGTCTGTGCTCATCCTTGTGATTTACTTTGTATCCACAGTCACCTTAATTGTGTCTGCCCCATAATACCCACTCACCATTGTGGGAGTTTGCTTGTTTTGTTTTGTTTTACTGGAAGGAAAGGACCAATGAATGAATGAATGAATGAGAATGGTTTTGACTTCACCCTAGATCAAGCAAAAAGTTTGGGTAGTGACAGTTCTGGTCATTTTGTGAGAGTCCTGATATTGGACTCTTCTCTCCATGGCCCAAGGAAAATGTTCCCAGATGCTAGAGCACCTGTCTTCCTAAGGAACTGGCCTCAGTAACTTAAAGGAAAAGCCATTTAAAAGCAAGAGGGCGGAGTGGGTCAGCTCTGTCTTCACAGCTGTCCCTGAGAGGGCGCTGTTCCCAAACCAAACCTCCAGAGGCCGGGAGTGAAATACCGGAGCGCTCCTACGGACTCCGCATCCCTCCCTCCCAGGCTGCGGTCGCCGGTCCCCCGCGCAGCGCCTGCCCACACACATGGCGGCGCCCTGCTCAGCTTCCCGGCGCCAGGACCGACGGGCCGGGCCGGCCTTGCCAGTACTCGGGGACTTCCTCCGCGAGCCCGCTTCCTGCACGGCTGGCATTTAAACCGGCGCCTGGGGCTGCGGGCTGCGGGCTGCGGATGCTGAGCTGTCCGCGGGCTGGGCGACGCCGCCGCCTCTCCCGAGCCGGCCGGCCGCGCAGGAGCCGAGCCGCAGCATCCCCTCGCGGCACCCGGGCCGGGGCTGGAGAGGTCGGCGGGAGAAGGTCGGGGACCCGGCATCGCACGCCGGCGTCTGGCACTTCAACTGCAGGTTTGACTTGAATTTCCCAGCTCGCAGCCCTTCTGCCCAGCGCGTATTATTTCTCCTCCCCACCCCGCCTCGGTGGCTGCTCGCGGCTGGGCGCTGGGCCGGGCCCCGGGAGCTCGGGCGGGGCGCGTTCCCGCCGCTCCAGGGACCCACCGCGCCGCGCGCCTGGCCATGGTGCGGCCGAGCCCGGCGCTCGGGTGAGGCGGCGGCGCGGCTCGGAGCGGCGGGCCGGCCCTGCGGGGCCCCTTCCCCTCCCCGGGAGCCGAGGGCGCCGGCCGCGGGGCTGCGCGCGGGGGGCGAGCGGCGGCCGCGATGTTCAGCTGGCTGGGCTCCGACGACCGCCGGCGGAAGGACCCCGAGGTCTTCCAGACGGTGAGCGAGGGGCTCAAGAAACTCTACAAAACCAAGCTGCTGCCCCTGGAAGAGCATTACCGCTTCCACGAGTTTCACTCGCCTGCCCTGGAGGATGCCGATTTCGACAACAAGCCCATGGTCCTGCTGGTGGGCCAGTACTCCACTGGGAAGACCACCTTCATCAGGTGAGCCGGCCCGGGGCCCTGGCAGCCCACCCCGCCGCCCAGCGCGCAGGGCCTCGGTTCAGTCCCCGTGGCCCCTCCTGCCTGGGGACACACGGGAAGCTTTCCGTGGGGGGCGCTGAAGACATTCTGGTGTTTGTGTGTCCAAAGCTTACCCCACCATTTCACTGCTGGTCCCTCCCCCAACTTCCTACCTAGTGCCTCTCTGCCCTTGGCTCCAGATGTCCGTTCGAAGCATGAAAGTTCAGAGCCCTCCGTATTCTCCCCATTTTATGGATGATGAAACTGAGGCCCAGGAGGCCCGGTGAGAAAGCTCCTGGTCACAAGAGCACCTGAAACTGGTTGGGGATGCCTCACACCCTCGCTTTTTAGGGGCAAGCCGTTCATGGCCAAGACCACCTCTTTTGCCTTTTCAAAGGCCCAGCCACTCATGTGGAGGCTTTTGCAGCAGAGGAGGTGGGCTAGGGCAGTGCCATGTGTCTTTCTTTTTATCCGTTTCCTTCTCTGATCAGAGCTCCTACTTACAGACTGGACAGAAGCAGTGTCAGAAGCAGAATGCTTTTTTCTTCTCCCTTGTTTGATCTTAATATCTCAGTAATAACATTAACTAGTCTTTTAGCGGTGGAAGGGACCTGGGCGGATTGTGTCAGCCAGTCCCTTGACTTGGCAGGTGAGATGACTGAGGTGTAGTGGGGTTAAGTGACTGTCCAAAGCCGTGTAACTGAGGAGGAGGCCCACCTGGGATGCTGAGATGCATGGGAGGAGATGCTTGGCTAAATGCCCATAGCGCTGAGCGTGAGTCATCTATTCCCATGAATAACGGAATCCTAGGGCTAGAGGGATCCTCAAGGGGTCAGCTTGCCCACCCTGCACTCAGAGAGGTCCATACATTGTCCACCAGAGTGATGACCATCTTTCCCATCTTTTCAGGACAGGCCTCTCTCCAGTCCTCAGTCCCACACGACCCTCAAGGCCAGGCAGTTTTCCTCTGGCCTCATTCAAAGCCATTGCCAAGCCGGGGCAGGTGCTCTGTGGCTCTCTGTTGAGTCAGACTCCTGTAGTGTGGCAGTGGGGGCGGTGGCCCCCCAAAATCAGTGGTGCGTGTCTCCGGCAGAAGGTTTTGTGCAGCGTGCTCTTGTTTCCATTCAAATCAAATCTTGTTTCCATTCTGGTCAAATATTGATGAGCTGAGCACCTGTGACATGCAAAGCTCTGTGCTTTGTTTGGCAAGGGGAGCAGGAAAGTTAACAATCTGGTTACTGATTTTCTAGATACTAATTTTCTCTAACACCAAGCTTGTACCCAAGCTGCCTGGGAGCAGGGCTTGCGTCATGCTAACATGTCATGTCTGAACAGAACACCGGATCGGTTTTGCCTTTGTGGGGTGGACAGCCTTGGACTCAGCGGCTATGAGGGGCTGAGTGATTTCTAAAGAAGTTAGGGACCGGCGGTGAGGGGTGGGGAGCTACTGGCTTTGGATACCTTATGTTGTAAGAACGACAAGGGCTCTAATGGATCTAAAAGGTTAATATATCCTTCAAAAAATCTTGAAAATCTGTCAAAAGCTGTGGCCCTATCTTTAGAAAAATACACATCCATATGCACAAAAATGCACAAATATACATAGAATCTTAGAGCAAGAAGCCCTGACTGAATCCGTTTCCCTTAGTTCATTAGGCACCCGTCGCTGCCAAAGGCACTTCTGAATTCCCTAGGTTCTGTACAAGGTTTCCTTTGTAATCCCTGTCCTCCAGCTGGCCTGGTTTGTGCCCCAAGCGGAAGCACAGGCCATTCACTGATGGCTCCTGCCCTTGCACAGGCCCTCCCTACCCTCTGGACACACCTGGGTTCTCAGTTCTAGAACATTATGTAGATCTTCTCCTTCAGCAGCACCAGAGCTTACAACTGGGCCTTAGCTCCCTGGGGGCGTTCCCTGGGGTGGGAGCTACTGGAGGCTCCCAGGAGGTGTTTACAGAATGGGAGGGAAGCTGGAGAAAGGCGAGTGTCTCCAGGGCCAGGATCCTGGAGCCGCAGACAGATTTAAGTACCTCTTGCCTGAGACGCTCTCCTAGCTTTGCCTGAGTCATGCTGGCTGTTACTGGGTCTAAGAGAGTGGCAGAGTCGAGTACCCATAGATTACTCCTTATCTGAGGGAGACAGGAAGGCCCAGAGAGGCAGATCCCTCGCTTTTTATCCTCCAAGTACAAGAGCTCTCCCTCCCCACTCCTGTAGTAACTGAATTTAGCTCCCGTATCAAAAGCCCTCCCCTTCCAGGGAGAATGCATCAGCAGGGTGGGAGGGGTTGGAGCATGGGGAAGCCCTCCAAAACCAAATTACATATTTTCCTACTTTTCTTTAAATCCACTAAACAGCTATTTTCCCCCCCACTGAAAAATGTAGGCGAGAATAAATTTGAGGAAGAAGAAAAAAGAAATCACCCATAAGCCCACGACTCGGGGGAAATCATTTTAAATATCATATAGATAGATAGATATTTTATATGATATATGTTTATCTTTCCAGTATTTTTAGCTATTTTATAACACAGTTGAGGTCACGCCATAAACTAATTCTGCATGCTAATTTATCTCATTAGAGAAGGAGCATTTTTTCTGTGACTTTAAAAATCTTTGTAAGCATTATTTTTAAGAACCACATGATACTTCACTATAGGTACATGTAATTATTTGTTAACCAGTCCACTTCTTTTGAATGTTTCGGGTCCTCTCTAATTTTTTTTGCTATTGGAGAATCACTCCGAAGACCTCTATGCATAATATTTTTTCCACATGCTGGACTGTTTTCTCAGAGATTCCCAGAAGTGAAATCACTGGGCCCAAGGTTGTACCGTTTCGCTGTGTTTTTAAAATGTTTCTACTTTTTAATTTGGGTGTTAAGAATCCTATTTCTGAGTTGCTTTCCAAGAGAGTGGGTTGATACAAGGCCCCTTCCCCAGAGTGAAGAAGGCCCCCCTTGGGGTAGCCCAGAGCGCCTCCTGCCCTCTCCCGCCCCTGCTGCTTGCCTGGAGCGCAGTGATTCTCACAACTCCTGTCCTGTCCTGGGCCTGGACCTGTGAGGGACTTTTCCCTGGGAAACAAAGACTTGCCTCTTCATTTCCTGGCCCTTGGCCCTTTGCCTCCTGAGTACCCATACACTTTCAGTTATATGTGCTTGCCACGGCGTCTCTTTCTTGTCTTAGGAAGAACATGCAGTAAAGAACATTCTTCTAATAACTAATTATTGGGTTACGATCTCTGCCTGAAATAACTTCCCTGGCCCGGCAACCGACAGTAATAAAATAAACAATAAATTGGCCTGTGGTGGCTGCTCCCTCCACACAGACTGCCTCTTCAGACACAGTAGCTCTGTGTCCCTCTGGCCCTGGCAGCCTTCCTCCAGCCTCTGCTCTGTGCCTCCCTTCACTCTCCCTCTCACTGGCCCGCAGCCTCCAACCTCCCCACCTGCCCAGCCCCCAATCCCTTGCACTCTTGGCCCCCACGGGTCACCGAGGTGCATGGCAGCCAGTCCCAGGGGCTGAGGCAGGCCCGAGCCCCCTGGTGGGCTGGGAGGGACACCCGGCTGGGCCGAGGCAGAGCTGAAGTAGAGAACCAGGGGATGGAGTGTGGGGCCTGGGGCTGCCAGAGCAAAGCTGCTTGGGCCTCCACAGGAAGGTCTGGGCTGGTCGTGAGGACCCGAGGCCCTTCTACAATGGAACTCAGACTCTAAAGTATGAGCACAGGCTGAGGTGGGGGGGGGGCGGTGGGGAGCCCTCAGCAGGCCCTTTGGACCTCCCCCACTTCTTCAGGAAGCTTTTTGCGTCCTCCCACAAAGGTGAGTCAGCATTTGGCTGGGTTGTGCCTTCTTTCCTCACAACCCCACGCGTCCCCCCTGCCCAGGCCTCATCCCTGGCATCACAGCATCTCCACCGTGGAAAAGTGACCCTCTAGAAAGCCAAAGGACGAGGGAAAGGGGCCACTGTTCCAGGTAGACCCACTGACCTCTGCAGGGTCTGCCGTGCCAGCCACAGTCCCTTTCATGCCTCACTCCTGTCTTCCTGCCGAGGTCAGTAGATGCCCTTCTCCGGTCAGGGCTGTGGTCTGCTGGTCCCTGCGTGGGGGACCCTGCCCACCTCTTACAAGGCCTGAATGTTACTCAAGGGAGCAGATGGCCCTGGGCTGGAGGAACGGGTCCACCTGCCTCAGGTCTGGCTTCAGATCTGCCTGAACATCAGGTCTGTGGAGGGCATCAGGAGAAGCATTTACTGGCAAGAGGGGACCTCTGGAGAAAGGCCTCCATCTCTTTCCCACTGACAGTGGAGTAAGGCCATGGAAAGAACCCAGGCTGGCTTAGCAGAGTCCAGGCTCTACAGTACCAGCCAAGAGGCCTCGTCAGGAAGTTGCAGCTGATCACACACCTCTCTGACGTGTGATTAGCGGCAACCGCCTTGTAGGGTCTCTCTCCTGATTAGGAAGGGACAGAAGCAATGTAGCATGGGCATGGCGCTTGGGGCTTCATCATTCACTCTTCTCCTAGCTGATTCTCTAAGCAGAGTGCAGGGCCGGGAAATTTCTTATCCAGCCCCACCTCGGTAGGGGGTAGGGAAAGGGGAGGGATGTGAAGGAGGCCAGAATCTTGCCTTTACCACCAAGGGCTGGAAGAGGAGTGGGAAGGGGGGACAGTGGGCAGTGCTGGGTCAGTGGTGGACTGGGTGGGTGGCCTGTCGCAGGGTGGGTGCAGGAAAGGGAGGCTAGTGGGCGGCTTGGCAGCCTGGCTGCGGGGCTCCTCTGTGCTGGGGTCTCTTTGTCCCGTGGCAGAGGCTGCTGGGTGCCAGAGACAGTGGTGGCTGCTCCGTGGAGCACAGAGCCGATTCAACCCTCAGCATGGCCTTCGAGGGTTTCCCATCTCCTATCTCACTTTGTGATTATGGGGTGCTTCCCGGTGTCCCTAAAATCCCCTAAGACAAGTATTACCCAACAGGGCAAGTATTATTTTGGTTTTTAAGATTTTATGTACTTGAGAGAGAGAGAGAGAGAGTGAGCACACGCACACAGGGGAAGGGACAGAGGGAGAGGGAGAGGGAATCTCAGGCAGACGCCCCTCCCCCCAGTGAGCGGGGAGCTCAAGGCGGGCTCAATCCTAAGACCCTGAGATCATGACCTGAGCTGAAATCAATGGTTGGACTGAGCCCCCCAGATACCCCAGTATCATTGTTTTGACCCTGTTTCAAAGCTAAGAACCCCAGGCTTGGAGAGACCAAAGATACAGGCATACAACACAAATACCTGTAACAGAGCGGAAAGTGACCTGTAACAGAGGGGAAAAAGACCTGTGCCTTTAGGGTCTAAAGAAACGCAGACTGAGAGCCGCAGCCTAAGGTCTGGCCCCGCTGCTGGGGACACGGAGACTTTGGAGGCCAACCGGCTTCCGATTCTTGGCCCCACGGCTTTCCCCTGGGTGCTTAGGTCGCCAGTAATGCAGGCCGCATGCTGAGATTGCCAGCCAAGCAGGACACCAAAAAATGAGGAAAATGTTAGAAAATAAGTTGCTTTAAAAGATGTGAAGAAAAATTGTCGTCATGGAAAAACCAGAAAAGCGTGGGGCTTCCTGACACCTCTATTATGGTGGAGTATTTATTAATTTTGCTTTGGACAGCCTGGGGTGGGGGGGCAGGGGGGCGGACCAACATCTTTTCCACTCTTAGGCCCTCGGAATATTGTTCTTTGGCCGCAGAGCTGGGCAGCCTCTGTGTCCGTTTGCTCAGCTGCAGCAGGGAGAGTAATGCCGCCGTCCCCTGGCGCTTCTGGGACTGATGAAGTGAGGGAATTCGGGGGAAGGGCCCAGAGGGACACCTGCCACACAGCGGGTGCTCAGCCCGCCCGTCCCTCTGCATTCTCGTGTGTCCCCGTCTCAGCTGTTCCCACCCAGGCTTGAATTAACTTTTCTTTTTTTACCCTGCTGTGAGAATGTTTTTGCCTGGCAACAGAGGCAGTCTGTGTCACTCCCCATCGAGATGCAGCCATGAGATCCCTCAATGGCTTTTTCCTTTCTGGACACAGTGGTGGCTTTGATAAGGGGGCCCTCGGTGTTGCAAGCCCTACCCAAATGTCCTTGAGAATTCACCAAGCCCGAGGTTCTCTGCCCGGCCTGGCTGTATCCCCGGACCTGCCGGGAGCTTTGTTGGAGCCTGTGTTTCTCCAGACCCATGTGTGGTCAGCAAATTGGGGGTCACGTGGGTTTAGCCAAGAGGCCAGGAGGCGGCTCGCTTGGCCGCCTAAGGCTGTGGCTGCGGAACATCCTGGAAAGTGGCCCCTGTTGTGCTGGGAAGCGTCCCCCTTTGTTCATCTGCTGGTACACCGTGTCTCTCCCTTGGCCGGCATCGGAGGCGCCCATGTCAGGAAGATATTTCGTCACCGTGTTTGGCCCTCTGCAGGCTGGGCATTCCTGAGGCTGTCTCAGGCCTGTTTCTTTCCACCCTTCTGTATGTCAGCTGTCCCCAAGGCCTTTGATGACATCCAGCACCCTGCTCCAGGCTCAGAATTCACACTTGCCACACACTCTGCCAGGAGGGCCCTGCAAAGGCTCCTCACCCAAGCACTCGCAGGACAGGTGCGCCCCCCACCGCCACCCCAGGCAGGAATGGATGGGGTTTCCCGGGCACAGCTGTGATCTCACGGGGAAGCTGCAGTTTCTAGGAAGGGCCTTGGAGAGCCAGCGGCCCCGGGCCTGCTCTGGTCCCCCATAGCAACCGCTTCTGTGCGCCACAGCCCCCTTGTGCAGACTGAGCTGTGAACCCCAGTGGTGGGTGTTTATGGAGATGAGTACATCCCTGGGTCTGTGGGCACTGAAGCCCAACTTTCCCCCAAGGCCTGGCCCCTGGCCAGCCTCCTGCCAAACCATACTCCTCTGTGGCTTTCCTGTCCCACTCCTCCTTCCAGTCCCCTGTGGGGCTCAGCCCTTTCCCATGTCCTGGTCCAGGGACCTGAGGCAGGAAAGGAGACAGTGGATATAATGGTTCAGAGTGTGAACTTTCAGGTCCAAGTGCCATGGTTCAAATCCCAGCTCCTCTTTTCACTGACTGCACGTCCTGGGGCACATTCATTGCCTCTGTCTCCTCCTTTTTACAATGACTGATCATCTTGGGACCGGTACTGGTTTCAGTGCTTAAGGTCTGTAACTGGACCCTCAGAACACCCTATGAGGTGGGTCTTCTTATTAGACCCATTGAACGAGAAGGATCGTATTTCATCTGACATACAAAGATGAAATGAGATAATCCCTGGAAAGTCTAGAACAACGCCTGGCCCATGGCAGGTGCTTAAGAAATCAGAACTGTAATCTCCGACATCATGGAGGAAGGCGGTGAGGTTCCCTCCTGAAGGGCATATCCCTTATGGTTAGAGAAACAGGTCGCTGGCCCTGGGCCGCTGAGATTCCCTGCCCCTCCACGGAGGCCCTGAAGGAGGTGTGTTTGAGAAAGCCAGACGTGCTGTCCTTTACTCTTCTCACAACCCAAGTGCCAGCTTTCAGAGTGGTTCTCTGAGGGGAGAAAAATCCTGCCCTCACTTCTGGATTAGTGGGCCATCCTGGAGGAAGATGGGCTTCCCAGGGCCATTGCAAACCCTCCAGTGCAGGAAGGGAGACGTCCTGGGCAGCAGCCCCTCTGCCGGCTCCTTGGGGAGGGAGCCCATAGCAACCCCACTGTGGCTTCCCTGTGCCTCCGAGTAGACGAAGGGCTCAGAACACTTCCTGAGGCACAAGCAGGATGTCGATGAGCTGTAAGAAACCCCCTCCAGTCTCAGCTCCCTGCCTTTCAGGCAGAGCAGGGCTGAAGCTCCAAGGCCCATTCTGGGGAAGCTGAAGGCAGGCAGAGAGCTCAGGCCCTGGAGTCTGGCCTCCAGTCCCAGCTCTGTCCTGACCGACGGGACCTTGATCCACTCACTGTCAGGACAGAAGACTGCTGAAGGGCCAAGGACTTGGGGTTAGACGGATGGGAATTTGGTTACCCACTGCCCTACTAGCTGTTGAACTTGGAGAAAGCCACATAACCCTACTATGCCTCGGTTTCCTCAGTACCCATGCATAGGGCCACTGTGAAGCCTAAAGAAGATAATGTTCTCCTAGTGAGTAGTGTAATGTCTGACCAGTGGAAATGCTACTGTCAGTGATTTTATCAGTGAAATGGGAAGGTTGGTCTAGAGCAGGTTGTCAACCCAGGCTGTACCTTAGAATCAGCGAAGGATTTCCTAGAAAGGACCAGTGGCCAGTCCTCCCCGCTCTCCCCTAGCCAGTAGAGCAGGGCCTGGGGGTGGGGGGCTGGGTACCGTTAGCCAGAGCTGCATGGTAGCTCGCGTGCACTGCCGGGGCTGAGGACCACTGGGCCCGGAGGCTTTCACATTCCTTCTCTCCATTCTCCGGCTCACCATGTTTGCTCTAAAAGCAAAATTCTAAAAGGGGCTGTGGAGAGGAGCTGTGGCCTCAGACTCTCCTTGCCACGTCCTGGAGAAGAGCAGAGAGAGGCACCTGCCACCCCGGGTCACAGCCTAGTTCTGATGCTGGAGGTGGGACCCGCAGTCTTAGATGGGATGGAGACTGACTTTTCACGGTGTGCCCTTCACCCCATATGATGTGGGAGCTGTTTCTATATTTTATATTAAATGGCTGACTAACCAGATGAAGAAATACAGACCTAAGGCAAGCCAGCAGCATCTCCGGATGGTTTCACTCTAACCTTGTGTTCGTTCAGGTACTTCAGCAGGCGACCTGCCGTTGTCAAGTCTGCTGTACTCTGTGCAGAATTCAGTCTCAATCCGTGCTTTATTGCTGAGACCAAATCCTGCTTCTCCCCGCCCCCCAGTGACTGATTCAGGGAGGGAGAAGGATAAAGACCAAGAAGCACGGATTAGGTATTTCAAGTTCAGCTAATATCCCACTTCTTTCACAAAGGTCTTTGGATTCCCCATCCCTGGAAATCTGACACTGCCGTGAAATGTCACGGCTGTCCCTCTGCCCCTCTGCCATGACTCGCATGGCCACCTGCCTGCGCGGCTTTGCTCTGCAAACAGAACCCTGCGTGATGACTGCGCTCCCTTCTGCCAGGTACCTCCTGGAACAGGACTTCCCCGGCATGAGGATTGGGCCCGAGCCAACCACTGACTCCTTCATTGCTGTGATGCACGGACAGGTGGAGGGCATCGTCCCTGGGAATGCCCTGGTGGTGGATCCTAAGAAACCTTTCAGGAAGCTGAACGCCTTTGGCAACGCCTTCTTGAACAGGTGCGTGCTCCGAAAACACTCAGCCTAAGTATTCTCTTCTCTTCTTCTTGGAGTTTGAGAAGGAAGAGAGGAGGTCTTGGGAGGCTCACTGCCTTCTTCATATCCAGAGTCTCTTGATTGCCCCTTTTCTTGCTGGGAATGTAACTGAGTCAGTCACCACTGATTAGGGATGCAGGAAACTGGGCCAATTCCTCGTGATTGTGGAGCTGGGAAGGGTACACCGGTTAAATCACAGCCCTGTAACTGCATCTCCCTCCAGTAAAGCAGAGAAGGCTCTACTGTGTCGTTCCCAGCTCTTGTCTATCCAACTGACAGCTCAACAACACAGGTGCGAACTGTGTGGGTCCATTTATACATGAATATTCCGCTGTGTGGGGTGGGATGGGGGATGGACGCCCCTCACCCCCTCGTTGATCAGGGGTCAGCTATACTACAGAGGGAATTTGCATCCAACCGGAAGGAGGTAGAGGAAGCTTCCTCTCTATTTCTGGACATTGTCCTCACTGGGTGGAAGGAACCAGGGCTGAAGGTGGCTTGAGTTTGAGCACAGCCTCTCCTACTAAACTCACTGTGTGACCTCGGACAGGTCACCTGTCCTCCCCTGGGACGAGTGCACGCCTGCAGACACCAGGGTCATTGGGTCAGTTTGAGGGATGAAAGCTGTAGGGAGTGCGTGGCAAGATGACCCCACCTCCCCATTAATACTATGCTTCACCAGAACGCGGGCTGCCCCCGATCCCCTTGTGCTAGATGGAGCCACACCACAAGCTTGCATGGGCATTTCACCTAAACAGTGTGAACGACTTTCTCTAATAGGAGGTATTTAGAGTAAAGGCAAAGATGATGGGCTCTGGCATCAGGTGGTCCTGGGTCAAAGTCCTACCACAGAGCACCATGCATCTTAGATTATCTAATGTCTCTGTGCCTCACTTCTCCCATCTGTGAAATAGGGTAAGAGAAATATCCTTCTTCAAGGCAAGAGGACTGATGAGGCCTCTGTGGAAAAGTTGGCATTGGACATGGGTATTCAATGATGAGTGAAATGAGGCTGAGAAGGTGGGGGAAAGGGGAGGTTTCAGGCAGAGAAAACTGGGAGGAAAAAAAAAAAAAAACAAGCGGACTGGAAGGAAAGAAAACGGCTTGCTGCAGGAGCCGAGGGAGCAGAACCCCGGCGCTGTGAGGCTGGAACTATTCTCTGGGAGCACACAGGCTGAGCAAACAGGTGTTTAGACTGGAGTGGGCGTGTCCACTGGTAGGAGGGGGCGGGGCGGGGCGGAGCTCCATGGTAGCCACACCCAGACATCTGGCTCCCATCTCAGGCTGCCCAGAGGTCCAGCTACAAGCACGCTCCAACCACCTTAGCTTCCTCCTTCAGCAAACGCCCTTGCCGCCTATTCTAGAGAAAACGGAAGCCAGGATCCCTGGAGCCCCTGAGTTGGGTTTTCATCTGTGCATGCGCTGTCACCCGCCCCCGTCTGCGGAGAGCTGCGTTCTCTCTTTCCCCTCCCGTCCCCATAGGTGCTGCGGGCCGGCCACTCAGGGACGTTCCCTTGGGGATTCCTTCTCTTTGTGACAGCGGCACCTGCCCCTGCCCCTCCCTTCCACGTGGGAATGTTTCCTCTTGACAGCCTCTCCTCCCAACCCCCAGGCCCCACGTGGCAGATCCTACTAGCTCTTCCCCGTTCTCACTTCCCTTCACAGCCAAGTTTCCGGACATCACCTCCTCACTTCTCCCTGTTCCCCATCACAGACGCCCTGTGAAGGTCACCGGACCTCTTGGTGATGAGCAGCGGGTACTTTCCACCTTTTCCTTACACCTCCTCTCTTTGCTATCAGAACCTTTAGAGCCCTGTTCCCTCTCAGCTCCCTGGCCCTCCTCCTGCCTCCCTGGCCAGGCCCTCTCCAGCTTGCTCTGTCCCCTTTTCTCTCTGGCTTCTGTACCTGGTGTCCCCCTCAGTGGGACCCACCCTCAGCCCCCTCCCCCTGTCACTCCAGGAGCTCAGCCTGGGGGGAACTTCAACCACAGCCCCTGACCCAGACCCCAGCCCCGTGCACCCACCATCTGGTCACCAAGTGTCCAAAACCCAGGTCATGCCAGCTTCAGCAAAATGAGGAATTTTCCGTAGAATACTTGAATGGGCCATAGAGCCTAAGGGCTAGAAAGAGGCTGGGCCTCAGGAATAATGGGAGCCAAGGGCCTCAATAGGACAGGGGCTTTGTCATGGACTTTCCCATCCCATTACCTAGTCCAGCACCGGACATGGGGCATGGCCCCCACACACACGTGACAAACCAAACTGGGCTCGCTGACAACCATCCTATCCGACTGAGTCACTCTTTTGTTTAAAATGTTCCTCAGCCTAAATGGGTTTCTATTGCCCTCAGTATAAAATCCGAATCTCTCAAGGCCCTCACGAGGAGGCTTGAGGGGCCCCTCGTCCCCACCCAGCCCCACCCTGGCCACTCCTCTGGGCAGCCTTCCCTGATGCCTTCCTCTGTGCGTCACTGGCCTCCTCCCCTCCCTTGCGTCTCTGCTGCCACCTCGCTGGGCAGCGGAGGCCCAGTGTACCTCCTGAGAGAATAAGATACCTTATTCACCAAAAATGGCATCTAAGAGAGAAGGCTTGAATTTAGAAGGACCTAAGTTAGGTTTACCAGTTTGTATTTTGAGACTTTAGGATGTAATCCTAGAAATGTCTCCTTTAATGAGACTCGACTGCTATCTTGACCACAGGGCATCTGGAAACCCAAATAAATGTTCCTGGGTGGCATGAGCCATTCATCAAGGCCAGCTCCCTGCCTCCTTCTCCAGGAAGCCGTCCCTGAAAGCCATCTCTCCACCTTGGATTTCCCAAGCCCTTCACTGACCTCCCTCAGGGTTCTGGTCCCATTTAACCTCATATCCTGGTTGCCCATGCACACACCTCCTCTCCCCACCAGGCTGGGCTCCTTGGGGGCGGAGACCGAGGTTTGGACGTGGTAGTGTCCCTGACAGCAGGGGTTTACGAGTGGAGGACCTCGGAGGACCTCGGCTGCCTCAGGGTCAACCAGGGAGCTTCCGCAAAGGTCCTGGGCCTGGTGCTGGGGCTGAGTCTGGCCCAGAGCCTGGGTGTCTACACTGGAAGGCAGCAAGCTTCTGAACCTCCATCCTGGGGCTGGGACGAGGGAGGGTGTGTGAGAGCCAACGAGCAGACAGCGTGGGCTTGCTCTCGCCCCGTGCAGGTTCGTGTGTGCCCAGCTGCCCAACCCGGTGCTGGAGAGCATCAGCGTCATCGACACTCCGGGCATCCTCTCAGGGGAGAAGCAGAGGATCAGCCGAGGTAAGTGAGGCTCCCACTAGGATTGGCTCTGGCCCTGTGCTGTGTTCTTTCTGGTATGTTCTCTTGCCTCCAGCCTATGAGATAGACCACCCCAGCCCCACCCCAGGTCCCTGCTGTACCTTGATGAGCAGGCACTGCCTCTTGTGCTGGGTGGGACGGTCCTAGGCAGGGGGCCGGAGGAGAGTTTGGGTCCACTGTCGCTCAGGAGACAGCTGGCTTCAGTCTTCTCACCTGGAAAAGGAGACATCAGCATCTGCCTTACCTCGGCGGGTTTATTTATTCTCCAAGAGGCACAACTGTGGGGCAGACCCTGGTTGGCTTCTTGGCAGTTCCGACGGTCCCCAGGCTGGGGAGCTTGCCGTCTGCAGGGAGGGCAAATGCCTGCCCAGGAACGTGGGGATGGGAGCACGCTCTGGGGCGTGAGAGTGGGGAGCGGGGTATGCGGCAGCACTTTGAAAGCTGGTCTCTCCAGACGGATAAGAGGCGACTGCTCACCAGAGAGGTCCCTGGGCAGGGCAGTGAGGAGACGGACTGCTGGCGCCAGAGGGCCAGCGAGCTAAGCCTGCCTCCGTCATGTCCTCACTGAGTGAGCTTGAGCAGGGTTCTTGACTTCAATGATGTATCCGTAAAACAAGGGGAAATGATTCTATCTACCTTGTAGGGTTGTTTGAGGATTAAAAGAAATAATAGAGGCACATAGCAAGCTCTGCCTGGCATGTAGCAAGTGCTCAGTAAACATGAGTAAACAGACCATCATCACTGGTCTTCTCTAGCTCCAGCATCTATGATGCTGTCCAAAACTCAAGTCAACTCCTGGCCCCTGAACCGAGCCTCTCGGGCCACAGCCTGCTGTGTGCCCTGGGTAGCCCCCTGCCCTTTCTGTGTCTCTGGCAAGCAGAGCAGATGAAGCTACGTCCGCCCCATTCCTGGAGCCAGGAGCTGGGCTGGAGCCAAGTCTGCACTCAGAAGGCAGCCTCCGGGAAGGAAGGGCTTGGGACTGGCAGGGTTCTCTGGGCAGTGGCCTTAAGTGACAGCTGCCTCCCACATGTCCCTTGGCCCCCCGTGCTCTGCAGCCAGCCCAGATCTGTCCTGTGGCATGTCTGGGCCATCGTGATGGGGCCCGGAAGCCCCCTCCTCCAAGGGTGTGGCCCGCATGGACAGGCACCCGCTGAACCCCAGGCTCCTGGGCCCCAGGGAGGAGAGCCCCCTGCCTCATGGGCCACAGGCCAGCGGCTGTACCAAGGAGGCCCAAGTGCCCCCCCATGCTGGCCTGGGGACAGGCCTGTGGTGTCAGAATGGGCCACCGTGAGCACCCCTGCTGGCTGCCCCAGCTCCCCGAGGTGAGCAGCTCTCTGGAGTGGCAGCACCCAGCTTGGCCCTGTGGGGACTCAACATGGCTGTGTGAGTGGGCGCAGCCAGGCCTGGCAGCAGGTAGATAGGGAGACGGTGGGAGAGGCCCTCAGGTCTACAGCCCGCTCTGGGGCCTGAGGACCCTGTTCTGTCCTGCAGGAAAGACAGAGCCTGTGCCCGGGATGTGATTCACAGCAGGAGGGAAGAAGGGTGGGCCAGGCCCTAGTAGGAAAGCTCTGCCTCTCCCACCTCCCATTTCATTCAGGAGGGGACACCTGGGACAAGGGGGTAAAGAAGGCAGCCAGTCAGGAGGGGCCCGTGTTAACACACCATGTAATCGGCAACAAATCGATGGAGGGAGTCTGGGGAGCCTGGGCTTGGGCTCCCCACCTCTGGGCTGTCTGGTGGTGCGGGGGCTGAAGAAGAGCTGATCTGGAGACAGAGAACCCACGGCCCTGGAAAGAGAGGCCCGCCTGCCCTCTCCTTCCAGCCTTCATGAGCACCGTGGTACTTGGTCCTAACCCTGTGGAGGGGAGGCTTGGGTGGCTCTCTGTCTGGCTTCTGTGTGTTTCCCTAAACACTCCCTCCCTCCTTACCGGCCCCTCGCCACCACTGCCCCAGGTTCATCTGGGCTCCCCCTGAGTTTAGACCGAAAGGAGCTTTACTGTTTCACACCTGGCAGCCTGGGTCTCCTTGAGGAAGCCTCAGGAGAGCCACAGCTTCTCAATATTAACCACCTGGGGGTGAAGGGGAGGCATTCTGCAAGGCCCTGCAGCCTGACAGCTGGGTCCAGAGAGGACTTTGGCCTCTAGGGCCTCTAAGAGCACTGGACTGTGAGTTCGGAGCCCTGGGTTTTAGATGGGTCCCAATAGGTCACATTTTCTCCCTGAGCCTACGTCCCCTTGTGTAACAAGGGATGATGGTACCCATCTCATGACTATGAGATTTACAGATGGTAATGGAAATACAGACATCAGATCTGAGCCTGGATCACAGTGAACTCCCTTCTTTCCCCTTTACCTGCCAGCCAGGGTCGCCTGTTGCATAATGGCAGGGTGATCAATGTGAATGGCCTCCCATGTGCTTATACAGTGCACAGCCTGTGCAGCTGTGTGTGGCAGCCCTGCTTCCAGGGACTTTGCCCTCCTCAGCTCCTTTCCCATTCCATTCTTTTCCTATTCTTGTATCTTCTCTCCTACTTTCATCTTTGGATCTCAGGGGCTGCCCTTGGCAAATGGGGTGCTTGGTTTTCTTGCCTGTCCTTCCTATCCCTTCCTACCCCACACAGACCTCTAGAAGTGATGGCCCCATGAATGGTTACATAAGCCAGTTTGTTCTCTGCCTTCCAAAGTTCATACTATAAATGCAGCTGCAGGCAAGAGCAGTCTGTGATGAAAACCAGGGCTGGGAGCTGGGCACCTGCACTGTATCTCCAGCCTGGGGCAGTGCTTCCCCCCCCCCCCCCCCCCGCCCCCGCACACCAAGGAGACTGGGAATGGGAAGGCATCAGACACCATCAGGTATCAGGAAAGTTTCCAGTGTGCAGAGCCTCTCCCGTCCTCACTCACCATTGGCCAGAGGACCTGGCAGTTCCAGTTTCTGCCTATACACACATATACCTTCTTATCTACACATGCCCACACCTTCCTCCACACGCCGCCCCCCACCACACACACACAAGGGAACGCACAGAGCCAAACGCTCTCTGTATGGCCTCTTGCCTGGTGCCCTCCGCACTCTGGGTTTGGCCTTACCACGGATTCGGTGCTTATTCCCCACCTCCAGCCAGCTCAGACAGGGCAGGGCCCCAGGGGGAGTCTGGCCACTGGGCTCTGCGTGAGATCACCAGGCGGAGAGGCGTGCAGAACCCGAAATCCAGCCCGCTCTCCATCGACTGAGTTTCTCGCCAGGCACAGTGCTGTGGCTCACCAGCAAAAAGGGGCAGCGTTACCAAATCTGGGTGCGTGGGCACCCCAGGGTGCCACATGCTGGAGAGTGAGCTGCTCCCGAGGCCTCCCCCGGGCTCAGGCTTCATGAGAAGGAGCCCCCAAGCCTTGAGCTAGAGCTGGAAAATGTGTGGTCCTAGAGAGGGTGTGACCTCTCTACCCAGGCCTGGGGGAGGGGGCTCTAGGGGGAGAGAGGAAGCAGGGGACATCCGGGAACCTGAGTCCAGGTCGTCCCAGGCCAGCACGTGTCTCTGGATGAAGATGCACTGGGAGGGGCAGCACAGGGGCAGGGAGCCAGTTCCTGGAAGGGACAGGGTGTGCCCAGCCCCAGGCTCATTACTGGGAAGAAGCAAGGATGCAGCAAAAGTAGGAGGGCTCCGGAAGCCTGAGGATCCTCACACTTGGGAACCATATTTCCTGGCTCCTTCTTGGCTGGAAATCCCCACAGGCCCCACCCTAGGAAAGTCACTCCGTGGGCATGTGCTCACATCCCTCCAAGGGGGCCCTTCCCTTACAGGCGAGCTCAGTGGGGCCACAGCGGTAAAAACCATGCGCAGGCCATAAAGCTGGGATGGAAACTCAGGTCTCCTGATTCCCAGTGTAGCGGCTTTGCAGCAGCACATTATCATCTCCTGCCCAAGAAGAGTGCCGGGAGTGGAATGGGGACAGACGCTCACCTCCAGTTCCCCTGGGGGGGCGGTCTTGGAGGGTCTGGGCTGGTCCTTGCAGCCTCATGTCCCTGGCCCATCCTGGGACTCTCATCGGAGTGGGACCCACATTTAGGGACGCCTGGGCCCTAACTCTATGCTGCCCACCTATGGCGGTGTGGGCGCCACACACCAAGGCAGCGGGAACAGCGGGGTCCTAACACCCGTCACGAGGGCTGGCTGGCAGCCTTGTGGTCCTCGGAGGCCCGTGATGCATCTGTCAGGCCACTTTCAACGTTACCTCTAGGAGGCACACAGTATGATTTGCTCCCCTGGTCATCTGAACTCTTCCCACATTTTGAAAATCAATGCACTCTTATCTCTCTTTTGCTAAGATGTCTTTAAATCTCTAGAGAGAGCTTTTGGGGTGAGATGGGACCTTTCACACGCTCCAGCATCTGGGCTCTAGCCTCACACATGGCTCTGCCTGAGAAGGGAGTGTGGACAGGAGGCAAGGGTCGAGCTTCCAGTCCCACCCACGGGAGCTTGGCTGGCCCCTAAGCTCTCTGTCCCCTCCCTGCCCTGGAAGACATGTGCACCCTGTGTACCTCCTGGCATGCAGGCTCTGAGGAGGCTCAGATAGACGGTAATGGCTGGAACTACAAAGAAACGTGCTGTCAGCTCCCTTGCATTACCCCGCACGCTGCAGGAAGCTGGGGGGTGATCAAGGAGTGGCCTGGCTTATTGTGTTCCGCTCATTGATTTCCTCCTGCCTGGCATTGCTTAGAAATGCTTCTTTCCAGTCCTCTGGAGCCTGGGGGTGAGTGGGGAGAGTCTCAGATCCCACAGGCTGCCTGGTCTCTGGGCCTGATGCCTGCAGACCTGATCTCTGGGAGCCCGCAGACTGGCTACCCGTAAGCCCTGGGCTTCCAGGAACCCGCTTCGCCACTCAGTCTCTTGGGGCTGGAGTCTCCCTCCACCTGCTAGTTCCTACATCATGAGCCCTTGTGCCGCTGCAGGTGCTGAGGGGTTCCTGCTAGGGGGTCTCCGAGCCATTCCAGAGACCACCTGGGGGAAGGGAGGCTGGTAGGTTCTAACCAGCTGGGCGCAAGAGGCTGAGCTTCAGAGGAAGCCCACGACCTCCCTGCTCCATCCTCAGGGCCCTCACAGCCAAATGGGGGGGAGAAGGCGCCTGGCATTGCTGACTTTGCACTGCGACAGCACCTGTCAGAGCACACAGAATTCACAAAAGCAGGAAGATGAATAGGAAGTCTCTGTGCTTATAAAATCCCAGAAAAGCTTCCCGGAGTTGTCCGCTGGACCTCAGGCAGGAGCAGACTTCACGCAGGCACCCCGAGGTGTTGAAGTCAGAGGCCCCCAGCCTCCTTTCTCCCTGTCCTGCGAGGGCTTCCTTGTGTGTCCCCAACATCCATCCTGCGGTGCTCTCTGCCCTCCATCTCTAGTCTTCAAAGCAAGAAGGGAAGCTCAGAGATCTTCCAGTCCAACCCCCCTGCTTTGACAGGCAAAGAGACCAGGAACCAGAGACGAAGTCTGTTTGCCCAAGAACACAGAGCAAGTTCATGGCCCAGCAGAAACTAGAAGTGGGCTTCCCAGGCCATTGCTCTCAGGCTACCCCTTCAGAGCACATCCTGAGAACACCGAGGGGCACCTCACCCAGCCAAGGGGACAGGAATGGGCCGGAGGCTGTCCCCTTCTGGTGACACTGACCTGGTGCTGCTCTTGCCCTGCCCCCAACCCATCAGCCTTGCCCCTACTCCCCCTCAAGCCCTTGCTGCTGAGCCCCTTCTTGCATGGCTGGTGCCATCGGGGATTGGAGAGAGTTGGGGTTGGGGAGGAGCTTCTTTTCTCCACAGCCTCTCTGGCCCCTTTGCTTTCCTGAGCCCATGGAGGGGTGGTAAGAGGGCCTGACCTGGGGTGGGGAGACAGGAGCTCGATCGTGGTTCTGCCCCCTCCCCCCCACATGGCCCCATGCACGACTCTTCACCCTGCCTCTCTTATAGGGTGCTGTGGGGAGGAGGGGAATGAGGCTGTGATGTCAACGTCTTGCCAACCAGAGCAAGCTCTGAACTTGGGGTTGGAGAGCAGTGCCATGCCCCCAGGGCTGCCTCCGACAAACAGGGGGGTGTTGGCTGAGACACAGTGCCACAGTCCCTCCCTGGCACTGACCAAGCCCCTACTTTGTTGCTGGGCAGAGACTAGCCCCGAGGCACTTTCCTGAGCCCTGTCGCTGAATGGTGAGGGACCCTCTGCCTGAATAAGATGACTACATGGGGTAATCGTGTTAATAGCAACTACGTGCTGGGCTCTGAGTGTATCTGGCTCTTGGAAGTCCATGCATTAGGCGCTGTTACTCTGCCTGCTTATAGGCGAGGGCAATGCTGGCTCAGAGACACGGAGTAACATGTTCAAGGTCAGTGAGCCTGTGGAGGTGCGGGGATCGGAACCCAGCTCTGACTCCCAAGACCAAGTTTTGTCTGCGGCGCTGGCTGCCTCTGCCCGAACCCCTCCCTGTGCCCTGAGACCCCCCTCCTGACTGTCCCTTTGCCACAGGGTATGACTTCGCGGCTGTCCTCGAGTGGTTTGCCGAGCGGGTGGACCGCATCATCCTGCTCTTTGATGCCCACAAGCTGGACATCTCGGACGAGTTCTCTGAGGTCATCAAGGCCCTCAAGAACCACGAGGACAAGATGCGGGTGGTGCTGAACAAGGCGGACCAGATCGAGACCCAGCAGCTGATGCGGGTCTACGGGGCCCTCATGTGGTCCCTGGGCAAGATCGTGAACACCCCGGAGGTGATCCGAGTCTACATTGGCTCCTTCTGGTCCCACCCGCTCCTCATCCCTGACAACCGGAAGCTCTTCGAGGCCGAGGAGCAGGACCTGTTCAGAGATATTCAGAGTCTGCCCCGAAATGCCGCCCTGCGCAAGCTCAACGACCTCATCAAGAGAGCCAGGCTGGCCAAGGTGAGGCTGTGGCCAGGGAGACGCACAGGTTGGCGGGGGAGGGTCAGCGCCGAGAGCAGGGGGCCGCTGCCCACAACCCTGAGCTATTGCCTGCCCGCCTGACAACCTTCTAGAGCCCCTGCGTCGAGGGCACCGGCTGTACCCACTTGGGCAGCCGGGGACAGAATGGCCTAGTGGTTATGGTCACAGGCCCGGGTGCTAGGCGGCCAGATTGAAGCCCACCTCCACGGTTCTCCAGCTGTGATCCCAGCCCTGGCAAGGTCTCTCTGTGCCTATCTCCACAGCTCTGCTGTGAAAAGGTGGGAGGATAAAGTTAAAAAGGGAACGTAGCAGGCCCCTATCGCAGTGTCTGGCATCTCGGAGTGCTCTGGAAGTGTTAGCTGTCGTCATCTCCCTCGTCACCAACCCCATCAGCAGTATTCCCATGCCTAGTACTGCCTTGACCTTAACCTCCCCATAATCTCGCCCTTACCTTGTGATCTAGGAAAACAGCTCCAGGCTAGAGGCCACAGGGGAGGGCAAGGCGGTGAGATAGAAGTAGAAGTAGCAGCAGCAGGAGGAGGGATCCATGGGAAGAGATGAGTGGGAGGCACCCCCTGGAGGGAAGTCCTGGATCCGAAGGTTTCTCTCCGCCCCTGTGTCTCAGGTTCATGCGTACATCATCAGCTCCCTGAAGAAGGAGATGCCGTCAGTGTTCGGGAAGGAGAATAAGAAGAAGGAGCTGGTGAACAACCTGGCTGAGATTTATGGCCGCATCGAGCGGGAGCACCAGATCTCACCTGGGGACTTTCCCAACCTCAAGAGGATGCAGGTAACCAGGGTTCGGGGGCTCTAGGACAAGGGACAATGTCATGCGAGCTGGCCGAGCAGCCTGACAATGGAGAAGGCCAGCCTTGGAGGCTCCAGAAGGGAACTGACCCAGAATCCGAAGGCAAGGAGATGGCCCCAGGTCTGTCCTCCCTGCTGGACTGCCACTGGCCAGCAGGTGTCCTATCTGGGCCTGGGGAGAACACGGAGCCCCAGTGCTCCCAGTGAGACAGGGGCATCCATGATGTTTGGGGCCTGATACCTCCAGTGTACAAATCACCCCCCATCACAGCCACCACAGTTTTGAAGTCCCCATCATTCCATGCAAAATGACATGTCACCTGACATGGGTTCTCCAGACCCTCAAGTATGTACATTTACCCCTGAGCCCCAACTTGGGAGCAATGTGGGACACAAGCCATGGGGAAACAGAAGTCTGCACAGTGTCTTGCCATCCTCGGGGTACACCCTGGGCCTCTGTCTTGGGCTCACCACTTGGGTACACCAGAGGCCCAATACAGTCCTTTGAGGAAGACCTTTTCGTCCTCTTTTACAGATGAGCAAACTAAGGTTTACAAAGGTAATTAACATTTGTAATTAATAGCTGGCAGTTTTCTGAGAGTGGTGCTTACTCAAGTGCTAATAGAAGAGCCGGAAGCTGTCCCCACAGTCCAAGCAGGAAACCACCAGACTATACTAACTGGATCCTCTCTGAACCTCTGTCTCTTCTTCTGTAGCCTGAGACTCCAGAAGTACCCACCTTCTTAGATGTTATGAGCTTCCGTGAGATAACATTTGCAAGGTGCTTAGCACAGAGCTTGGCACAGACTATGCGCTCAAAAGGCAGTGTCCAGTTTGGTGAGAGGTCACCACTGGGGGAAGCTGGCTAGTGAACACCAGGGACCTCTCTGTATGCACAATTTTTGCAACATCTCATGGTTCTATCATTATTTAAAAATAAAAGATTTCTAAGAAGTAGGGCATTTTTAAAAAGAGCAACAGGTGTCGTGGTAAGATTGATTATGCTCCTGTTGCTGATTTGGATCCTGGACTTGGGAACTTGTTTCTCAGTTTAAGACTGGAGGTTCAGAACGTCAGTGGAGTTGCAAATAGGCATTTTTAGTTTCTTATGGGCTAAAAGAGAGAGAGAGAAGAATAGACGTTCAAAGTACGCCTTCGTTCATGTATCCATTCTTTCCTGTAACCACCTACTAGGGAGCCAGTTACTGATTTCAGAATCACTTTAATGCAATTCAGGTTCACCACTCAGCTGTGGCTTGGAATACTTCCCACTTCTGGCCCATCCTTCTGTTGAGAGCTTCATGATCCGCAAGCCAGCACT
The DNA here is from genome assembly GCF_002288905.1 of Enhydra lutris kenyoni. Classification (NCBI taxonomy): domain Eukaryota; kingdom Metazoa; phylum Chordata; class Mammalia; order Carnivora; family Mustelidae; genus Enhydra; species Enhydra lutris. The sequence continues at coordinate 1,052,071 of NW_019154119.1, read as the reverse complement.
GGGGAAAGAAAACATTCGAAAGGACCCATATGACCCCACTTCTAATGGGAGAAATCCTTTCGCATTATAAATGATTTCACCTTCTCATCTGTTTGCCAGTCCCATGTTAGGATCTGTTGTTAGGGATGTTGAACCAGTCACATAAACAGCCATCCTGGCGGGGCCTATGTGTGGGGTGACAGGGGTACCCACCGCACCCCCTGGAAGACATTAGGATACCTGTTTGGCGGCCCACCAGACACCCCCAGCTGTGGACAGGCTGGGTGAGGTGCCAGGAACCTTGGGAGGTTATGCCCCGAGGGCAGGAGGAAAGCACACCGCCCCCCCCCCAGCCCCCACTCCCCTCCCAGGTTAGCCCTGCCTTCGAAGGGAGGTGAGAAATGCACAAGCTAACACTCACTCATGAAATGTAGCTGTGGGAGTTTTCTGAATTTTTCTGCAGTGAATTCGACGTGCTTGTCCCTGAGGCTTCCCCTGTACTCAGTGTCCTGAGATGCCTTGGCCAGACCCAAGGCTGGAGCAGAGAGCTCTCACCTTGTGACTGAAAAGGCCAGGGAGCTGGGTGTTCCAAACCCGGGATCTCTCAAAATCGCAGAGACGTGCAAAGGGGAACCCATTTCTTTTGCCATGCGGAGCTGTTGGGGGAAGGCAGGGAGGGGAGCTCTTACAGAATCTGCATATGCACTTACCTGCCTGCGCTTACCGTGTCCGAACCCCCAGGGGAGAAGCGGATAGTCGACAACTCTCTCCACGTAATTCTGATGAGCGTCCTGAGTAAGAATCACTGGTCTGGGGATGAACTGCGGCTTTTATTATGATTAGTGTTCACTTGCCTCTGCCTCGGTCTTTCCTTCCCTGAATGGGGACAGAAACTGATGTTCCTCCCTGGGAGGCCCCGCGGAGCGAAATCCCCCAACGAGACACATGCAGGGCACTTAGGAACAGCCCCAGATGAAGCAGAAAGATGTACACACCCTGGGCTCAGAGGCCAAAGCATTCAGGAACCGCCCTTCAGTAGCCAGAACTAGCGAAAGAGACATTTAATTATTTTCCAGAGCATTAAAGGGAATCCAGCTAAATGGAGCAAACTGGTATTGGTTCAATTTCCTTTTCTTCCCAGCCCTTGCACCTGTTCTCTCCTGCAAAAATTCCACCCGGAGCCAATGTGCTGTTTTTCTCTCCTCCTCTCTCACATCTTTCAGTTATTTTATTATTTTGTGATCGGCTTTTTTAGCCTCCAGGGCTGGGAACATTCCAGCATTCGCAGAAGGCAGCATCCCCAGCAAGGAGAAAGCTCTCCTTCCCTGGTGTTCTATCTCCACTTAATTTTTATTTATTTATTTATTTTTTAAAGATTTTTATTTATTTATTTGACAGACAGAGATCACAAGTAGGCAGAGAAGCAGGCAGAGAGAGAGGAGGAAGCAGGCTCCCTGCTGAGCAGAGAGCCCAATGCGGGACTCAATCCCAGGACCCTGGGATCATGACCTGAGCCGAAGGCAGAGGCTTTAACCCATTGAGCCACCCAGGCGCCCCTGTATCTCCACTTTCTTTTCTCTCTCTCCCCCTAGGACCAGCTGCAGGCCCAGGACTTTAGCAAATTCCAGCCCCTGAAAAGCAAGCTGCTGGAGGTGGTGGACGACATGCTGGCCCACGACATCGCCCAGCTCATGGTGCTGGTGCGGCAGGAGGAGACGCAGCGGCCCATCCAGATGGTGAAGGGAGGAGCATTCGAGGGCACCCTGCACGGCCCCTTCGGGCACGGCTACGGGGAGGGCGCCGGGGAAGGCATCGATGACGCCGAGTGGGTGGTGGCCAGGGACAAGCCCATGTACGACGAGATCTTCTACACCCTGTCGCCAGTGGACGGCAAGATCACAGGGGCCAACGCCAAGAAAGAGATGGTGCGTTCCAAGCTGCCCAACAGCGTGCTGGGCAAGATCTGGAAGCTGGCTGACATTGACAAGGACGGCATGCTGGACGACGAGGAGTTTGCACTGGCCAACCACCTCATCAAGGTCAAGCTGGAGGGCCATGAGCTGCCCAACGAGCTGCCCGCCCACCTGCTGCCCCCGTCCAAGAGGAAAGTGGCCGAGTGACGGGCGGAGGAGGTTCGGAGCAGGCAGGGGCTGGAGGAGATGGGAGGGCAGGAGACACACACGTACACACACACACACACACACACACACACACACACACATACACACACACACGGACACACTTGCACACACAGATCTTGAGAACTACACTGCAGCTGAGAGAGGGGCAGGGACCCCCAGGCTTCCAGGCTGGGCTTTGGACACATCTCCAAGTTCTTGGCATTGGTAGAAGCACAGGAGTGCTCCCAGGGCCCCAGGCTCAATCCCAGGTCTCCATCTGTCTTTCCCTCCCATCTCCCACCACCCAGAGACCCGCTTTCTCCCACAGAGGCAGTTCGCTCACCCACAGGGGGCCCACCTGCCTCCAGGCTTGGAGCAGATGGAAAATGCTTCTCGCTTAATAGGCACTGCATTGTTTTGGGTACTGTCTCCCCCTCTTTGGCTTCCCAGTGGGAAGCAATGCTCCAAGACTGAGAGATGCAAGGGAAGGGGCTGCTGTGGGGGGTGGGGGGATTGTGGAAGGAAGCATCCTTGGCCAGGTCTGGACTTGAAGAGACAGGGCCCTGAGCTCTGCGCTTCCCCAGGCTCAAATCTGTCTGCCAGCGCAGACCAGTGCTTGAACCCTACCCCTACGTCATGTCAAAGAGTCCCAGACCCAGAGAGAAGAGAACAAATTGGCAGGAAAGAAGGCAAAAAAATTGCCTGAAATCCTCAACGCAAAGCCAGTCAAAGTGGCTTTGTTCCACAGATTTTTGTGAGGTTCGTGTGTTTTCCGCCCAGCCCTGATGTTTGGATGCTCAGACTCTCCTGCCATTGGGCCGCCCCCTCCCGTGTGCCAGGAGCTGTGGGAGGCACCTCACATCCATTATCCCCCCTCGGCCCTCACCACCCCCTAGGAGGGAAATATCACCCCCCCACACACACACACTTTGCAGATAAGGAGCTTGAGACTCAGGATTTGAGGTGACCTTCCCAAACTCACAGAGGTCACACATAGAGAGAGGACTCAGATACTTTCTTCTGCTGCGGGGACGCTCGCAGGATCCCAGCATTGCTAGCCGCTGCCCAGCCACAAGGACAAGCCGAGCAAGCTGGGCACACCACAGCCTCCCGGGGCAGGCTGCTGAAGGAGAAGGGCCAGCCAGCACAAAGTGGGCCGTCGGTCTGGCCATCTGTCACATCCCAGAAGCAAACCGTGCCATCTGGCTACGCAGCCCGTGTTCCTAAAATCACAGGAGTCGGACAGCGCCGGCAGGAGGGTGGGCTGGCCTGCAGGAGGCTGCTTGCGCCGGGATGGTCCCAGCTCAGATGCGGCCACCAGCCCTCATCGCGTGGGCCTCGTGCTAATTAATGCTCAGAAGGCTAACGTGAGGGGTCTGAGGTCTGGTTCCCGGCCGGAGCCCTGACGACTCAGCCGCGTCCTTGGCACACCCCCACCATTCTCAGTGCCCCGCGCCCTCCTTTGCGGTCTCTCCCTTGGCTTGCTTTGTGGCCACTGAACCAATCACTTTGTATGCTCTACTCCTACTGTGATGGAAAATAGAAACAAGTATAACTTATTTTGTATCTATGTTCAGACTATATAGAGAAAATAATATGTATCTATCATGTGCTTACTACTGCAGTGCGTTTGTCATTAGGACTCATGGTAATACAGCACATTTATCCTTTGGTACCTGCTTGGCCACTGAGCATCATTCTGAAGGAGGCCGAGGGAGGTGGGTTCTTACTCGGGGTTCTTGGTGGCATTTTTGGCGGAGGATCAGGCTCCCCGCAGCCAGCATCCATACCCAGCATCCCCTTGGCCTGATGCCTCGAGGCCCAGGAGTTCTCCAGGCTGACCTCATGGAACCACCACTTCCTACCACTCCCAAGTGGAAAGGGTCCCCAAACCTCTGGGCTCCCTTCTGCACCCACAGGGTTCACTTTCTCATGAAATGAAGGGCAAGGGAAGACCAAGGCAAAGAGGTCTTACGTCCCCTGAGCTGAGTGCTAAGCCCAGCAGAGGGACCATTTCTCAGCTCTGTGCCATTCCCTGAGATGAACGAGAGAGCAGGGAGATGAAGTTGCTGTCTCTTTAGAAGAAAGGGGTGTCCTTTGGTCCCCTCTCCCACCACCATTCAGACACGTGCACACCTTCCTGCCCCACTTGTCCCTGCCTCTCTTCCCTCCCTCCGAGACTCCAGCCTGGAGCAATCTGCAAGGCACAGGAATGTGTGGTGGCACTTTTCCCGTCTCTCGAGAAAGAGGAAGTGGTGCCTGAGGGTCCTCCACCGGGGAGGGAACAACGGAGGGACACTTTCCCTGGGGCTGTCCCTCCGGCTGTTGCTGTCTCAGCCTCCTGACCTCTTACAGGCTTCAGGAACCTGGGGGCAGATCGTGCCTCTGCCTGGGAAACATTTAGTGTAGAAAGCAAGGACCCACATGGTGGTTTCACAGGCAAGAATCCCTAGCGACTCCACTGTCCTATGGCTTCTTCCCCCACATGACTCAGCTGGGGCCACAGAAACCATCAGATCAGAAGAGCAACACCCTTCACCCCTGCCCCAGCAAATTGTGCCCCTGGTGCCTTAGAGTTAATTCATGACCAAAGTCTAGCTGTGTACAGGATGCAGAGGACATGGCGAGTCATGGGAGGGCCCAGGCCTCAGCTGGCAGAGTGGTAATCGCCCTTTGTCACCCCACTTCCATCAGTCCCCTCTGTTCCAAGAGCCTACATTAGGTAGTCGAATCAGCAGAGCTATGTGAAGAGAATAGGCTTGCTTTGATTTCCCTAGGAGAGGTTAACTGATTCTGTCCATTGTCAATCCTTTATTCTTTCATTTGTGCATCCATCCATCCATCCATCCAACCACCCATCCATCCATTCATCCATCCATCCATCCATCCATCCATCCATCCATCCATCCTTCCATCCAACCATCCACCCACCCATCCACCCATCCACCCAACCATCCACCCATCCATCCACTCATCCATCCATCCTTCCATCCAACCATCCAACCATCCATCCATCCATCCATCCATCCATCCTTTTTTTTACTCAGAAGACACTGAGATACTCCTGTAGGAAAGGCCCTAAGGTAAAGACAGAGATTCGTTTTCTGACCTATTCAAAAATACTTAGTAAATGCCATCTGTGTAGCAGGGATAATTCTAGATGGATCAAATCAATTCTGGCTCTGAAAGAGCGAGTGGGGGAAGTGAGGCATTTATACAAACGTTGATAATGCAATGAGGGACCCTGCCAGGATAGGGAGCGGGGGAGCGGGGGAGCGGGGGGGGAGCACAGGCAAAGCAGGGACTCAGGAGAGCAGATGGCTTCCAGCTAGGGAGAAGGTGGTCAGCACAAGCCTGCGTGAGGCACTCCGGCTGAACCCGAGAAACCATCTGGGCTGCGCCTCTTGTGCCAATCACCTTCTCTCCCTAATTCAAGAAAGATAAGCAAGGTTTTTATACAAAAGTAAACATGCAACATTCCCAGCCCACAGAGTCATGACAGACTGAGAACCACAGATGTATTTGAGGAAAAGCACGAGGAGAATTTTGCCTCTGGGGACCTTGCCTGGTTTCTCACAGGCCATTTTCAAGTAAAAATGTCATCAGTATCTTTAAAGCTGAACTTGTCAGTGCCTGAAGGAAAATGGTAATGGGGGAATGTTGAGTGGCCCCGCTGGAGTGATGGGGATGGTGTAGGGGCCACGGTGTAGGGGGCCCAGGCTCTCCCATCCACCCCACAGCAGAAGTAATCAGTGCTGTTTGCAGCATTTTGGTTCTCTGGTCCCTTTAGCACAGGGATGATTGCAATTCTGCCCCCTTGACGCAAGGCAAGCTGGGCGACTTGCTTTGGCTACTGAAACATGAGTGTCAACGACAAGTCCCTTCCTTGCAGAAACAAGTGTGGGCTTGCCACACTCTTGTTTTTCATGCCGCACCAAGAATGCACTTGGGAGCAGGTGTGAAGGTGGAGCCATGGCCAGCCCAAGGCTCTGGGGCACTCTGAAATTCCTTACCAGTCCACATTGAACAGGTGGCAGAAACCAGGGGTCAGTCCCCCTCCTGTTAATGCTAAACCACTGATGGCCATGGGCTACTGATCCCACAGCATAACCTAGACTATCGTGACCAAAATACCTAGGAAGTTCTTCCAATGGTTGAGTCCCCAAGTGGGTGTAAAGGAAAGAAAGTCTGGGAGACTGACTTCCTGCCTTCTTAACGACCAAGGTCACTGATGCTGAAGGCATGTGAGATTTGCACAAAGACCGTCATGGTCTGAGTCTCGTTCTGCAGCGTCTCAGAACACCACGGAGGGCCCTTCCACGTGGCTTCTTAGGCCGGGGAACTTGGCATTAATGGAGTCAAACAAGGATGGGACTTCCCTTTCTCCCGTGATGCTGTAGATGCCAGGGACTGACTGAGCATGTGTCTGCCTAGAGCTGAACAGAAGGGGTACAGGTTGGACAGAGACACACTGCAATTCTCAGACTCCCCCCTTGCAACCACGTTCAGGATAGGATTTTAGGGCCTGCCAACCAGACAAATTCATGGGAGAGTTTGCTAAGGTGGACCGAGGTAGACCCCAGCCAACACAACAGTGTCCCAGCTTCGCAGCTTCCTTTCTGTGCTCAAGAAGCTGGAAGACTTGTTCATGAGGTTGGATGGAGCAGCGACCGATAACACTAATTAGCACGGTAAATAGGCCACATGCCACCTTGGGTTTGCCCACCTAAGCACTGTGCCTAAGTGCCACTGTGACAAGCAGTGGGCCCCAGGAAGCACTGAAGTGGGTCTTACCAGATAAGTGAGGAAGAGCAGGTAGGTCAGGGCTCTCCACAGGGGATGATGCCTGGGGAACTTTCAAAGTAATAATCTTTCAAATAAACTTTCAAAGTAATAATCCCTTTCGAAGAACCCAGAGGCTATGAGCACGTGCCCTTAGAACACTTAGAACATTCTAGAAAAAGGAAATGTTAAAAATGGAAGTTCTGGCTCCTCACTCAGAGGTTCCCAAGGGGCAGGTCCACACCCCCGCCTCAGGACAGCACTGAAGCCTGATGTGAGACCATGGCCTGAGGCCATGTGAGACCACATGGAGCTGAGTGGGGATGTCCGCTGCCTGATTTCTAGCTCAGGACGAGCCGTGTAGCCTCTGGGCCTCCGCTGACTTTCCCCCAAGTGGGGGTCATCTCCATCTTTTGCAGATATTGTGAGGATGCTGATAGAGGGGACAATTCACCAAGAACATAAATACTGCACATGTGAGTTCTGTCAGGGGAGCGAGAAGAGGCTCAGTTCTGGGAAGAGGCAAGAATCCCATCTACAGGAGGGAAAGCCCTGGAAAGGCACAGAGGGAAGAGTGTGGAAGATCCAGGAAGAGTGAGTGGCCTGAATATGCCGGCCCAGCAGGTATTCTCTGTGGGCACCTATGGCCCCTGCACAGCCCCAAGTCCCTGCCTGGCCCCCCAGCCACCATGAGTTGGTGCCGACAGCAGGCTCAGAACCCTCACGAAGAACCTGTTGGGGAGGGTCTGGGGAGGAGGGTGGCGACATGACAGCCCAGCTTCCATGTAGACCACCTAAGACTTTCTTAGGTAGTAGCCGGTCCTCGATGTCCTGAAGGCACCATCCAAATGGCAAACATTTACCTTCATCCACAAAGTTTCAGGATCGCACCGTGGTGAAGGCGAAGGCTCCTTTTCTGCCAGCCAGTGTCTTGTCATAGCATCTCTCAATTTCTGTTTGAGTAGCAAAAGCCAGCTCAGCGTAGACAGATGACCCTCACTGCACCCTGACCCCACCTTGGGGTAGGACTAAGATTTTGTTCACCTTTGAGAGAATCTCAGACAGATGGGCACAATGATGACCCCGGTGAAATCAGGTCTCCTTACTCCGAGGCCGCTGTCTCTTTCAACCCCATTCCTCCTCCTCTCCTTCCCACCCCATCCCAGGAAGCCAGAGGACCTCCCTTCCCGACTCTGTCCGCCAGCCATGCACGCACACACACAAGAATACAAGCACATGCACACACCATTCCCGTTACGCATGTCTCCCCATCCCACGGAGCTGGGTCTTGCTAAGCTGACCCGAGGAACCAAGAGTCTGCTTGTGTGACCATGGGATTAGAGCTGTTGCCGTGACTCTGGTCACAGGTAAGTCACAGAGAGAAATGGAGCAGTGGGGGGGAGCAGTGGGAGGGATCCTGGCAGCCTGGAGGAGGAGAAGGTGAGAGGTTCAGAGTCAGGCAGGTGTCGGGGACAGACCACCCCACACGCACGGGCTCCTGTGTGGGTGGCCTGGCCCTCTGGATCTTATCTGCTCCCCAAACATCTGCACAGCTTTCTCAGCAGCACAGAGTAATTCCCCTCATTCCAGAAAATCCTACTCCTCAGGAACGTGGAAGGGAATGAAATGCTAGAATTCACTGCAGGGAAGTCAGCGGGACCACCCCCTCCGCCCGACACCAACCCCCCCAGCCTCCGCCCGGAGCAGAGTGACTGTCCAGGCCCCAAACCAGATGTAACTCGTCCTCTCGCTACCCTGGCGTGGCCTACAGCCTCAGGAAGTGAAGCTGGAGATAACGGGAGCCCTGAACTGTTCAGCCACATTTCCTGGAACTTCTTGAGATAAAGCGAAAATAAGCAGACTGCCTCTGAGCTGTGGTGCTTGACCAGATGGCCCTTGTCAGCCCGGGGACTGACCCAAGAACCTTGAGCGTGGGATCCGGGCCTAGGGGTCTGTGTGCAGGAAGCCCCACTGGGTGCGCTACGCACTTCAGCCAGGCTGGCTGGACAGTCTAACGAGGAGACTGCTCACGGCCGTATTTGCCCAGACTCAATTCAAACGCCATCCCCAAGCAAATGCGATCCCCAAGCAAATGCGACACCTCTACCACCATCAATGACCTCTCCGTCCACAGATCTCTGGGACTCTGGGATCTCCACCTGCCTCCTGCCACCGTACAGCTCTCATCACTCGCACTCTTATCTAATTCACCATCTAGACATTACGCTCCTTAAGGGCATCACGCCGGTGCAGCACGGGCCCCAGGCACCTTGCTGTGCCACCGAAATTGTCCTTGTTGGTTACTGCCCCAGTCCGAGCAGTGCGGCCAGCAGCCAACCTCACCCTCAAGCGGACTCTAGAAACTGCCTTGGGCTGCAGAAATCTGCTTCCGCCAGAGCCACACCCTCTTCCTGAGGCAGCTGCAGCCTCCAGTGGTGGGTGAGGAAACAGAAGTCCTGCTGCCCTCGTCCCAACCTGGAGCAGTTCTGATGGGCGGTACCATCGCGGGCGAGCTGAGCCCTCGGGACCGACCACCTGGCAGCCTGACTGCTCCCCCACCAGCTCTGTCTCCCTCCCCTCCCCTTCCCCAGTGCTAAGCCCGAGAGCATGAACATGCTTCCCGCACGCTAACATCCTCACCTCAGAGCTGGCTTCCGGGGCAGCCCCACCTCCAACAGAGGGCCTGGCAAGGAGGAGCCGGTCAATAAATCCCATCAGCATCGTGGAATGGCCCACAGCTCCGTGATTAATCCCATCAGAGGGCGGCTCCTGGGAGCAAGCGAGCTGACCATTGCAAGCAAAAGCCGTGGCCTTACCAGGAAACATGCACCATGTGGCATCGGACCCTACATGGGAGAAGCTGGAGGCGTCGGGCCCATGGGAAAAGGCAAGGATGGGCCCGGAGGTACACCTCAGGCAGCTCTGGCCAGAAGGCTGTTTCACAGTGATGGATAAGAAGGACCACAGGACCCTTATTCTGGGAAGAATGAGACCATTTTGCTAATCACTCTCAATCTGTCATTTCTGCTATTCTTGCCGAAAGAAAATATCTTGCCTTCTGGGACATGCCACAGCTTAGAGAGAGGCAGAGAGCAACAGCTGAGGGAGAGAGAGCATTCCTTCCTTCCTGCGCTGCAGCGCCTGCCCGGGCTTCTCAGAAGTAAAGCATTAGAGGGGCGCCTGGGTGGTGCCGTCGGTCTAGCACCCCACCTGATGATTCCTGCTCAGGTCATGGTCTCAGCGTCCTGAGATCGAGCCCCGTGCCGGGCCCCATGCTGGGCCTGTAGTCTGCTGGGGAAAAAAGAAGAAAGAGGAAGAGGAAGAGGAGGAGGAGGAGGAGAAGAAAGCATTAGAGGGAAGGATGCTTCCTGTGGAAGACGCTGTCCGTAAGCAGCAAGCCAAACGACTGCATACTGAGACGGAAATGTTTCTACATCTGGAATAAAAGCCCTGGTGATGAGTTGGGTTTTGTTTTTTTGTTTGTTTGTTTGTTTGTTTTTTAATTGCAGACCAGACTCCTAGGTCAAGAAAGATCAGTGAATGACCAAGAACTGGAACAACAAAGGATCTGATGGGGATCAGACCCCCCTCAGCTGCTCTCCACGTCCGGTGGCCATAGATCGGTGGCAGCTGTGGGGACACCAGCGAAAGGACCAGTGGGACTGCCAGGACCACTGGCAATACTGTATGCTATTGTATACACAATTCTATGCTATCCACAATTAAGTTTAATAAACCAGACAGATCTTATTCCTTGTCTCCATGATTTCATCATCTTTGAAAGGAGTAGAGACAAACAAACCTCTTGAGACATTATCAAACAAAGAGAAGCTTGGATGTCATGAAACTCAGATGATCCTTACAATAAGGCCCCGGGGGCTGGAGTGGGCAGAATGGGGAGCAGCCCCATGGGATACGGCTTCATGGGTGCACTCCTCAGAGCAGACAGCTGGGTTACAGAAGCGCAGGTCTTGGAGCTGAACAGGCCCTTGGAAACCATCATGTCCCCCCAGCCTCAGACGCCCACCGGCGAGTTCGGTCTCCTTATGACAGTTCCTAGCTGGCTGCCCACGTGTCAGGACCTCTTTCTCTGGGATCCAATGCCTTCCTGTGGTCACTCTCTCGTTACTGTAATACTTTGCCTTACAAATATGCACACAGAACCACATCCGAAAAGAAAGTAGGGCCAACACATTTGTCAAACCCACAGACTCTATCACACTGAGAGGGGGCGCTGATGTAAACTGTGGGCTTTGCGTGGTGATAATGGGTCCCCTTGTCTCCCTCAGTGTAAAACTAGACCTCCCTGCTGTGTGGTATGCCTGCGTGGGGATGGGGTATATGGGACTGTCTCCACTTTCCTTTTTTTTTTTTTTTTTTTTCAGATTTTATTTATTTATTTATTTATTTGACAGAGAGGGAGAGCCCACATGCAGGGGGAGTGGCAGGGAGAAGGAGAAGTGGGTTCCCGCTGAGCAGAGAGCCGGATGCGGGACTCAATCCCAGGACCCTGAGATCATGACCTGAGCTGAAGGCAGAGGCTTAACCCACTGAGCCACCCAGGCGCCCCTTGCCCTTCTCACTTAAGCAGAATAAAATCCATGGCTAGTGGGTATTGTGAGAGACTAAGTTCTGAGCTGGAGGAATTTGGGTCTAGAAAAGAAAGAAGATGTCAATAAATATGCATTTAATTAATTATGTGCAAAGTCCTCATCTTTATAAGGGCAGCTAATCTGGGGCACACAGGGTTCCCCCTGTGCCCAGATGCCCTTCTTGTCACCCTACTTCAGTTCCTAGAGAGCCTACCTTCCACGGTGGCTGAACTTTGAGATCAACTAGTTCCATCACTTCCCTTTGTCGTTGGTCTCATTTGATCTAGGCATGGAAAAAAATAACCCAAGATGACTTATTGTTGAAAGAAAATGAGATAAGTTTCAAGAAGGGAAAGAATTTTTTTTTCCTTTACAGCTCAGGAAATGCAACTCTCTAGATAAGTTTAAAAAAAGAGAGACTCTAAATTTCTTCCAATGCAAAAATACAATTTCCTTTGAAAACCAAATGTATCATTCATGTGTCTCCAACCAGTCTTTTTTTTTTTTTTTTTTTTAATAAAAAGAACAGATCTGGGATGGGAGGGGGGTGATTAATTTCAGGCTGTTCCCTTTCTCTGTGAGCATTAAACAAGCATGAAGGGTAAGATAATCCTTCTCATGCCCTTCCCCTGGCTCTTCCCATTGCCCCCAAGGGTTTCTTCCAAAGTTATTTCAGTTATTGTAGTTTCTGGCCCTAAGCCAACATTTTTGGCCAAGTATGTATTGGGAGCACTGTACTGTCCACAGGGTTTCGGCACCCATGTGTGGTTGTGTGTGTGTGTGTGTGTGCTGTTAACTCCTCTCATCCTGCTCCTCTAGTGGTACAAAACCTTTGGAGAGTCCTCGGGAACAACTTTGCAAAACGCTGTACCAGAGCCTTCTTATCCTGTTTCTACGAAGCAATTCCAGCTTTGGAAAGACAGCATTGACAAGGGCCTCCGCTGAGCAATCTGAAGACTGAGGACAACGTTTACATGGGGTCAAACAGTCCCCTCTCCAGGCCACCAGGCCCAGCAGCCCTGCCTCTGCAGCATATCATCTGGACGGGTAATTGACCTCCTCTTTGAACCACATCTGTAAACCACAGTTAATTAAACCCACCGTCCCAGGGTTGGCATGAGAATAAAACCAGACCGTTTCTGCAGTGAGCCCGATTGCCCTCCTCCTCTTCCCCTCCCCATGGCTCTGGATCACGTCCTCCAGACGCTGGCTCCCAACATGCTGCCCCAGGAAGCAGCCAGGGGATGAGCCCAGGCTGGTTGTCCCCACTTGCCCCTCTTTTTAGCCCCAGTCACAAGTCCTCGGTGATTCTCCCTTCCCCACACTTGAAAGCACGCATGAACTCAGCATCTCATCACAAAAGACTGAGCAGCTTATTAAGGGTCTCAAGTGTCTTTGTTTTGTCTGCCAAGCAGACTATAAGGTATCAGAAGACGGGCTTGGGGTTCCTATTCCTACTGTTCCCTCCCAGACAACCTGGACTAACCGGGGCGATCCACTGGTGTTTGGTGCTGGACAGATTCGCCCAGGCCCTGTGAATGCAGTCCCCGGAGGGCTGCTGTTGGAGAAGAATCCAGCCTGATGTGGCTGTGTGGTTCACAGACAGCACTGGGAGCCTAAGGTTTGGTCCCCTAGAGGAGTGATCACCGGCCCTCCCACACCCAAGGCTCATGCCTCTTCTGTCCCCTGGACAAATCTTGGAAGGCAGGCATGTGCCTGATGTCAGCAGTTGCCCTTCCTCACTGGAGTCTCCCGTATGCCCACCAGATACCCCAAGACCTACATAACCTCAACTTCTGTAACGATCACTCACTTTTAAACCAGTTGTGAAATTCACCTCCTTGAGCACTAAAGCCTTCTATTTTACTTTCTAGAAGTTCTTGGTGTTACAGGGGAGGAGGGGGGAGTACTACTATCCTGCACAGTAATAGTCTGTAAATGCTGATTCCAGGAAGTCAGAAGCCCAAGCTGGAAGCCCAAATCCACCATGAGCATCTAGTTCTGAGCCACTAAATAAATATCAGTATTCCTCACCTATAAAATAAAGGTAATAATGCTTCTACCACCAGAACCTCTGTAAGACTTAAAGTTATTAATGATCACCAACATTTGTTGTACAATGTGTACATAATGTGTACAGGCTGGGCTGCTTACAAGCATTTCATCTGGACCCCAGAACAGCCCCATAAGGTAATCACTGTTATGACCGATGAGACCATTAAAGGGTAAGTTTCCGAGTTACTTGCCCAAGTTTGACATCCATTACGTGGCAGGGCCAGGAGAAGCAGCAAGAAGTCTTTTCAAGAGTTGTTATTCTTGAGTATACCTTGTCCTCCCATCTGTAATTGGAGATGTCTCAAAGATTAAAAAAATATATATATATATACACCTTCTATCTGTTTTATATCCAACTGTATGGTTTTTTAAAACACAAAAAAAATTCCTAATAGAGGAATGAAGGAATGGTGGGGGGGGGGTGGGCTGTTTGTTTTTTAAAGGAGCAAAGGACACAAACTCTTCATGGAAATAAGAATTAGGATATAAAAAATTAGAGATTACTTATATACAGCTCCACTAGAGACAAGAAGAATAGACAAATTCTTCTTCAAAGTCCTTTCTAGACTTAACAACGCTGGTACTAAAAATAGCTTAACTGTTCAAGCTGTTGACCTTGTTCACGTCTGTAATTTCTTGTGATCAACCTGCTCATTAGCTTCTGACCATCATCGCTCACTAGAGGGCCACGCTCTGCCCCTGAATTCCAGTGGAAAAATGAATGAGCCCATGATGAGTGAAGAGGCCTTTATCAGCTAGGAGAATTGCTGTCCACGTGAACAGAGCTCCCAGGATTTGAGTAGCTGGTTCTCCCCTGTCCCCATCAGGGTCCTGACGGCCCTGTGAGAGTCTTGTGATTAAGGACTTGATTACTGGGCAGAGGGATTGGAGGGAGGTACAAAGCAGGTGAAGAGAGAGCCTTTTCATGCTGCTGTAAGGAGGAGAGCTCTTCTCCCAAGTCAAGGACAGGATATTTCCAAACACTCTCAGAATTCTTGCCAAAGATATATCCAGATCTCCTTCTATGCCGTTGGGTGGAAATATTCCAGCCCTAGGTTGGATGATAAGGCTTCTTCCTCCTTATTTCACATAGCAGCTGAAATTCAAAAGCTGTGTACTTGAACCAAGGTTAGCCACCTCTCATGAAAACCTGAAAAATGAAAACCTCTCTAAATGGAGCCCATAGTCTCTGGTTCTTCTCCACCTTACTCAGTCTGTCTAATGGATTGCCTTTCCTGCCTGACTCTTGTAGGCGTCTGTGCAGATCAGGGAGGGCCCAGCCCAAGACGTGAGCCTTGAGGGCTGTTGCACATGAGCAGAGAGAGAGAGAGCAGAGGCAGCACTCATGCCTTCAATGGGAGACAGAGAAGCAGCTGCTCCAGAGCTAGAAGGAGAATATGGGAGCCCAGAACCCAGTGGTTATCAAAAATGAGGGCTGGTGAAGTTTGATAGGGAAGGTTCAGGAGTTGTCTAGAAGGTGAGGGAACATAGTGACATGGATTCCAAGTAGAAGTCCAGCAATCCACAGATGAGAGTGGACTAGGAGCTCAAGGGGGAGCAGAATTGCTTAACAAAGAGGAGTCATGGGCCTGTCCATAGGTTAGGAAGGAGTCCGTGGAGGGAAAGATGACCTACCATCTTCAGGGTGACCTACCATCCTGGTTTGCCCAGAACTGAGGAGTTAACTGGGATGTGGGACTTTCAGCACTAAAACCAGTAAGATCCCAGGCAAACCCAACAAGTCTGCCATCATACAATGTGCAAGTAGACAGTGTGGGGATAGAGATGAAGGCAGGATCCTGGAAGAGGAAGAAAGGCTAACTGGAAAAGGAGAAGGAATTCTCTCTATATACCAACTTTTATGCCACCAAGAAGTATCTTGGTGCCAAAAGAACACCTTGTTTTGCAGATGATAGAAACACATCCTCGGTTGCTCAGTGAGTGTGGTGCACAGCTGAAGTCTTGGTCTCGTTACAGACTCTTGCTTAACTCCCTCTGCTATCTACAGCCTCTGGTCACTGACCTTCCACCTCTCTGCTCTCCAACTCAAAGTCAAGCTTTCACAGTTAAGCTGACAAATACAGCTCTGGGGAGCCGAGGCCCCAGGCCAGGCCTCTCCCAAATGCTGCATGCGTGGGAAGCACTGAAGCCTGCAACAGGTGTGAGAGTTTGCTAGAAAGTGCCCTTTCTTTCCCTCTCACCTGGCTATATCCCTACGGAGCCCACGTCCTCAAATCCCCCTTGGACACTGCATCATACCCAGCCTCCCCCTCAGTAGTGGCTTCACGGGAGCAGGGTTTAGGCACCCAATTCCTTCCTAGGCCATCCTCTCTTAGAATTTAAGAACTTCTCCAAAATGGACAAAGCTCTCCCCCTTATATCTGGCAGAAGGTAGAAGTAAAGAGGAGTCTTGAAAAGATGGAGACAGAAGATGAGGGAGTAGCTGCAGCTCTGGGTATTAGCATATCAGACTCTGGGTAGGTAATTCAAGATCTCTAAGTCTCTGTTCCCACATCTTTAAAATGGGTATATACTGCCTACCTCCCAGGGTCAGTCTAATTGAATTAGAGGGGTAAACAAAATTCTTAGACACACTCTAAAGAATTGTAAATTCTTAGACGTTCCATAAATAAGCTAACAGCACAGAAGGTAATACTCAAGTTAAACAGACATACTGGAAAGCCAGCAGTAATCATTTCCTGCATGGAGGAAGAAATGAATGGATCAGCATGGAACTGCTAAAGGCCAGTCAGACCTGCGGGGAACCTCAAACCCAGTCAGTGTCAACCTGGGCACTGTAGTGGTCTCATAGGGCAAGTAGTCCCAAGTTCACGAAGGTGGAAATTTAAATTAAGTCAGAGGTGCGAAAACGGAGAAGGTGGCAGGACCCCAGGTGCTAAGCCCTGGCCGCAGAGGAGGCCTCGTGGGGGGTGGGGGCTGAGGGGAGGGGGCTGGGCCCCGTCCTGGCGGTGAGAAGCCTCCTGGGCATGAGGCCAAGCACAGGGTAAGCCTGTGGCCTGAAGCATTGTAGAATCCCATAACAGAGGCCATCGGAGCCAGAAGTCATTCAGACTTGAGTGGGGACAGGTAAAGCAGACAGGAATAAAGCCACAGTCCACTGGCTAGTGGAGAGCTGGAGAACATGTGTCCTTTAAAAGGGAGACATTTAAAAATTAGCTAAAAATAAAACCTTTGTGAGCCAAACAAATATGGATGAAGAAATCGGCTGGGAGAGTGGAGCCTGCCAGTTTAAGACAGCCCAGCTACTGGAAAGCACATCTTCTGACCATAAGGAACACACTGTCCTGATGACGGGGGAGACGGAAGGGTCTGAGAGCAAGGCAGGTGGACATTAGGCCCAAGAGGTAATGAGACACCGAGACAGACCAGCTAGGTTAGTTTGCTGGGGCTGCCATAATGGACTGCCCACAGACTGGGTGACCGAAACAATAGAAATTTCTATCCTCAGAGTCCTGGAGGCTACAAGCCCAAGATCAAGGGGGCACAGTTTCTTCTGAGACCTTTCTCCTTGGCTTATCTTCTCCATGTATCTCCATATGGTCTTTCCTCTATGTGTCTCTGTATCCTGATTGCTTCTTTTTTATAAGGACACCAGTCACACTGAGTGATCTCATCATAGTGATGAAGTTCTAGAACCTAGCTGAGGTTTGGTGGGCTGAGGTCCGGAGCCGATGACCAAGAAAGAATTCTTAAGACATCTTTGGTGCAAAATGGTGGTTTATTAAAGCACGGGGACAGGACCCGTGGGCAGGAAGAGCTTCTGCGCTGGGTATGTGAAGAGTGGCTGGTTATATACACAGGAGTTGGATAGGTGAGGACAAAGGGGTGTTCAGAAGGGGTATTGGGGTAAAGAAGACTGTCAGGATATTGAAGGCCTGGTTACTAACAAGCCAAGGCCACTTTCCCTCTAATGAGGCACTAACATAAAGACAATTGGGAGTCTCCTGGTGGAAAGTTACATTCCTGCTATCAAGCGTCCTTGTTAGTGAGATTTAGGTTTAAAAGAAATTTAACTTTATTTACTTTTCCTTCTACCTCAGCCTCCTTCAGTTTTTATGGAGGGGAGGGTGACATTAGGGCTTAAGGAACTGAGTTATGTGCCTCTGGAAATTGGGCTATTGATAAGGTAAATTCTTTGTTGTAAATCTCAAGGACATTTGTAAACCAAGGGAGACTCCTGTCTTGTAGGATTGTGATTTCTGCAAGTTAACTATTTGTTTCTCGCTTATGGCATTCAGGGGTGCCTGAGGAATGTCACACACATTACCGAGGGGAGCTGGTGGAGAGGGGGTGCAAGGTGCCAGCTTTTGCTTTGTCCTCAGCCAGCCTCCTACTCCCTCATCAATAGGACTCATCATAGGGCTCACACTAATGATCTCATCTAACCTTAATAACCTCCTTGAAACCATATCTCCAAATAGTTAGATTCTGAGGTACTAGGGGTTACACTTCAACATATGGATTTTGGAAGGGACCCAATTCAGGCCAGAACACTCACCCTTGGTAAAAACCAATGATCCTTCAAAATTTTATTGAGATGTGTTTTCTTTGGTGCTATAGAAACCATCAAAAGAGCTTATAGGAACAGAATGAGGGAGCCCAGGCATAGGGTGTCACAGCAAAACTAAGATACTCAACCTCCTTTCGCCTCACACCTTAATCCTTTCATTCAGGAACTATTTCAGGGAGTGGAAACAACTCTATTCCAGACGCCGTGGCAGGTGTTGTGGACACAGTGGGGAGCAAAACTGACCTGGCCTGGGCCTTCTGGTAATTCAGAGTCTACTGAAAACGTTATTCTTCTCGTTCCAAGCTTTCCTACTTATGTGACTTAGACCAGATTACTTAGCCTCAGTGAACCTCAGTTTTCACATCTGCGAGATGGGGAAAATAACCCCCATAATTAGCGAAGATAACATGACACGTATAAAGGGTCTGTTAGATTTTGTGGAACTCATATGTCCTCAGTAAATGCAAACCTTCTGCCATAAGTCATATTATACCAGATTCCTCATAAAATAATACATACTGAGGAATTAAACTTTTCAAATTTGAAATGGGACATCTTTATTTTGTCCAAATTTGGCACATCCCATTCCAGGGGCAAGATGAAAACAAGACCATAACTTATTAGTGGAGACAATGAACACGTTATCAATAGAAATACACATTCCAAGATAATGCAGGCCCCACTTCCCAGGGTCCAGCTTATCCCTCCCTTGTCTACCACAGTGTGTTGAGGAAAGACTGGCGCCATCTTGAACCATAAATCATTTCCAAACAGTTCCTGGAGGGCACAAACCCCAGCACAGCACCTTCCACACAGCTAAAGAATTTCCTGCCAAAACGGATAAGAATTTCCTGTTTTGCTTTTCATTATTACTTTAAATAATCAAACTCAGAGTCTGGGATGATCACGAGCAGCAGGGGTGGAGGGGTGCGTCAACATCTTTTCTAGATTAACTCGGGATGATTGCTTTAGAAGCAGCAAGTTGAAATCTGGACAAAACACACAAAGTGACGAGTCAGGAATGAGAAGGGACAGACCCCTGAAACACGGGCCTGCCCTGGGCTTGGCACTGGACTTTGCCCATGCCTTTGACCAAGACTCCAGACCAGGAAGGAGTACCGTCCATGTCACATGGCCTGATTCTCACTTTAGAGTTCAGGAGGGACCCCCAAAAGCCCTTGGGTTACCCCTGTCCCCTCTCAGGAAAGCCCCAGATGACCTTCAGGGCATTGGCATGTGCTCCAGTGACACAGGATGGACGGCTGGAGGATCCTCTCTGGGAGGTTCTGGGAATACTGGCCTGACACCCAGCAGGATGGGTCCTGCCCACTGACACACCTGACAACCATCTAGGGCTCCCCACATGCTCCGTTGCCTTCTGCCTTCCCTGGAGAAGAGAAGAGAGACCTCCTGGTTCATCTCTAGCACTGAGAGCAGCTCCCTACCTCCCTCACACCAGACCAGCTCCCCAACCCGACTTCCTTCTTTCTGCAGACACTATCTTCCTTCCAGTCATATAAATTCAAAATCTCCTGCATACCTTTATTTCTCCCTCTACATCATCAACTGTCACCCCCTTATCACTACCAGCCCCAAGGATAGCAGTGGCCTCCTACCTGCTCCTCCCGACCCTGATGCCATTCTCACCCTCTCTCCTGGGGCTTCTAGTGCCATCCCTACCTTGCTTCCTAAGCTCACAGACCTCTCAGAACTTTCAGAGCCAAGCAGATAAGGCACACACCCTTCCTCCTGGCACCCCAAGCTCTGAGTGATCTGGTCTCGAATTTCTCTCTGGTTATTCCCGCCTGGTATACCCACCCTTCAGCCAAATCAGGCAGATTCGGATTAAGTTAGCATTCTTCTTGTCCTTTGCCACACCCCTGCTTCTGTTCCTGCCACCTCTTCTAGATACAAAGCTCTCTACACTCTGCCTCCCAGAGTGCAGCCTCCTCCAGGAAGCCTTCCCATTAAGCCCACTGTGGGATAGTGCTCCCACCCCAGCTGTCCCACACTGCTCTGTTGTGTTGTCACAAAGTAAGCACCCTTCAGGGTGGCAGGACTACTTTCCAGTACTTCCACTCTCCTCTCCTCCTGGCAGGTGGCGGATGACCTTGTGACTTACTCTGGCAGACAAAACGTAAGTGAAAGTGACATGTGTCAATTTTGGCGAGAAGCTTTAAAAGCCAGTGTGTAATCACCACGTTTTCTTCCTCACGGAACAAGCGTCAGGACCCTCCATCAGTCTGCGGCCTTGGTAACCTGCCATGAGCACATGGTGTGAGCAAGAAATAAGTCACTGACATCTGGAGGTTTTTCGTTATCCCAGTGAAACCTAGTTTGTCCCAATGGTTAGAACATAAGATCTGAGAGGCCATTTAGCTCCATCCTCTGCTTCACAGGTAAGGAAAACAAAGGGTTGAAGGAAGTAAAATGACCTGCCCAAGGTCACATCACTAGTAGTGGCTCAGATCTGGCACCAAGTCCCCCTCACATCTGGCCCAATATGTCTCTCAGGACACCATCCTGTAGGATCCTTGAGACAAGAACTAAAATAGTGGTCTGGGCTCCTGGCCCCATCCTGCACCCAACCCCCCTGACTTAGCTTATGTGATCCCAGGTAAGTCACGCCTGCCCATAGGCCTCTGTTTTTCTTCTTCTAGAATGATAATTTGGGACACAAATTGCTCTGAGGCTGTCTTGCTCTGTGCCTCTCTGTGAGCATGACCTGCCCCACAATGGTCGTTATGGTGCTTCCTGATGTGCTGGTGATCCCTGGTGGTCTCAGGCATATCCTGGCTTTCCCGTGGGAAGGACCGTGCTCATCGAGTGGGGCAAAGGCCAGGCAGGTGCGCTGACCCACTCTCGCATCTCCCCATCTCCTGGGTCCTCATATGGTTGCCCACAGGGAGGAAGGTATGCTTGACTCTCACCTCCCAGACCCTGCCTTTAGCTGCCCCTCATTGAATTAACACTCGCAGACCTTAGCTGATGCCACAGAAGTGCAGGCTCTTGGTGACAGGTGCAGCCCACAGTGAGAGGCGTGGGCTTGCTTTGCCCTGGGTGTGCTGCTTTTGTTTTATCCTATCACACCCCCAATTCTTGAGTATTCTAAGAGCTTTCAGCCTTTCCACCTGGCCAGGATTAGCTCTCAACTCCTTTTCCTTTGTGTTTTGCTCGCTCTTTAGGCTGCCTCTGCATGAAAAGAACCAATCTTTTATTTTTACTTTTTTAAGATTTTAAGATTTTATTTTTATTTTTTTAAGATTTAAGATTTTTAAGATTGTATTTACTTATTGGAGAGAGAAAGAGAGGATGAGTTGGGGAGGTGGGGATCTGAGGTGGAGGGAGAAGCAGGCTCCCTGCTGAGCTGGGCTTGATCCCAGGATCTTGGGATCATGACCTGAGCTAAAGGGACACGTGTAACCAACTAACCCAGGTGCCCCAAGAACAAATTCTTTAGAAGTAAAGACACATATCAAGGTTATAAAATGTAACAGACTATCTATTCGTCCTGGACATCATGGCTAATGTTAAGGCTGCCCCCCAGCCATTAGCCACCTGCCTGGCCTTCTTAAGGGCTTGGTCAACCCCAGAGCAGGAAGGATCTCAGAGTACGGGTGTCTTCTTCTTACTGAGGGCAGCGAGGACAAGCCAGGAGCTGGCGCAGTACCTGTCAGGGACACCAGTTCACAAGGACACTACTGGGGGTCAGCTCTGTAGAGGACATCAGAACAACGACAGGGGAGCTGCCAGAGGAAGGGGGTCCCTGAAGCCACCACAGCCTCTGTGAAGCAACCCGGCTACCTAACCCCAGACACATTACCTGACCAGACTGCAATTGGAAAGGAGCCTAGAAGGTCTAGGTCAACCTGTCCATGAGAAACCTAGTCCCGATCACGTATATATTTCTAACGTTCTAATCGCCACATTAGTACGAAGAAATAGGCAGTGAAATTAATTTGAAGAAGCTATTTTATTTAACCCCTTACGCCCAAGCTATTATCATTGCAACAAGTAATTGATTCATTTAGGATTCACGAGAAAGCTTACATCCTTTCTGGGGGCTGTCTTCGAAATCCAGGGTGTGTCTCACATTCGCAGCACTTTGCAGTTTAGACGAGTGACATCTAGGGTGCTCGTGTGTGATCCTGGCCTCTGGACCAAGAACACAGGTCCTAGTCCAGCATCTTATCACTGCAGATGAGGAGACTCAGGCCCCAAGATGAGAAGCGAATTCCATCAAGATCCCGGCTCCGGAAGCAGCCGTAAAGCCTAGGTGTTGCGCAACATTCTCCCTGCAGTAGCTAAAACATAAGCCAAGCCAGAACAAACCAAAAATGCCACGGGGCAAACAAACAAGATGCTGCTTTATACAAATGCCAGACAAACGGCTAAGGGTGCATTAGCCGGGCCACGAGGAGTCACGTGACTTTCAAGTTCGAGTCAGCCCCTCGTTGAGTTTCTCGCCACCCTCTGCATTCTCTGCGTTCTCTGAGTTCTTCATGCTACAGTGAAGGCCACGCAAAGGCAGCCACCCTGCCAAAGAGACCGGCGCTCCTTCCAGAAGAAAGGAGCCCACAGCAGCAGCCGGCATCTGTGAGCTTTGCTTGGGACCTGCGGCAACCCGTTGAACAAAGCGAGGGTAAAGAGAAACGGGTGTGGGTTCTGGAATCACGTTGATCCGGGTTCCAATCCCCAAGAACCTCTCTGAGTGTCTGCGCCTTCCTCTGTAAAACGGAGAAGGTACCGATGCTACCTTCCCTTGATGGCTGCTGGAAAGATATGAAGGCTCTGTCCTGCCGGCACCCACCAGTATGTCCTCAGCATAACAGGCCTCAAGAGACGCTGGCTTTCCTTCCCCATCTTCTCGAGACTGGTTTCTCACAGCCAATCAATGCCATTCTCCTAACTGTTGCGGGGAAACAGGTCCTCTGACCGAGGGGTCCCTCTTGGCCAGGACCCCTGAGCTGGCTTTGGAGTGAGGCCCGCTGGAGCTGGCTCGGCATGTCCATGAGTGCCTCTGCAGGAGCTCCCCAGGCCTGACCATGACCAGCATGGAGCACAGCCCTCCTGCAGCCATCTGTCTCCCTCACAGCCCCAACCCTGCTGCCTGGGGTCAGAAACAAACCCCGTGGGGAGGTCACAGACCTTTGTCTCACCATGCTGTCGGGGCCAGCCTCGGAGGGCGCAAACCCAGGACCGAGGGCTGGGAGCAACAGTTTGGAAGGGGAGCGCCTCAGTGGGAGGGGGTGGGGTACATCTCGTGCCCCGCAGGGATAGGAGAGTGTCACTCTCTCCCTGTGGTATTTTTAATTCTAACATCAATAAGAATAGAATTTCCTGTTGATCTGATGAGAAATTCCTGTTTTCCCAGGAAGCAGGGCACCCCAGCTTGGGGTACATGGACCATGGGGGCCTACCAGCCGCTTCCGACATGGATGATTAAAGGGCCTCAGTTCACATTCATTTATTTTTAAGAAGTAAAGACAACTCATACCAAGAAGAATCACAGGGTGTGATTAATCGTTTCCTACCTACATTGAGGCCTCGGCCGACTTTGGAAGACCTTTTTCTGCTGCTTCCCTGGAGCCTGGATATTTTTAGTTGCCAGATGCCCTTTGGTCCAGACCTCTCAGATGGAGCTGTCGGACCTCACCCAGGGAACATGGCCCAGGAGGACAGGCAGCACCTCCCCAGGGCATGCAGGTGCCCGGCCCCAACCTTCACCCCAAATCCCTGGTTGCCCAACTTCTGCTCTGCTTCTGGGATAACCCCAGAACCTTTGATGCCAGAGCCCTGGCTATGCTTGCTTCTGTGCAAACAGGGTAAAGAGTTTGCCTCTAGTGGACATTTGAGGTTCTGGGCCCTCCCAGCACCCACTTCCTCTTCCTTCTGTTAACAGCTCCCTTATTGGCGTTTGGAGAACCACCTCTTCTCTCCTGCCCCAACCCCCCCATGCAGGCCTGATGGGGCTGCCTGTTGGAGCATCTTGCCCTCCCATCACCCAGATCCTCTCCAGGGATCAGGAACCTCGAGTGGAGCCAGGCAAGGCAGAAAAATGACCCCAGCTTCTTTGCCCCAGAAGTCAGTCCCGACCCTCAGCCCTTGGGTAGTCCCTGTCCTTTTGAGGCAGAGTGTTCATTTCTCCAATTCTGTGGGCTCCCCAGCAGCCTTCTGAAGATTTTCATTTTCTAACACTTGCAAATAATGCCTTGTGACTAACACACAAGTGTATGGGGGGTGACTCAGGAGTGTCAGTTTGTGTGTCTTCTAACAGGGGAATAACAGTCACGGGACGAACGTGTGATCCTTCGCTGCTTGAGAAGCTCCCACGGAAGACAGGTCTTGTAGCCTTTCACGGCCCTGGGGACAGGCCAGCAGGGGTCACAACACATTCTGAGAAGGGAGGAAGCTAAGCTTCAGACACCTTCCCAGCTACTTACTACCCAGCCTGGGAACCACAGGACCATTCCTTAAAATACCGCCCTACCACACTGTCTCTCCCAGGCCTCTTGAGCTGAATCGGGGACTAGCCAACATGTAGCTGTTTCTGCCTACTGATGCCTGTGTCCTGGCTCATCAGTGTCTGAAACTGGACACCTAACCTCTGAAATACAGTTCACAGTCTGACTTGTCCCTGCATCGAAGCAAAGTACACATAAAGACACGGCATCAGAGTCATCTTCCAAATGTCACCAGGAGGGTATACGTGTGTTCCTACTGACTATTCACAGTGGCCAAATTGTGGAATGGCCCAAATGTCCAGTAATGCTGAATGTCTAAACAAATTCAGTCTAGCCACACAATGGAATATTACGCAGCCATTAAAAGGAAAGAAGGACGGGTGCATGCTACGGTGTAGAGGAAACACAGAAACACGCTGAGTCAGAGATGCCAGATATGAAAGGTCACATACTGTATGATTCCATTTATCTGCAATATCCCAGAGAGATGAGTCCATAAAGACAGAAGACAGCAGGTTACCAGGGACTGGAAGGAGGAGGAAATGGGGAGAAATGGCTCAATGGATACAGGGTCTCACTTGGGAGTAACAGAAAAGTCTGGAACTTGATCAAGGTGGTGGTTCCACAATATTATGAATATTTGAAGTGCCCCTGAATTGTTTGCTGTCTGATGGAACTCAGAAATTCATCTTATGTGAATTTCACCATGATAAATCATGTTTAAAAAAAAAACAAAACCCTTTAAGTCAATGAAATAATAATAAAACTCGTTTGAACAAAATAAAAAAATATATCATCAGGACCCATCCCTTCCTTTTTGTTCCTATTCATCTCCCTTTCCTTTCTTTCTCTTCCTTGTTGACATGTTCACACTCACTGTCATCACGGGGCTCCGTCCCCCCTGTTTTCAATGACCACGTCGGCGCTCTCAACAATGCCCAGTGGCACCCAGTGAGTGGAGATGAAGGCTCAGTCTGGTGTGCAAAAATCCTCCAATCTCTGCTTCTAAGCAGCCAAGCATCCTGTCTGCTTAAGCCAGGCCGCTCTCCTCACTGTCCCTGGTCCCCGAGGCTCCTGTGCTCTTCCTGCCCTGCCCTGGCAAGAGGGCGGATCCTCAGGGACCTTCCATCCTCCATGAAGGTGGGATGACGACAGCACCACCAAACGCTGCTTCTGTACCACCAGACACCTCCGTCCGCAGCTTTCTCTGTCCCAGCTCTCTTAGGCGTTGATATGGGGGTGCAGACGGGCCCTTTAAACTGAGACAGTCTTCCCGAGCTCCTTGCTTGTGTGGTTGGCTCTGGGGTTGACTCCTCCCTGGCAACCCTTTCTTCCCCTTTTCCTTCTGCATTAGATCCGCTGCAGCCTTCTCTCCCCCTGCATTTTGACCATGAATCTCTACTCCCCTTTGTTGAACATTTCCCCCTTGACCTCTCCCCTAGTTGATATGTATGAATTATACGGCATTTTTATGACCTGCTGAAACCAGATATTGGAGTCAAGATCTCAGGACAATTGCCATCTATCGGGGACTTTCTCATGGGGTGGTGCTGAGTGTTCATGGGCCCAGAGGTCTTAAGAAGAAGAGAGAATGAGATCTCCTGAGAACACACATGTCTGACCAGAGGGCAAAGTTCCACGGGCAGGCTGGCTGGCTTTCCCTGTCCACTGCCAGACGGAGGGTGTGGCTTAACTACACTGATGGGAAGGGCTGGTGGGAGAATTGCCAAATGCTTCCACAGGGGGACGGGGATATTTGTTTGAGGTTTTGAGTGAGTGGCTGGTTGGTTGCTTGGTTCTTCCTGACTTATGTGCCTTCATCAAACATAGACATCATGGATTCCAAGAACCAAATTGTAGGGACAAGGGCCACCAAAAAGAAGAAGGGCTATTCTGGTAACACTTTACATATAACATTTTACCTAATATTTATAAAACTTACAGCTGGAGAGAGATAGAACTATTTCCACATTAGAGGTGAAGAAATGAAGGTTCAGAAAGCTTAACCAAATTGCCCGAACCACATAGCCTGGACTCGTGGAGTGTAGACTGAGTTCCAAAGTCCCTGCTTTCCCTTCCAACGTCAGTGCTACCTCTCCTCTTCTTTCCTACCCCTTCCCTGGGCTTTTCTCTCTGAGAATTAACTTGCCTTCAATTAGCTCTCCCACCTTGGGGGTCCGTTTTCTGGACTCCTAGAGTACATATTAGCTCTGTTATTCACTTGAACATTGATTTCTTAATTAATCTTCTAGTATATTCTGATCAACCCTAATCTTCTAACATACTAATCTCTGTTTCAAGAGTGCATATCTTTTATCCTCAATAAAAGCATAGATTCAAGGATGCCTGGATGGCTCAGTCTTGGTTAAGCCTCTGCCTCCAACTCAGGTCATGATCCCAGGGTCCTGGGGTCAAGTCCAGCATCAGGCTCTCTGCTCAGAGGGGAGCCTGCTTCTCTCTCTGCCCACCTCTCCCCCATGCTTGTGCTTGCTCTGACAAATAAATAAAATCTTCAAAAAATAAATAAATACAAGCAGAGATTCCTTGAGAGGAGATGACTGGTCTGCTCTCCTTTCCCCAGCCCTGCCAAGCAAGATGCTGAACAAGCAGAAAGTGAGTGCTACACCCTGGGATCTGGGAACTGAAATGGTCTTAAAAGACTGTTCTCATCTAGGACCAGATTCCTACAGAAACTCTCCAACGATCCTAAGAGCAAACAAGAAAGAAATAGATTGTTTCAGCTGACTTGTTACTTCTCATGCTTTCTGTCCTTAAATATCAATCTGCGATTTCTCCGAGGAGGAGAGAGTTAGTTCCATTCCTTCCAGGGTTTTGGCTCTTTAGAGCTCCGGAGCGGACAGTCACGGCTGTTGAAAGTTGGTCAGAGGACACACTGCCATTGGAGGTAACCCAGGTTCACAATCCCTTATCCTAAACCCTGGAAACCGGGTGCATTTAAGAATTCAGAATGCTGGGGCACCTGGGTGGCTCAGTGGGTTGAGCCGCTGCCTTCGGCTCGGGTCGTGATCTCAGGGTCCTGGGATCGAGTCCCGCATTGGGCTCTCTGCTCGGCAGGGAGCCTGCTTCCCTCTCTCTCTCTCTCTCTCTCTGCCTGCCTCTCTGCCTACTTGTGATCTGTCCCTGTCAAATAAATAAATAAAATCTTTAAAAAAAAAAAACTTTAAAAAAAAATTAAAAAAATAAAGAATTCAGAATGCTTCAGACGTTAGACGGGTAATGCGGCGTATGTACAATGTGTCACATAACAGCCCCAGTGAGCTTCTGAGCCCTGCCTCATTAGCGTTTCTAAATATAGCTCTGCGCCACTTCACGATAGGCTTTGCTTTCAAATGAGTTTTGACACCAACCATGCAATTTTCAGAGCTTTCTGACTTCAGAACTGTAGATAACAGACCATGGATCTGTAATAGATAGGAATGATTGCGTGCTTATCCTCTGCCAGCTCTGCTAAGTGCCTGGTACCTCATATAAACCACCGAGAGCACCATGAGGCAGGCCCTTACTTTACTTCCATTTCACAGATAAGGAAACTGAGGCTTTAAGAGCTTGCCTAAAAATCACACAGAGAATGGGCATTGGAGCAGGACTTCATGGGTACTTTTGGCATCATCCCCCTCCTATGGGTCATCCCCTCTGGGGCGTCTATGATGGTGGGGACCTAGAACAGGCAAGTGACTCTCATGGGGTCTGTAGGCTATAGGCCTGAGCAGGTATCACCTGAGGGCACAAAGAGGTGGGTCATCAGGTCTTGCAAGCAAGAGACAAGAGACTATCAGCTACCTTCTTGAATCAATTCAATGACAGGTTCAGGGACAAACCTTAGCATTGACCATGAATGAGACACACTTGACATGAGCATCTCCTCTCCTGGAGGGTCTGCATGGTGCCGTGTGATTGGGTCAGACCATGGGGGTCTAACCCTTAAAGTTGTTGGGGGATTCTGGGCACACCTTGTTTCCTTGAACAACTTCAATTCCCTCTTCCATAAACTAAGGTTTCGGGATGCTTCTTCCCAAGACTGTTTTGAAGATTCCATGAAACAATGCATACAAATGCAGTGCCCGACGAGTGGGCCCTCAATATTAGCTCCAAATAAAAGCACCTGAGAGAAGAAAATGGGAGAGTACGCTGAGAAAACCACAGAGGGAGGGAACCACAGAGGGAGGAAATCATGGGTCTGATCCTGTTCAGATGACCAGCTTGAATTCTCTTGATGCTAAAATCACCCTGTGGCATGGTTCTTTACTGCTCGGTCACAGCAGACAGATGGTTTGAGGGGCAAGAGCACTACTATTAGGGCTGAAGGGAGGCAAGCGTGTCCAGGACATCGTGTGGGGAGAGGCTGCGGCTGCTTCTCCCTGGCTGGAGGGATGCCATGGGCTGGAGCAGGGCAGCCCCTGGAGCCGGCCCTAAGGCCCTGTGTGTGATCCCAGACTCTGAACAGCCTATGGATGGGTCACGACTCCTCCAGGTCATTCTACACAAACGTCCTGGGAGTGCCTTGGCTGCCCATGATGTTCCTCCCATACCCCTGAGAAATAATAGCCCGACCTTACAGATGAAAGTGTGCCCTTCCCCCACAACACGCATATGTGTGTTTGGCCATCCGGACCAAAGAGAAAAATATTGTAACTATGTGTGGTGGTGGATGTTATAGACCTATAATGGTGAGTGCTGTTCTGTGTGTGTGTGTGTGTGTGTGTGTGTGTGTGTGTGTATCATCATGTTGCACACCTGAAACTAATGTAATTTTATATGCCAACTACATCTCAAAATATCTAAAAATAAAGTTCCACTAGGGGCATCTGGGTGGCTCAGTCAGCTAAGCACCTGATTCTTGGTTTCGGCTCAGGTGATGATCTCTGGGTCATGATAGGGAGGCCCGCCTCAGGCTCCACGATCAGCAGGGAGTCTGTTTAAGATTCTCTCTCTCCCTCTACCCCTCTATCTGCCCCCACTCTCACCCTCTGCCTGTCTCTCTCTCTTTAAAATAAATTTTTAAAAATCTTTTAAAAAAATGAAGTTATACTAGCATCATAATAAGAAAGCAAGCAAGGCCTTGAATTTGATCAAGAAAAAGAAAATAATCCCAATGTAGGGGGAAGAAAACAAAACAACCACAAGTGGAATAAATGAGGCACTGACCTCTAGCTTGATCGCAACACCGAAAACTACTGAAGTACCATACGGTGACTAACAACATAATTTACAAAAATTCAGAAAAATAAAAAGTATCCAGGGTCACCTGGGTGGCTCAGTGGGTTAAAGCCTCTGCCTTCGGCTCAGGTCATGGTCCCAGTGTCCTGGGATCGAGCCCCACATCGGGCTCTCTGCTCTGCAGGGAGCCTGCTTCCCCCTGCTTCTCTCTGCCTGCCTCTCTGCCTACTTGTGATCTCTGTCTGTCAAATAAATAAATAAAATCTTAAAAAAAAAAAAAGTATCCAACCACAAGCACACGTGCACACACACAAGATGGCCATCTGGGGCAGCCTGAGTGGTCACCCTGTGACTGGTCCCTGAGGCCATCAGGGGCAGGCATGATACGCCTGAGGGGCTGCCAACAGGACCGTATGCC
Source organism: Enhydra lutris kenyoni (assembly GCF_002288905.1). Taxonomy (NCBI): domain Eukaryota; kingdom Metazoa; phylum Chordata; class Mammalia; order Carnivora; family Mustelidae; genus Enhydra; species Enhydra lutris. Next base: position 1,021,952 of record NW_019154119.1, on the reverse strand, counting down.
TTCCCTGGAGTTTGCCAGGGCCACCACTGGAGCCACCTGAAATCTAGGCTAAATTCTACACCATTCTCAAGGCCGTAGAGACTTCTTTTCCTCCATAAACTCCCAGCCAGGCACAAGCAGCAGCTGAAGGGCTCCGGAAGCAAACAGTTTCACAAAGACACGCTGTGTGACCCTTCACTGCTAAGATTTACCATTCACTATCAGGCCCCAGGAGAGGACAGCGATTGGCAAACAACGGGTAATTGACCAACATTTGCTGAGCCTCTAGAGGAAAATGACCTGCCCAGGCTGGATGTGGCAATGGAGGCTCTGCTTCCTGGGAGGGGCTGGCCCCCCTTGCTCTGCCCCTCCTGGCGGCAGCCCCCTGCCCCCGGCAGGACCAGCAGTTCCACAAAGCATCACATCAGACGCCTGAGGTGAGGGAGAAAGGGAGCCGGAGCCCCAGGGGTCTGCCCGGACTGGCTGGTCCGACATGACGCTCAGCAGTGGCCCATCAACCGCTTATTTAAAGCTCACAATGTCTGTTCTTGTTGCCCAGACAGACCTGCCATTAGGAGCTTTCCAGACCAAACCTCCTCGGCTCTGTAGAGCAGCAATTAAATCAGCAGACCATGCGGTCTGCTTTCTGTTCTTTTCACACCTGTCTGCCAACAGCTGGGTTACTGGGTAAAAGAAGATCTTGGCTGGGCCCAGACTGGTAAGCGCCCTGGGAAAATCTCCAGAGGCCTGAGGCCGGTGGGGAGGGAGGTGGTGGTGGTCAGTCTGCGCAGGCCAGCCTCTAAGACCAACAGCAATGGGCTGACAGTGCCCTGGGGGCTGCCACATGGTCTGGGGGAGCTGGAGCGGGGGCTGGGATGAAAGAGGCTCACACACAGACCCAGCAACAGATGACTGCTGTCACTCAGGAAAAGCTGCCCACTTCCTAAGGATTCCTAGGCACCAGAGGCCATGCTGGCATCTCTGTCCCTCAGATCCCTCCCCAAGTGGCCCAGAGTCGAGCAATTTCCCCAGGCAGAGGAAAGCACAGCAGACCCACAGGGCACATTCTGGAAATACCTCGCAGACTGGGTAGGGCCAGAGGTGGGTAACAGCCCAGATGAGACTCTGCTACCGGGTTCTCCTCCCTCCCTGGACTGTGTCCTGGGTTCAAAGAACCAGGAATGGAAAGGAGAACCCCCTAGACTCCCAGGGGCTCATCACAATGGAGGTCAGCGTGTCACTTTCCTCTCTGAGGATCCCTGGGGCCTTCTCTAAATAAAGCCTGGAATTCTTGCTCCACTAACGGTCCAAGAATAAGAGGAAAACTACCCTCAGAGCCCCACTGAGCCCTGCTCCATTCCAGGTCACATAAGCGCTTGATAACTGAGCATACCCAGAGCCCTTAAAGAGGCCCCTTCCTCACCAGAGTCCGGCAGTGGGGCCAGGGCCCTGAGGCCAAGAGCAGCCCCTAGAAGAGGAAATGAGGCTGCCTCTGGCCATCTCCAGTGGGGGCCTGCATGCCTCTGCTCTGAGGGCCACAGACAGAAGTATATCTGCGGGCTGGAAGGCCCTAGAAGAAATGATACAGGAGGTCTGTTGATTCCTCCTCAGAAAGAAACCCAACTAAAATCTGTGTATGTATTTCCCTCAGAGCTGAAAAAGTCAGTGAAGTAAGCAGCAGAAAAGTCTGTGTTACCACTAAGTGGGGGAGTTAGTACATTTCCTTCCCCAATGCCTCCTCCATGACTCTACCTGCCAGGAGCTTCCTTGCCTTCTCAGTGTGAGGCCAGGCCTGGGTCTGTGTGTGTAGGGTACAGTCAGCCCTGGAGAGGGCCTGAGGCCAAGGAAAGTTTCTACCCTGGGGAGCAGGCTGTGGTCCAAGGCTACACCCCACAGCTGGGATGTGTGTGTGTGTGTGGGGGGGGTCAAAGTCTATACCCCACTGCTAGGGTGTGGGGGGGGCAGAGTCAGAGTCTACACCCCAATGCCGATGTGTGCATCTAAATTCATAAGAATGTGTGAGAAAATCTGCGTGTGTGGGGTGTGTGTGTGTGTGTGTGTGTGTGTGTATGAAAGGGGAGTGAGGGAGAGAGAGAGTATGAATGGGACTGACTGGGGGATGGGGGATACATAGACAGGCAGGAAGACAGCCCCAGCCCTGCAGAAGGGAGTCCTGGGGAGGGTGTAGGGTTGGGGGGGAGCAGTGCGGGACTGCCTCGAGGATGCCACACTCCTGGCCCTTGGGCAGAGGGATCGTGGACTAGGCCAGCCCACTCCTCTGCATGGCCCCAGCCCGCCTCTGCCCAGAAAACGGCTGCTATGGGAACAGCTGCTTCCTCCCTGAGTCCTGGGGATCAAATGAGCTCTTCAGTATTATAGCTGGAAGTGCCTTTGAAACTGCAAAGGGCTATACAGATGTGCGAGAGCATCACTCAGCAAACGGCTGAGGCACTGGGCTCCCTAACTGTCCTCGGGGTGCCTGCTGGACACACAGGCCCCTGTGTCCAATCAGACGGACAGCCCGGGGCTCTTGGGTGGCTCACTCTTGATTCCAGCTCAGGTAAGGATCTCAGCATCATGAGTTCAAGCCCTGTCTCAGGCTCCGTGCACAGCGGGGAGTCTGCTTGAGATTCTCTCTGTCTCCCTCTCCCTTTGCCTCTCTCCCTGCTCGCCCACGCACCGACTCATGCCCCCCCCCCAAACAACAGTAAATAAAATCTTTAAATGCAATAACCTTCCCCCTGCAAAAAATCAACAGCCATCGGTATGACCACCCTAAATGCACCCACCATCCTCCTCATCTGGTCACCTTGAGACTCACAGATGATAATGAACATGTGAGTGCTTTGAACACTGGACTGGCCGCTGCAGGTCTGAAGCACTGTGTGTGCGTGGGGGTGGGGCGGGCCATGCTGGAGCCAAGAAAGACCACCAGCTTCCATCCTTTCTCTACCACTCAGTGCCCTTAGGTAAATCACTTAACTGTTCCTCTGTTAAAAGGGAATGGTGGGGCACCTGGGTGGCTCAGTCCCTTAAGCAGCTGCCTTTGGCTCAGGTCATGATCCCAGGGTCCTGGGATCAACTCAGGCCTTAGGCTCCTTCCTCAGCAGGGAGCCTGCTTCTCTGCCTGCCAGTCCCCCTGCTTGTGCTCACTCTTGCCCTTACTCTCTCTCTGACAAATAAACATAATCTTTAAAAAAAACAAAACAAAACAAAACAGGAATGGTGACCCATGCTTTGGTCTCCTTACAGAGTTTTTTTCCTTCTGTATGTATGTGTGTGTATGAGAGAGAGAGGGTCAATGAAAATATATATTTGGAAGCCTTCTGAAGTGGGCCCATTGAGGCCAAGAGGCTTCCAAAGTTCTTATCTCTTGTAGGTAGAGAAGTTAAGTTAGATTGAACCTAGGGCCATGATTCCCAAGCTCAACCTCTTTCCATGCCATGCCAAACAGAATTAAGGAATAAAGATAACAGTAATACAGGTTATGAACAGTGATCACCATTGCTCTGGAAAATACCTCAGGCCACCTGGCACTTCTGTGTTCATTAGAGATGCCCCTCTGTGCTGAGGGGTCACGGCTTGGCAGGACAGCAAGGTCTCCATCTCAGACCCCACTCACCACTCATCCCCTCCACCAAGCGGCCTTGGACAGTGCACAACTCATGCAACTTCTCATTGGGAGTCTTAATGGTTACGATCTTAAGTTTTGAGCTCCTTTTCTACAGAGGGATGGCTATGCACTCAACATCTTACTGTCGTCCAGGTTGTCCCCCTACACAGAGTAGCAAAATCAGTGGGTTAGAGGGTAGATTTTGGCTGGGAAAGAGAGGTGCCAGCCTGCCAGACAGACAGACGTGTGTAGCACACTCCACCTTTCCTGAGAGAACAGGGAAGAGAACAAAGAGAAGAAAGACTAGAAGGAGAGGAAGACCAATGTGGTCAGGATTTTAAATCAGGCACGCTCTCAGCCCACAGAGGCAGAGGCATTGTCAAATTTCCCTCGAAATAGGAGACAGAGAGAAAGGAGTCTTAAATGTTCCCAGTGTTTCCAAAGGGCCTCTCCATCACTGTTGTAAGCTTCCCCCCACAACCAGGAGATCTGGCCAGCCCAGAGTCCCACTACCCTGAAGGGGAGAAGAGCTGAGCCTACTCAGGTGAGAAGTGAGGGAAGCCCAGTGACCGCCTTTGCCCCTTCTCTGCATTTACCACACACCCCTTTATTGAGGGTGTGGACCGATGTCAAAGTTGTTTTTTGTGCATCTTGCCATGGTGAAGACATGACCCAGGTCCTGGGGTTCACAGGGCTCCCTCCACTCTCAGCAGCTGCTGGAATAACTGAACACAGAGCAGAAGTCATGTAGTACCCGGTAGGTGGAGGCAACCAGCAAGGCTCTGTGTGTGTTTCCAGGCCCAATGAGTTTCTAGATCAGAGGGTCAGTAGGTAACCTGATAAGAACACAGAGTTTTGAGTCAGCTGACATAGTTTCAGGTTCCCACTCAGCAACTCACCCACCCAGGTGGTGACTTGAGTGAGTTAGCTAACCTCTCTGAGCCTACTTCTTTATCTGGAAAACAGAATTAATGGCCACACCATGGACTCACTGTCAATTAAGGCAGGAAAGACTACAATGGGAGGACAGCACGCAAGTCAAGAACAGGGTATTTGGGATTACCGAGTCATGCATTTGGGTCCCAGTTCCATTGTCCACTAGTGCTGGGACCCTAGACAGGTGATAACACATTTTTTTTTTTAAAAATATGGACTCTAGGTGCATCTGGGTAGCTCAGTGGGTTAAGGCCTCTGCCTCCGGCTCAGGTCATGATCTCAGGGTCCTGGGATCGAGCCCCACATCGGGCTCTCTGCTCAGCAGGGAGCCTGCTTCCTCCTCTCTCTCTGCCTGCCTCTCTGCCTACTTGTGATCTCTGTCTGTCAAATAAATATAAAATCTTTTAAAAAATAAACAAATAAAAAATAAAATATGGACTCTATCTCTTAGAGCAGTCTTTAGGTCACAGTCAAGTTGAGTGGAAATGACAGCATTCCTTATCCCACAACCCCACCACCTCCAAACAGCCTCCCCCATCAGAGCAGCACATTTGTTACCATCAGTGACCCTACACTGACACATCGTCACCCAGAACCCAGAGTTTACTTCACGGTTCACTCCTGCTGTTGTCCATTCTCCAGGTTTTGACGAATAGATACTGACACGTATCCGCCATTACAGTACCGTACTGAACGGCTGCGCTACCCTAAAAATCTTCTGTGTTCCACTTACTCATCCCTCCCTCCCCCGCAGCCCTGGCAGCCACTGGACTTCTATTCTCTCCGTTGTTTTTTTTCCGCCATGTTGTATGGTTGGAATCGCCCACTACATCCCCTGACCAGATTGCCTTTTTTCACTTAGTGATGTGTATTTCAGGTCCCAACGCGTCTTTTCATGACTTGATAACTCATTTCTTGTTAGCACTGAATAATATTCCACTGTTTAGATAGACCACAGTTTATTTATCCTTCCACCTACAGGAGGACATCTTGGTTGCTTCCAAGTTTGGGCAATTATGAATAAAGCTGCGATAAACATCCATGTACAAGTTTTTGTGTGGACAGAAATGTTCCACTCATTTGAGTAAATACTGAAGAGCACCACTGCTGGGTCATATGGTTGCCCTCACTCTCCAGAGCCTCATCTTCCTCATCGGTAAAGTGGAGAGAACACAGTCCTTCCAGGTATGGTGAGGGTTTTTGAGCTGATGCGGGAGAAGTGTTTAGCACAGTGCCCAGCATGTAGGCTGCGCTCTGCTCATGGTTGTCCTGCTCAGGTGAGGACAGCAATACTGACGGGAGAGAGGCAAATCCAAGCGCAGATTGGAGGAGAGGACACTGTGGTGTCTTAGTCATGGGTCATCTGTCCGCAGTCCAAGAAGACACAGGGCGACAGGGACTGCTGACAGGCCAGCAGAGCACCACTGCCTCCATTGAGGGCGAGTATGGGGGTCTCCCATGGGCCGTGACCCCAAGTGCTGCAGGCCCAAGCAGCCGGAGCTGGGAGGGGACGTGGAGATAAACCCACGTCACTGGCCCCAGTGCAGTGGTCTCTCTCAGGTTCCGCAAGCCAGAACCCAGGGGATTGTGGACCCTCAGACATCTGCTGTGCTCCCGTGAGTCCTCCTCGACTTCCCAAGCCCACTCTCAGGCAGCCTCCCCTGCCCCTTCCTCCACTTGACTCATCTGAAGCTGAGCCCTGCCCATAACCAGAAGCTCAGAGGTGACAAAAACAAGGGTTGTTTTTTTTTTTTTTTTTCTCTTTTCACCTACTTCCTGTGTATCACTTCATTGTTCCCAGAATGACCAAGTCACCAGGAAGCTTTGCTAGCTCAGGTTTTTTTCTTGTTGTTTTTCTTTTGCTTCTCTGGAGACAGGCCTCCTTGGGGTCTAGACTCTACATGAAGCGTGAACCGGTCATAGTTTTTTGGAACCCACTCCTTTGGGATGTCTTTGGAGACACTGAGGGAGGACATGGGACTGAATGACAAAATGAGCCCCCCATGTGGTGTGTGGTTTCAGAAGGCCGTGTGTTCTTTTCTGCAGAAGGGACTGGAGCCCCAGCACTGGACCATGCTAGCTAGAAATGATGGCTGTGCTTTGCTGTTTGTCCCTCTTCCTTCTCCAGGCTACCATGGAATTATTAAATGGACTGAGTCAGACTCAGGCCTAAGCCTTCTGGGAAGCTTTGTTTACTCAGCCCCTGCCCCTAGCTCCTGACTTCACCTGCTGTCCAACCGGGTCATTAGGCCGTCCGCACACCCTTCTCTTTGGCCCTCCTCCGCCTCCTCATGGACAAACCTCGGGGAGAAGTGAGAGCCGCTCTGCCCTTGTTCTTTGCGGCAAAGCCCTTTGGAAACCTGGTGTTTCTGCCCGTGATGCTTACAAAGCAGGCACATGGAGGAAGCTGCTGGCTGAGGGCCTGGCTTAGGTACTGCTCTAGCCACATCGGCGGGGCATCCAACGAGGGGGTGTTTGACGTCATGACCTCGCTGATCTCGTCTAGAACCTATTTTAAATACTTTTCCACGTGACCCCAGCACTATTCAGTAAAAGCTTCTGCAATGCTGGAAAAGTTCACTAAATCTTCGCTGTCCGATAATGGCCACCGGTGGCCCCATGTGGTCACTGAGCACGTGACATGTGCAGTAGGCAAGCAACATGATTTCATGATTTCATTTAATTAATTAAAATTTATTATTAAAAACTGTAAAAATTATTACTGGTAAAATTAATTATCTTAATTTAAATTGAAGCAGCTGCAGCGGCCATGGTATTAGACAACACAGATCTAGGAAGCCAGAATCTGCCTTTAAATCTGTGGGTTCTGTCAATTGTTCCTGAAAATTATATCACGAATCCACCCACTTCTGCTCATTTCCATTTCCCACCTTAGGCTGAACCACCAGCAACTCTTCTTCCTTGGTTTCTCTTCTCCCTCTTTCACCCCTTATAATGACTTTGCCCCAGACCAGAGCAATTTTCTTAAGACATAAAATTGACCAACATATTCCTCTTCTCAAAACCTTTCAACGTCCCCCTCACAGTAAACCTGAACACCCACCTGAGACCTGCAGGTGCCTGTACTCTGACCACTACTCCCTTCAGGCCTCACAGCTCTCGCCTCCCCCTTGTACCCAACACCTCAGGCTTCCAGAAGCTACCAAACCCTTCTTGACCTCAGGGGCTTTACATAAATTTTCCCTTGGTTCTAGAGCTGTGCTGTCCAAAGCAATGGCTTCTAGACACACACACAGATCTTTACATATCTTTATTTAAATTAAATAAAATTAAATAAGATTAGAAATTCAATCCCTTGGTCACACTAGACACATTTCAAGGGCTCCATTGTCACTTGTGGTTTGTAGCTACCATGTTGGATTGCACAGACATGGAATATTTCCATCCCCACAGAATTAGCGAGGCAAATTCCTACCAAGATTTGAAGTCTTACCTCAGGTATCACATTCTTACAGAGGCCTTTTCTGGTCTCTCCGTCTAAATTAAGAGCTCCTGCTGTCTTTCTTATAAACCTGTAATTTTCCTTTTTTGTTCTTACAACTGTTTGCAAAGTTATAGTTACACACACAGTTGTCTGATGTATATGTTTTCTATCAAAGTCTCAGAAAGTACCTTTTCTGTTTACCAATCACCTACACTTATCTCCTCCCACTCAGCTCCTCCCATTCAGCAGGAGCTGATTCATGCTGGGTGAATGAATGAAATAGTGAACAAATCTTGAATGGAGTAGTTGCAAATCATTTACTTGCTGGACAAAGCACCAGGTAAAGAGCAAGAGCTCATGAACTGGGATGAACTCTATGAACTCTATGAACCTGGGATTGAAATCCTGACTTCCATACTTATTTTGGCCAACTGGTAAACCTTTCCATGCACCATCTCCCCACAGGTAAGAGGGTATGATGGGGCCCAGCTCAGAGCCCACTGGTGAGCTGTGAATGAGGTAAGTAATCAGAGTTGTGTGTATTTCTTTTCCTTTACTACTTCCCCTGTGTCCTTCCAGCCTTTTCCATGGTCCTCTTCCTCTCACGCGGCCTCTCTGGCCTTGACCTCTAAGTCTCTCATCCCTCAGTCCTACCCTCACTAGGAGGCCTTTATTTCTCTCTAAGCTGCCACCACTCATTGACCAACCACAACATTCCTCCCACAGAGAGAGTCTACCTTGTTTGAGCCCTTCCTCACTGCCTTCCCACCTTCTGCTATATGAACCAGCTGGACCCCCCCAACCACCCAGAACTCACACAACCATCCTGGAGATGCTCCCAGAAGAGCAGGAACACACAGCATCAGGCCTAGAGTGATACCAGTCAATCCTATTTGTGGACTACCTCCATCAGCTTCCCTTCCAGGACTCGTTTAAAATGCAGATTCCTGGGTCCCAATCCTGACTCTTCTAATCTCTGCAAGGGGGACCCTAGAAGCTGCATTTTCAATAGCCATCTCGGGCATCTCTCCTGCTCAAGGCCAAGCCTTGACGGTGTATAATATTTAGTCCCATGGAGCGCTGGGAGAATTCTTCTGATAGGTCACTCACCGATCCCTCCTTTAACTTGGATAAAATTGCATTTTACATCAAAAGATGACTTGGCAAATACCTACCTAGGAAGTTATTAAGTGAATTACTAGTACTTGGGACTTGTAAACTCATGTTAAAAATCTACTAAGGTTTTAAAGTGGGCCCCGAGTCCCTGCTCTCCCAGGGAAGGAGGAAGCCACATGGGACAAGGCCATCCTCTGGACTGCCGGAGGCCTGGGTCCAAAAATGTCACTGCAAGTCCCCAGTGAGTTTAGAAGGACTTGTTGCAATCAGAGGACTACCCCTGCGGTCTTGAGCCAGTCAGGACTTCAAATTTGTTCTTCTTGTTCTTTGAAGGTACCTTCCAGTTGGTTCACCGTTGCTGATACACAGGGCTGCATGGTGAGCCCTGTAGTTTGCAGGGGTGCGGGTTGATATTGACACAAGCGTGGCCTAGACAGACTCAGGAGCTAGACTTCACAATGTGCAGCTTGCTGTTCAAATAGGAATAATCTTAGAGCTAAAGCCGATGTGTATTTATATAATCTCTCCAAAATTTACTTTAGATTAATATTTCATTGTTGTAACCAGGTTCATTTTCCATGTGGCAGCAGAAAGGTGGGGCGGGCTGGCTGCAGGCAGAGTCACGTGACCAGCGCCGTGCTGCATGTGGCTCTGGGACTCCTCCTTTTTAGCAGCTTTGCACCCTAGGCTGCCTCTTCAGGGTCAGAACCGCCAGGTCCCAGGCCCCTGCCTCACCCCCTGCAGAATCTGCCTCCATTGACCCCTTTCCCTGGTACCTACCCCAGAAGGGCACAGTGCAGCAGTCCTGGGTGGGGGTTTCTCAGAAATAGCAGTTAGAAGCATCCCCAGGCCCCAACTTCTTTCTCTTCTTCCTGGGGGCGAGCCCTTGACTCTCCCCCACCCTGCCTAGGAAATTACAGAGCAAAGCAGCAGCCTCAGATCCCTGGAAACGTTTCAGGAATGGCTCCCACATGTGGACTCTCTGTCCTTCGTCAGACACCACACTGGGTGTTACATGGGATCTGAAACCCTTGCCACAGCCCCGGCCTGCAAGGTGGTACTATGTCTCCTTCACGCAGATGAGGGCTGAAGGTCCGAGCCCACGGAGCTGAGCTTCCCCACGGGGAGCCGGAGGTCAGCCCCTGACAGCCCCTCCTGGGCCTTGTTTCCTGCTTTTCCTCCACCTTATCCCATTTGTGTTAACTTGCACAAAAATAGCCAGATCCTGCTGGTTTGCAAATGCAGAACACTTAAATTTTTTGCTAAATATTGAGGATCATTTTTATACAGGGAAATGCATAGCTCTTAATTGCAACAGTTCCTGGGTTCTGATAGATGCGTAACCCACACCCCACTTACAACACACACGTGCCGAACGCTTCCTCACCCTCCAGGGATCCCCGAGCTCTTTCCCAGTCAATCCCCACCCCCCACCCAGAGGAACACATTTGATTCTCAGATCCTCCGTTTTGTTCAGGCAGCTGGAAGCAAGGGAGGAGAAAAGAGAGTAGCAGGAGCTGGATGCCGGCCAGGAAGCACAAATATTGTCACTGTCCTAGTTACCGCCCACAGCAACTGTTTGTCCATCCTCCTTCAGCCTATCAAAGCAACATGCCTTTGCTGTGTTCTTCCCTTTCCTTCCAAAGGAAACAACTTCCAAGAGATGTCCTGGGAAGCTCAGGCGTGTCTCCCTGGGGGTTCCGCTCACCAGGACTCAGGGCCTGCCCAGCCCCCCACCCCCCAGGCGCTTACACCCAGCTGATTTCCCACAGTCCTCCACAGCGCTCAGCTGCCGCGCTGAGCCAGCATCCGCCCCCCCAACCCCCCATGCTACAGCTCCAGGGTCCCCAGAAGAGCCCTCCGGGGCAGCTGGATAGAGGGAATGACAAACAACACACCTGGAGACAGCCAAGAGGCCCAGATGAAGAAACTGGGCAAGGGGCCATGCACCCTAGTAGCTGGGACTGCACCCAGGCCTCCCTCTGCAGACCCACAGAGGGTTTCATGACATCCTGGGCCACGTGTCCATACAAACCACCCTTGTTGTGTTCATCTCAGAGTTGTTTATGATAGTAAAACAGCTAGGCCCCGAGCCAAATGTCAACATCGGGGGACTCCTTAAATAAACCACAGTGCCACCCAAACAATAGAAGACCACCTAGCCAGTAAAAATATTATCAAGGGATAATTAACAGACCCGGAAAGGTGGTTGCATATATCGCTAACTTTTAAGGGAATCTCTCAAAACAACATAGCATTTACAGTTCTGTCTGAGTGCTCGGGTGATGGGTGCTTGTCACATCCTTCTGACTGCCAGGACTTTGTGCAACAGACATGTAATAATACATAAAAGGTGCCAGCTTTACGCTCTTCAATCATGAGGAACAAAGCATACACAGGAAGCATAGAGATGCTACAACAGCAATTTCACCCCAGGGGTGAGGGCACGGCCCCCTTGCACTCCCCACACTCTTGGAGCAGGGCCGCCAGCCACTCATTCAGAAGGTCTCACTCTGCCCAAGAGCCTGCACATGTATCTCATCGTTTGGAAGAAACTGGCCCGTTTGCGCCCGAGAAAAAGCCAGCTGTGCTCACTGCTCTGTGCACGCGGTCTCCTGCCTCCTTAGTTGGGGAGCTCTGGCATGGCCCAACATAGGTAAATTCTACCCTCCCGAGCTAGGCGGGTAATGGCTCACCCAAGACACCCATGCCCTAATTCCAGACCCTGTAAATACGTTCCCTTGCAAGGCAAAAGGGAGTCTGCAGATGGAGGGCAGGCTACAGACCCGGAAACAGGGAGACTAGCCTGACTTCTCCAGGTGGGCCCAGGAGTATCACAGGAGCCCTTAAAAGCAGAGAGCGTGCTCCAGCTGGGGTCAGCAGAGATGTGGCAAAGAAGTCTGAAAAATCTACGGCATGAGAGGCACTCGCCTCCCACTGCAGGAGGTGACCACATGTAAAGCATGAAGGGGAGTGCGGTGGCCTCTGGGAGCAAAGACCGGCCCCCAGCTGACAGCCAACAGGGAGACAGGACCTCGGTCCTGCCACCACAAGAAACTAAACAACTTGAATGAGCTTGGGGGAAGATTCCTCCCCAGAGCCCCTGAGAAGGAATGCAGCCCTGCCAACACCCTGATTTTGACCTTGTGAAACAAAGCAAAGGACCCAGCAGAGCCACGCTGTACTCACACACTTCGCTCAGGCTTACAGAACTGTGGGGCACTCACTCTCAGCAGCTTTCAAATAGGCGAGACGGTGTAACTACCTCCAGTCCCTGGCTGTACCTACAAGATGTTGTCTCAATGCACTAAACTTGTGGGAATTTGTGAGGGGCAACAATGGAAAACGAACACACCATCCTTCAGCACCAGTACAAAATGCCACTTCCGTGAAGCCTTCTCTGATTTCTCCATGGACGGGTGAGGTCCCCTCTGAATTCTCAAAGCATTCTGCTCCTGAGTTTCTTCAGCCATTACCATGGCCTGTCTGTATCAGGGGAATATTTCTCCCACCAGACTGCGTGCTGCTCGGGGCGGTAGCTGAGGATTCTCCATCTTTATTTTCCTTCCAGGGCAGAGCGCATACATCATACGTAGTCAGTGTTAAATCTTTGTTGGAAGGATATCTCCTAACCTATATGGGCAGTTATTGTTTAATAAAATGAACTGCTGTGGCGATGGACCCTAGAAGTGTTTGCAAATACACGAAGGTATAGCCAACTGATGACGGAAACTGACAGCATAAGAAAAGCCAGAACGTGCAGAAGTAGGATATGGTAATTTTCGGATGCTTGGAATCTGAGCGCTCTGGCAGTTGGCTCTGAGATGTAAATTCATACACAAAATAAACAGGATTGAAAGCTGGGATTGAAAATGTTTTGGAATATAACCTCTTAAAACATTCAACTTCTGGCACCATGAAGTTTTAATTAAATGAATGTTCTTCTTCTGCTTGAAATGGTTATAAATGTTGCCAAATGGGTAAAATGATGGAACACCCAGCTGAGCTCAAAAGAAGGAAAGGGAAATCCCCGAGTTCCAGAAAAGAAGAGGGAACTCAGAGTCCGAATGTCCAGAGCGCGAGCTCCCAAAAGAGCTCCTGTCCCCATCGGTGCAACCGCTACCAGAAGAGGGAGCCTCGGCTAGCCTTGGTCTCTGAGTGACTGTTTCGAGGACCCCCCTCCCCCCACCAACATCCTTCGATGCCGTCACAGGAATGTAGAAGCACGTGGATCCCAAGCTTAATCAATTAAAAGTTTCTCCATACCTTAAAATAAAATACTTGCACAGAAGAAAAGCAGCTGCTGAGACAGAAGGTATGTTACTCGCAAAGGAATGGCTGTTGGACTGTCATCAGAAAGCTACTGTCCCAGGACGGGGAGAGACCAGCTGCCACCTACTGTTCCACACCCAGAGAAGCCATCCTCTGAGGAGGAGGGGAAAGTAAAAACGTTTTGACAAAAGCCAGAGCTGACCATTCACAAACTCTGACTGGAAAACTGCTAACAGATGTGTTTCTGATTGAAGGAAATTGAACCCAGAAGGAAGGAGGGGGTTATAAAAGCACAGATGAGAAAAACAAAGGTGAACATTTGAGTATAGTTAAGTATGCGGCTGTGCAGGCATCACACGACCGACGACTCCCGAGAGCCTTACAACAGGTGACACCCCGGCGCCCAGGGTTGAAGGCAGAGCTCAGAGTGCATGCCGTCCAGGGCTCTTCCCCTGTGTGGTGAGAGCATGTAAACGTTAAATAAACGCAGGATTTGCTAAATACAGTGGGCAGGTGGAAAATGTACCAATGACTGTTACGGAGTAGAAGGGAAATGCAGATCTTCCAAACTAGCAGAGAACACAGGGAGGGACGGGCAGAGAAAGCTCAATGCCAATGGAAGACCGTGAACAAAAGAGAACGTGGTCAGTAGAGAAACACCAAATGGTGTTGTTTGTAATCAGGAAAGACTGGAAATAGCATGAACAACCCTTAGCAGAGGGATGAAAAAATATATTTTGACAACTACGTTTATGAAAACACAATGTAACCGATAAATGACTGAACCAGATGGAAGGGGCCAAGATGGCTACGTATCCAAAGAGTAATAATGTTGAGGGGCGCCTGGGTGGTTCAATGAGTTAAACCAGTCGACTCTTGATTTCAGCTCAGGTCATGATCTCAGGGTTGTGAGATTGAGCCCCACGTGGGGCTCCGTACTGGGCATGGACTCTGCTTGGGGTTCTCTCTTTCCTTATTCCCTTGCCCCTCTCCCCACAAATGCACATGCACACATGCACTCTCTCTCTTGAAAGGGGGGGAGTAAGGTAATGTTGAATAGAAACTCCAGTTGGAGAAAGTTATCCCCATACAATATCATGGACGTAGTTCATGTATGAAAGCGTACAAACTGTAATGTTCAGTTTGGTGAGTTTTCACAAAGTGACTGGCCCTTGTACCCAGCACCCAGATTAAGACCTAGCACATCCCCAAGCATCCTAGAAAGTCACCCTCACTCTCCTCCAGGTACTAGCCCCCTCCAAAGATAACTACTACCGTAACCCCCTAGGTTAGTTTTGCCTAGTTTTGAATTTATACACATGGGCTCATGCACACAAGAAGTCTGTACTCATTTTGTGTCTCGCCTCTTTCCTTCCATATTATGGGTGTGAGTCGCGTCCTTACTGAAGCATGAAGCTACACCTTAGTCACTCTTGCCTGGGCTCAGGTCTCCTGCATGGACACACCACAATTAATTTATGAACTTCATTAGTGATCTACTCTTGGGGGGGGTTCAGTTTGGGACTTGACAAGCCATGCTGCTGTGATCAATCTTAGACTTCTCTTTTGGTGCATATGTGCATGCGTTTCCCTTGGAAATGGGAAATGACCCCTTGCTGGGTCAGCGGGCATGTGTGCTTTCCGTTTTTGCAGAGATTCCTAGTTCTCCAAAGTGGTTTTACCAATTTACTTCCTTAACATTATATGAGAGATCCAGGAAATCTGTTTCTTATTTACACTTGACTTTTTAGTCTTTCAAACATGAGCTATTCTGGTGGTTAATGGGTGGGAATTGTAAAACACACTCATATCCAAGTACTGTACCTTGCCTATGAATATATGCATAGATAGACTAAAAATATAAAAACAGGAACGGGGAGGATAGACACCAATCTTAGGATACAGATTACCTCAAGGGAGAGAGGAAAGCCTGAGGCTGGGAGATGTATTGAAAGGTTTCAACTCTACTTATAATGTTAATTTTTTAAGTATGGGAAACAAATATGGGCAAACATTTTTACAACTGGGTGGGAATTATATATTTGTCTTTAATTTTTCTTGACATTACTTATGTTTGATATATACTATAATTAATTTATTTAAGACAAAAGTTCTTAAAGGAAAAAACAGACAAATTCACAGTGTATCTGGTTATAAAATACAACACTTGAAACTTGACTAATAGACCAGACATTCCCCCATTCCCGTTATGGATAGATCTAGATATAGATATAAATATGAGATACAGATATATATATAGATCTATTTACCTATATTTTGCAGGGAGGGTAATTCCTCGTGCTGAGTGGATACCTCTTGAGTGTCCATTTAGAAATAAGAACTTCTTGTTATGCTCTCGTACTAGGAGGTTTCCATTCTACAAGGAGATTATTGTCACACGCTTGCTACACAGAACTGAAGCCATAACATATAGAGACAACAGGTCGGTAGAAAGAAGAAGCCAGGTTTTAAGTCTGCCACTGCCCCCTCCAGAGCCCTCAGTCACCTCCCTAACCCTAACCCTAACCCTTTATCAAGGTGATCAGATGGACCAAGGTTTCTCAACTTCAGCAATGTTGACATTTGGGTCTAAGTAATTCTTGGCTTCAGGGGGCTTCAGGGAGCTGCCCTGGGCATTGTAGGATGTTAGTGGTACCCTTGGACTCTACCCACCAGATGCCGGGGTTCACCCTCCCTGGTGGCGGCAACCAAAGAGGTCACCGTATATTGCCAAATGTCCCCTGAGGGACTAATCCCTCCCACATGAGGACCATGTGAACATATAAGGAACCAACCATGGCAAGGCAGACAGCCCTGGTCACTTTTGTGTGGAACTCATCTGCTGTCTCGGGAAAAGAGGACGATTCAGTGGAATGGTAGAGGACATTGATGATGCTTTGACCAGAGGACATTTTTGTGAGAATGGGGCAAGTGGCCTTGGTTCGTGACAGAGACTCAGGAGAGACTCAAGGAAGTGTTAAGATCAACCAAGCACACACACACCTGATCTCTTTTGACTGACTGACTCTAAACTCCCGTAAGCTGGGAATTCCCAGCCACACATTATCTCGCAAGACGGGTGAGGATTCCCAACCATACAATACCCCGAGGGCCGGGATACAAGAATGTAATGTGTTTTTAAATGATGCAAGTAGAAAACAACATATGACCTGTCCCACGGTGGGTTCCCAGGAAGCAAGATTTAGAAGAGATTGACTGCAGTGATTTGGGGGGGTGGGGGAGCTGCTCTCAGGACAAAGAGAATGAGTGCCTTCAGCGGGCAGGGGAAGGTGAAAAGCAAGGAAGGGGACTAGCAGGAGTCTACATTCAGTCTCGTCCCCCAGACAGCAGCAGGAATCGCACCACCAGGACAGGTGGACAAATCTTGAGGCAAGGGCCCATTCTTGTGCAGCTGCTGACAGTCAGTGCTTGCCTGTGAGCTGCCCTCAGGGGTGTAGAGGGCTTCTCACCTCCCAGGTGAGGCCGCTTCTGTTCTAGCTGAGGGCAGCTCTCCAGGTAACAGGCAGCAGACCCCAGCCATCCGCAGCCAGCACTTAGAGAACCTGGGAACTCACAGCCTCGCAAGAGGATTTCCAACAGCGTCTACTACAAGGACACAGTAGAAATACGTTAGCCACTGAACTTACATTTCGTCCAGAGGCTGGGCACGTCTTGCGACAGCACTGGGCTGACTATACGGAGCAGCCAAGCAGTGGCCAAGAGCAGCGCTGGGCGCTTTCACAGCTAAACTCACTGAGTGTCAAAATACTGACAGCGGGTCCTGCTACCCTCCTTTTCTCAGTGAGGGAGACTGAGGCTCAGAGGGTGGGTCACTGACCCAGGGGAGGAGAGCTCAGATGCTGTCAGGGCGGAGAAAAGTGTTCGTGTGCGGGCCACGCTCCTTCCATTCCAGCCCTGGACCCGCCCCCAACCTGGCCATTAGGAAACACAGTGCGCATGCCCTGAGCAAGGAGACCACGTGGGATATCGGCAGATGGGGGCGGAGCTCCTCGGAAGCCAGTGATCTCATCAGACGAGGGAGGGTCGGGACCCCAGCTCCCAGAGAGGTGGCACTCCCGGACCCCAGGGCAGGGTGAGCACCAGGGAGGAAGCCTGCTGCCAGATTTGATAGGAAAGTACGGGTACAAAGATTTGAACAATTTGCTCAAGATCACCCAGCAACTAAGTGGGAGACCCAAGATGGGACCGTATTTGTGGAGGTCACAGCTAGTGCTCTTGACAGCACCGCCACCTTCTTGCCTTGAGCCTCCACTTCCTCATCCGTAAAATGGGTACGATTGTAACACACACCTGGTAGGTTTGCTGCAAGAGCTCCACTACATAATAAAAGGTCAAGTGCCTTGCAAATCGCTTTAAGAATGTAAGTTGTCATTATCAGACAAGATTAAATGGCAGAGGTGACAGAAGTGAAAGACTGTCTCCTTCCAGCCTTTTGATAAAGGCCTGGGAAGAGGCCCGACGTGCTCCTCCCCACTCCCTCTTAGCCCTCCCTCTAGGCCGGTGGGCTGGGAAAGCCCCTTCTGTGTGAAAAGCTGAGACAGGCTAATCAATCATTTTTGTCATTTGCACCACGATATAATGACATGAAACCCTCTAACTTGCTTTAAGACCGCAGCCTTCTGGGTACTGGTGATTCCCCCTCAGCGCACACCTCCTTATGGTCAGGAGTTTGACCTGACTCATTCCTGCAACCTCCCTCACACCCGTGTTTCAGAAAGCTCACTCAGGATCCTCCAGCAGTCTGTCCCCTTTAAGGCGTGCTCAAGGCCTAGAAAATACAACCGTGCACTCTTCAAAGTGCTTTCTAATCCATTCCCTCTTTCACGGCACAACAGCACAGCAGAGGAGGTATGATAATCCATGCCCATTGTATGGATGGGAAGACTGAGGTTCCAAGCAGCTAAGCGATTGCCTAAGAGAGAAGAGGGAAGAGAAGCGGAGGGTCTCAGCCCCCATGTGTTATATGCAGCTCCTATGTAACCCAGCGTGTGCCCAGGCACGCAACCTGTTACCGCCCCAGGGCAGGAACTCAGTCCAGCCTAGGCAGGAGGGAAGCAAGGAATGTCGATGCCCCACAAGGCCATCATGCAGCAAGGAGGAACCCCGGACCACCTCATGGGAGGAAGAACACAGAGCAATGCATGGGCCAGTTTGGTATTTGTCAAAAGTTTGAAGGTTAGAACAATTGGCTGCACAGGAGAAGGGACCAGGTCTCCCCCACAGGTAGGATGTGTGGGAGTTGGGGAGGTAGTGCAGGGAGGGAGGTATCTGCTGCTCAGACTCCAGCAACATGCTCTGCCCTCCCCGGGCTGAGGCAGGAGCCCATCACAATGATGGGCACGGCCTGGGCCCAGCCTCCTTATGCTCCCTACTCCCAACATTCAGGGCTCAAGGTGACGAAAGGGGACCTTGGTCTCACTCTCAGGCTGTCACCGAGGCACAGGACAGAGCTCCGCTACCTTCCTTCCTGCAAAAAGGCCTGTGTGTGGTGGGGCTGGGTGGGGGCAGGGGTTTTAGAGGGCGGCTGGAGGGATGTCCGGCTGGATGGGGGAGGCCGGGCCAGGGTGTATGAATACTTCCTGTGGGCCACACCCGAGAAAGCTCAGCCTAGGCCATTTTGAGCCCTGGGCATAAGACTCTCCCACCCTCTCCAGGCTGTCCTCCTGGGTGACATCCAGTGGGGCCTTGACACTGGAGAATGTGGGGCTCACTCACACTCCCTTCCCATCGCTCTCCTGTGGCCTCCAGCTCATTCAGCTACAGCTTCTCAGGCAACTTTCATGGCTTGGGTCTTTGAGTGGTCCCTTCGATGCTCCCTCTCCAATGGCCTGGCCAGGAAGGCCTTCCCCCCAGAATACAATCTCTCTTTTTCTCTCTCCTCCTTAGCCGAGAGGACGTACAGCTTGCTATCTTCAGAGAAATCCTCTCTCTCCAATTTCACAAACGCCATGTCAACGCTTTATTTCCTTGGGGTAGGGCATGAGCTGCAGGTGGCCCAGTTCCTAGCCACACCCTCTACAAGCCTTGCATAGACAACTTAGTACCTCTGTCTGGGATGAGGGGATGTTTCCCACTTACTGTTTTGTTCCCGTGGGTGGGGCTTAAGAAAGAAGCCCGTTGCAGGATCCTGCCCTGGACTTTGGGCCACAGTGAGGCGTATGCCCCCTTGGCCACAGTGTTCGTCTCGGGCCCTGAGATCTCTGTATCTTCTTCCCAACCAGCATAACTATTATATATATTATATATATACATAACTATTATATATATATATATACACACTATACATAACTATTTTATCTATATATATATATATATATGTATATATATATATATATAATTGTAAAGATTTCCGTCAGATCCCCCAGCAGTCTGACCCAATTGCCTAAGAGAAGGCCCACTATGATTTACAGAGTCTGGACTTGGAGTCAGGCATCCTTGTCTTAAGCCTGCCCCTCTCACTGAAGGGCTGTGGGACCCTAAACAAGTCAGTAACCCTCTCTGGGCTTCGGTTTCTCGGCTCTGAAACAAAGCGCTTGAGCTGGATGATCTCCACGCTCCAGAATGCTGAGTCTGTCTTGGGGAATGTAAAGGGCCAGGGCTAGGCCAGTTCCAGGGCAAAGCCTGGTATTTGCTCTCCCATCGGTGGGCTGCTTTGTTCTAGGTGACAAGCTTGTCATACGATCTGTCTCCTGCCTTAGGGGAATGTACTCCTGCAGTTCAGGATAGAGACAGAACAAAGGGGCAGGCCCCCAGGCCTGGGAGCCCCACAGCGATGTCCAGCCTCAGCCAAGGAAGCCACAGGTTCCAAATAGCCTTATCCCAGGATCTAAAATAGGCAGTCTATGGTTTCCAGGCTCCCCTCCACTAAAGATAAAAATATCTTGGGCTCAGGGACTTTCCCAGTCATAAATCAATAAGCTAGGACTATTTCTGTCCCCATCCTTTGCCTGGGGTTTCTCCTGCACCCTCCATCCATCTTGTCCTCCCCATCCTAGCCTTCCAGTCACCCCAGCTCTGGAGGAGGATGGCAGTCCTTAGCCGCCTTCAGACAACAGTCGAGCAGGCTGGCCACACCAACGTTAGAACCCAGCCCTGCCTGCAGGTGGAGAGACAGCATTCAGGGGCCTTCCACAGCCTCTGGGAGCCTGCTCAGCCCCAGTGCACTCTGGCAGGCTGATCAGCTCCTGGTCTACACCAGCTTCCTGACTGCTTTCCAAGAGTAAACACCACTGGCCGAGGAAGTCCTCTGTGTCGCTGTGGGTCGGGCTTCTCCTTCATGTGGCTGCAGAGATTAAATGAATACCTCTTAGGGCCACAGGACGGGTCAAATGACACCCTGTAGGTAAAGCACTAAATGTGGCACCTAGCCAGTTACAGACACTCAGAAAAGAAGACGCGCCCTCTCCCTCCCACCACGGGCCGTTCCTCAAGAGCTCGGGCTGTCATGGCTGACCCACATCCTCTGAGGGCTCTTCTGAGATTTTGTCATTCTGAAACCCTAAGTCAGCTTTAAGTCCAGCTCCTGGAGAGGGCTTTGGAGACACGCTGTCTACACTGAGATCCTCAGTCAGTTTCCTGGAAATGCAGTGCCGCTGGGCGGGATGAGGCTTTGGTCTCATGTCCAGTCTTCTACCGCCCTCTGCAGGTCATAGTGGAGTACTGCAGGCAGTGTTGGCCCCATTTCTTGTGCGATACCAGGAAGACCAAGCACCCTCCCCTTGTGGACTCCAGATTGTTTTTTTTTTTTTTTAAGCTTTTATTTATTTTAGTTTGACAGAGACAGAAAGAAATCACAAGCAGCATCAAAGGGAGAAGCAGACTCCCCACTGGCAGGGAACCTGATGTATGGCTCGATCCCAGGACTCTGGGATCATGACCTGAGCCCAAGGCGGATGTTCAACCGACTGAGCCATCCAGACTCCAGACGGTTCACAGACTAAGATGGCAGCAGGAGGCCAGCAGTCTGAGAGAACAGCCCATCAGCATAACACAGTGATGGATTTCCATAACCATTCTGCCTTGCCTCTCTTCCTAAGCTCAGAAGAAAATTCACAGTCATTGTTCAGTCCTTGCAGGCTCACTAATGACAGTGGACACATCTCAGTCCTAGGCTAGTGCCCTAATATCCTGGAACATTCTAGAAAGTCAATGAAATGGATGTGCATGGATCTCCATGTAAACATCAGTTCAATTTCTAATGTTCTCTACCCTTCCTATGCTATAAGGCAGTGGGCATATCCAGAATACTCTGAGGAAGGGAGTTGTGTAAGAAAGTGTGTGGGGCACCTGGGTGGCTCAGTTGGGTAAGCGTCTCTTTTTTCTTTTTCTTAAGATTTTATTTGACAGAAGAGACACAGCGAGAGAGGGAACACAAACAGGGGGAGTAGGAGAGGGAGAAGCAGGCTCTCCGCTGAGCAGGGAGCCCCATGCGGGATGATCCCAAGATCCTGGGATCATGACCCAAGCTGAAGGCACATACCTAACAACTGAGCCACCCAGGCGCCCTTAGCGTCCGACTCTTGATTTTGGCTCAGGGTCGTGAGACAGAGCCCCAAATTGGACTCTGCACTGTGTAAAGCCTGCTGAAGATTTTCTCCCTTTCCCTCTGCCCCTCCCCCTTCAAAGAAAGTGCATGTGTGTGTGCATGTGTGCATAGATGAGTGTTTAGTGTGTGAGTTCTCTAGCAATGAAGTCTGGCTACGACATGACAGATACTAGCACTCGCTGAGATTACGATGATTAATAAATATTTCTCACATGCCAAGCAGCTAACTGTTTCATTGCTCAGTGCCATCAAACACCAGGCTCAGGTGCGTGGCCTCCACTATTCTCTTTCCGTAGCCAGAACCATGGCCCCATCTGGCAGAAGGTTGGGTGTTTGAAACAGTGAAGGCACAAGACAATGCCACATCATGCACCCCCCACCACACAGCGATGAAATCACCTGTTGGAGTAACTAGAGGGATGTTTGTTCCTCTCCTGTTCTCTTTAACAACCTCAGGAACTTGGGAGGAATTAAGCAGGATTCATGAAGCCCAGAAAGTACATCCCAGTAAGGAAGCCAAGCCTCTGATAGCTGCAGATCCCTTATA
Source organism: Enhydra lutris kenyoni (assembly GCF_002288905.1). Taxonomy (NCBI): domain Eukaryota; kingdom Metazoa; phylum Chordata; class Mammalia; order Carnivora; family Mustelidae; genus Enhydra; species Enhydra lutris. Next base: position 999,478 of record NW_019154119.1, on the reverse strand, counting down.
TAACTGGAGTTTTCAGGTCATATATTTATAGACTTCTAGAACTGGAGAAGGCCTTAGAGATTATTCTAGTCCAATCCCTCCATTCTGCAGTAAAATAAAGCACAGAAAAGAGAAATGACAGACCACGGTTGCACAGATAGACACACAGCTGGCAGGAGAACCCAGGCTCCTTGACTGCTATCCCTCTGGCTGATCTTGATTTTAGCAGCATGATTTCTAGATGGAAATTACTCTGCTATCCAATGAAGATTTTTCAACCTGATTTTTTTTAAAAGGTTTTATTTATTTGTTAGGGTGAGCGGGATAGAGAGAGGCAGGCAGAGGAAGAAACAGGCTTCCCCACTGAGCAGGGAGCCTGATGCGGGGCTCGATCCCAGGGCCCTGGGAACATGACCTGAGCCACCCAGGTGCCCCAACCCGATTTTTTTTAACATACAAAGGGGAAGAGAAAGAAACCTAGCACATTGTGGGTGCTCAATAATCGGGCTGGTTGGCTTTGGATGGTATAGAATAATTTATTTTCTTCCACTTAACAAGATCAGATTCAATTAACCTTAAATTTGTTTCATTAGTCATTCTGTTCAGTGACCCAAAGGCGGTTGGAGGTTTGAATCTCACCCCACTGTCCCACTGCAAATTGGAGTATGCATCTGAGGTTACAATGTGATGTTCATTGGTTTGACGGGGAGGCTTTCTGAGGAAGGCACGTGGATTTAGAATTGAAGCTTCCGGAGGCTTGCGGACACCCTTCTTGAGGGACAGAGACCGTCAGCCCCTGAGGTTATACAGCCTGTGAGTTAGGATATGGCACAAATACTTCTTAACCCTATTGTAAATACATGATTAAAACAGACGTAAAAAAGATTCCAATACCATATGTTACATGGGCCTAACCGTTCTGAATTGGCTTATCGTTAAGTTTGTGAAGCAGGTCTTTATCCACATCTTCCAATGGATTCAGTGTTCTTCCAAACACCGTCCTGATGAGTCAGGCAGGGTCATCCACGACATGGGCAGACTCATATTCTGCGGAGTGTGTCCCACACTCCATGGAAGCTCAGGGGTTACGAAGGGCGGCTCTGCTGGGGGCTTTCTCTTCAGACCCTCACAGACCAGGGCTTGCAGTTTTCCGGTACGCCAGTGACACACTAGGAAGGAATGGCAGAGCACTCATTGCCGGGGTCTCCCCACGGCACAGGATGCGCAGCCCCCTCTGACGCACACGCCACCTCCCACCACTGCCAAACACCCTTCCGAGACCAAACACCCTTCTGCAGTCCCCGCTGTTGGGAACACCCCCAGGGCAGGACCCCTTAATCTCTCAGTCATTCATGTATTTATGCGAAGCGCTCTCTGTGTGGTGGGCACGCTAGGAGGCTCTGAAGGCGCGTGTATGTCCAAATACAGAAGTGGTTCCTTTCCAGATGCTACTCACAGTCCTGGAAAGCATGACTGGTCCCTAGAATCAGCTACGTGTGCAAAACCATGGCAGGGGTGTTAAATCACTAGATTGTTATAACAGAGTAAAGGGGCTTGGATCGGAATCTTTGCTTTGGGTATGAGGACCTGGAGGGGCTCATTAAATCAATGAGTTCTGCGTCAGACTGTTTGCAAGGAGCTAACCTGCAACCTGTGTAACCTTACGGGAAGCCACGGAACACCTCGCCTCCCAGGGAATGGAGTTTGGGGAACTTGTCAGTGTCGTGGCCATGGTGGGAAGGTTCTGGGCTGTGGGAAAGTCACTGTGGAGCCGTGGGTATGCCTCACTGTCTGGAAGCTCCTCACAGACTGGTGGTCTTCACCCCATAGCTAAAGCTATTGGCAGAGGAGGGTGGCCTGTCTGGGGTCCCGTCGGCCTCCCGCTCCCTCGGTGCTGAGACCCGGGATGGCAGATCTGCTTGCTCTGGAGACTGCTGGGCCCTCCCCATCCCTGGAACGCTTTGGGTCCTTCAGTAGCCATTTCACCTCTAAACCCAAACCCCGAAAGGCCTATCAAATCTCCTGTCACATGGCCAGAGGGAAATCCAGCTTGGGCCAGCAGGAAGAACCGGGTCCTGCTAAGTCAATAGAGGCTGCTGTCCCAAAGGCCGCTGGAGAGTCCCGTGTGGGCAGCGCCCATCAGAGCTCAACCAAGAGGCGACAGCGGAGGAAACTGTCCTTGCATGGTCTCCTTTTGCCAGGCATTGTCCACTATAAGTATCTCCTAGGGGTTTCCCAAAATATTCCAATGACTGCAGAACCCCAGCTACACTCTGCTACGCACATGAGGTAGTAACCCATGATGCTGTATGCGCTCATCTGGTTTCCTGAAAGATCGCCCAGTCTTCACACGTACCCATGCATGCCTGCATCCACGAGGTACACAGCAGTCACAGAACAAACGTGCTGCCTCTGATTAAGGCATTAACACCCATTTCTGTCCCTGACTCCGCAGTCATCACACAACGGCCTTCACAAAGAAAGGTCTCAAATGTGCTAGGGATGGACATGAGAGATTAGGCTCTTGGGGACTTTTATCCGTCACACTCATCTTCTTGGCAAACAATGAAATCTGTGTGTGATACTGGGCACTGAGGAGCCCTCTTCCCTCAAAGAAGGCCCAGCAGCAAGCTGCAGCTGGAAGGGGATTTCTTGCTGTTTTCCAGCAAGTTCTAGGGGCCACCTCAATGGCAGAAGGAAGGCATCCCGGACCCAACGCTGCCCAGTGGAGAGAGAGAGCCTGCCATCCCACTGTCCTCTCTGTAGTGCTCAGGCCTCTGCCCCGGCCTCCCCCAGACTGAGTGGACACTCGAGGGGCCTCATACCAGGGTGGTGAACTTGTCCACACAGGCATTGCGGATCTTCTCCGGGGTGGCAGGGCTGTCAAGCCGGAAAAGCTTCTCCATCTTACAATCTGGGTTCCTAGCTCGAGCTGCACTGATGGCGTCTTTGATGGCAAAGAAGATAGAGGCTGCCAGAAAGAGGGGCGGCTCCCCGACGGCCTGGACAGACAGAGCACGAGACAGGGAATCAGGCAACGCGACCCCAGCCTCCACAGCTGGAGGGCTAGTGACACCTGGAACCCCAGCTGGCCCCAGCAGGTTGCTCCCAGTAAGGCAGGGAGGATGGTCAGAATCCTTCAGGAGCCGAAAACAAGCAACCCTAGGTAATGACTCAACCTCATTGGCATATTTCTTTTAACTCGCACTATGTGATTTTCTCTGATGCCATCATGCAAATAAAATGTACCATTAAAAGTTGTATTAAATAATTATATTTTAGGGGCATCTGGGTGGCTCAGTCAGTTAAGTGTCTGCCCTCGGCCCAGGTCATGATCCCAGGGTCCTGGGATCAAGCCCCACATTGGGCTCCTTGCTCAGTGGGGAGGCTGCTTCTCCCTCTGCCTCTGCCTGCCGCCACTCTGCCTGTTTGTGCACTCGCTCTCTCTCTCGCTCTCTCTCTCTCTCTCTCTCTCTCTCTCGGATAAATTAATTAACTAGGTTGTTTTGTTTTGTCCCCCAAAGCATAGATCAGACACTTCCTGCATCAAAATCCCTGGGATACTTGTTAAAAATGCACATTCCAGGGCCTTACTCCAGACTTACTGAATCAAAATTTCTAGGAATGGGTCCCACAGAAATGCATTTTTGTCATGCATCTGCGGTGAGCCCGATGCGTGTCAAACCGTGAAGGTCAATGGCAAGGATCACAGAGCGTCCAGACCCAACCACAGTAAAGTAAACCATGAGATGAGCAAATGTGTGTGTTTCACTGGTTACAAATGATCATCTGTCTTCCTTCTTTGATCTAGGACTGTATCAGTCAGCTTACTTGATTTTCGACCATTTTTCCATCCTTACTGGGGACGGCAAGGAAATAGAGGATGGCTAGAATCCTTCAGGCATGCAGATCAAGTTTAAGGTCAGGTGCCACCACTGAAGGGGACAAAGGGTTGGCACAGAGGTGTTGCCCAATCTGCAATGAATATGCTATTCTTGTGGAATAATGGGGGGAGGGGGCATATGTAGGATCATCTTTAGGACCAAGCATCAAAATGCACACGTGAGACATGGGTGGAGATCAGGCTTCGACCTTGTAGACTTCGACCGGATTAAGGAATCCCTCTGAGTGCAGCCAAAGAAGCTAGCTTTGACCACGCACGAGTAGTGTCATCCCAGCTCTGTTTCCTTAGGCAGGGACAGCCCACCCTTCTGCCATCATCACCAAAGCTAGCGTCAAGCCCTCTGGTCCTTCCAGACCAACCACCAGCAGACCTGTGGTGGAGCCCCTCCTTCCCCCCACAGCCTCCCACCGTGCAGACCAGAAGGCAGCACAGACCCAGGGCAACGGTACCTTGGACGCATAGATGGCCTTCTTGTTGGGACAGTCACGGAGCAGGGACACCCTGAACTCAGTGGGGATGCTGCCAAATGCAGGGATCTTGTAGGTGCTGGGGCCACGGGTGTGCAGGCTCCCCTCTGGGGAGTAGTGCAGCTCCTCCAGGGTGAAAAGGCCGAGGCCCTGCACAAAGGCCCCTTCCACCTGCAAGGCAGACAGAAAGCACGGTCACTCTGCTTCCCCACCCCGGCCAAGGACAGATACTGCGTGCCCCATCAGGCACCAAGCCTCACCTGGAGTGGGCCCGGAAAGGAGTAGAAAACAGCCCTCCACAGCCTACCTGGCCCCCGCCCAGCCTGGGATCACCTCTCTGGGCCTTCGCCAGGCACTGAGGTAGGCAGGGAGAAGGCATCAACACTAGAGATTCGTTTTAGAACTTGTCAGCGATTCCAGAAGACTCATACCACGGTAGACATAATTTTTCATTAAAATCTGCCACAGAGGGGGTGGAACTGTTCCCCCCACGCTGCCACTGGGGAAATGGCAACTCAGAGCTGAGAAGCAGTCTCCCAGGCTGACGGTTGCTGCGTGTCCCTCGGGGACCAACGTGACTCCCATGTGCCAAGTGGGACCACGTGCTTGCAGGCAGCCCCTCAAGACAGGAGGAATTTCTGGGTTGGTGGATTTAGGTTTTGTGAACTCCCAGCCCTGCCTGGCTCTAGGAGAAGCAGTGACCGCGCTGGGGCTTACGGATCTCTCGGAGGGCACCTGCCACACGCTGTGGGCCCCACACATCTGTTCTCCCAGCCTCCCTGCTCACCGTGGAACTCGGGGGACACACCCGCGGCTGAGCCCATCACCCCCCCGGGTCACCCTTGTGCCTTACCTGTCCAATGTCAATGGCAGGGTTCAGACTGGAACCGACATCCATGACAATGTCGGTGCGGAGGTTCTGTAGTGGGGGGAGGGGGGAGAACAAAACGCAGTGTGAGAAGAAGGGAAGGTGTGGGATGACAGATGGGGCTTGGGGACCCTTGAGTCACTGCATCAGCCAAATGGCACTTTCAGAAGCATAGGACCCTGGGCGTGCTCAGGCAGGGTGTTCGTGGTCCTGCCGGTCCACACTGGCATCGTCAATGCTCAGGTTTGAGTTGGGACAGGCTGGGCAGGGGATGGCGGTGGCTACGCTTGGCTGTGATCAGGAGTCACGTGCGCACACCTCCACGTGAGTGGGAAGGCTGGTTCCCAGGTCCCTGGGCTCCGAACCCGAGTCTGGGTCGATCGTGTCAGGAAGGGGACAACAAACTACGTTCCATGGGCTGATTCCAGCCTGAGCCCCGTTTTGGGGGGACCTGTGAGCCAATAATGGTGTCTGCCTTTTTAAGGGACTGACAAAAATAAAAGGAATATGGCGTGACACGTGACAATTATGTGAAATTCACAGTCAAGTGTGCACAAACCGCCTCGTAGGGGAACACGGCCATGCCCATTCGTTTGCGTTCATCTGTGGCTGGTCTCCTGCTTCTGTGATGGGGGGCAGAGGAGGTGAAGCAGTCTTTGGGGGCCCAAAAAAGCCTCAAATACTTGCTCACTGGTCCTTTCTAGGAGGTCTGCCAGGCTGTGATGTCAGGCATTATTTTCCAAGCCAGAAAGTGCATTCTTAGTGTTTGCAAGTCACTCGTTTCTCCTCCCTTCCCCCTAACTTAGTACAAAGGTTTGGAAACCCCTTACTTTGTGATCCCCTGTTAAGCAGTCGATTTCCACTTCGGAGCAAGCCGCCCCGTAGGAGAAGTAGTGGAAGGGGTTCCCTGAGTTCGTCTCAAAGCTGTAGCCAAGGTTGGGTGTCCTGGGAGAGAGAGGAGAAATCATTGCACACGTGATAAGATGAGCATTGCCCCTCACCACAGACACAGACACACACACACACAGACACACACACACACACACACACAGCTTGACCCACAAAATCCTAAGACTCCAAAGGTTATTATTTTTTTTCCATCCAGCTGTTCTTCGTAAAAGCCCGTGTGCTTTTAATATTTTGAACCTGTTAATGAAATCCGGGTGTTTCAGAGCTTTCCGCCTCCTGTCTGCTCAGTTGTGCCCAACGCTATTATGAGAATCATTCTGCACAGCTGAGCGGCATATAGAATCAGGATGCTGGCCTCTATGTGGTAGAAACGGGACACGCTTGCCCAAGCTCACGAAAGACACGAAGGCTGCACTCCCAAAGGATCTGCTGAGCTGGTATTCCAGGTCTAGGAACCAGAGAGCCGGCCTGTGCTGCCTCCTGGGCCGCTCACCTTTCTCCAGGTGAGAGCTGAGGTCAGCAGCTCCCGCAGCCTGGGTGCACCTGGAACCACCTGCCTGCATGATTCCTTGGCTATGGGCCCCTTCTTGGTTCCAACAAAGGACTTGAGGAAAGTGTTACTGATAAAAGCAGATGCTCTCATATTTTTTTTCTTCTTTAATCCTGAGTATCTTACACAATTCCAATTTCACATGAGTCATACATGTGTGTGTGTGTCTTCTCACACCTGGAGTTTATAGTATCCCGCACCCGTGTTTTTTTTATTCATGACACAGAAAATCGTGAGCTGATGGGATCGGAGTGTGCATGCACGTAAAACCATCGCCGAGCTGAGGGGAAAGGATTCTCCCAGGAGAACCTGCCACCTTCTCTGACCTCAGATTTCACCATCGTCACTTGGGGGTTCCTTTATATTACCCAGTTTTATCAACCCTGAAAATGAAGCAAGAACTTCTGAGAAAAATGCACATGCGTGTGTTTGCGCAAGTCAAGTATCACGAAACCCGGGGGCACTGGCAAAATGTTTGCCTAAAATACATATTGAACTTCTTCTCCAAACCCATTGATGTGCGAAAGAAAAGGTCCTAGTTAAACTTCCCAGAGAAAGCTGGAACATTACGGCCGGTAGGAAATATCATCGCATCTTTTTACAGCCTTGGAATCGCATCTTTTTACAGCCTTGGAATCGGATCAGCGAGGTCTCTAGCTCTTCATGTTGCTACTGAATTTCAAAGTAGCAGAAGGTATGTGCTCTTTTCCGAATCTCACTTTCAGCACCACTGATGTCTGCATTTTGAAACCAGACCACGTGCTCTAACTCCTCCCGTGGTTCTTTCCAAGGAAAGCCTCCAAGCAGAAATCCGATGCGTGGTACAGAGGAAGGGGCGCGGGTAACTTGGTCCCAGGTTCTAGGAGAACCCCAAGGGAGGGGTGGCTGGGTATGGTCCCACTAGGTTGTTAATGAGGAAACAGGCCCAGTGAGATCCCCGATCTCTCCAAGCGCAAGAAGATGCTTCCAGACCAGAACCAGAGCGCAGGTCTGCGGATATGACGGCTCATGCTTCTGCCTCCTTGGCACACAGATTGGCGATGCCGGGCACTTTAGAGCATCTTCAGAGTGAAACGAGCCGCAGTCCATTGAAGAGATTAGAGTTTCAGGGGAACTGCTCTCTCCCGACCAAAGGCTGGGAGCATCCGGTGCTGGGGGGCACTTCAGAGGTTAGGATGAGAACACATGGTGAGGCGGGTGAGACCAGCTCCGTACTTACTTATAAAACCCGGTTGCAGACAAGCTCACTGCGTCAACGTAGGCAGCTAAGACCTGAGGAGAGGAGAGAGACAAAAGGAAGGGCTTAGCATGGTTTCCAGGATCCCTTCCCCAGCACTGAGGTTTCACGGGTTCACCCTCTTCAGACAAGGTCTGTGTACCAGTGGCTCTTCCCCCCCGCCCCCCCACAAAGCTTTGCCTCACATGCTCCTGCGTGAGGAGAAGGCACAGGACGCCTGCAGGCTACGGCAGCCTCTCAGGTGGTCTTTGCCCTTCGAGGAGCCTCCCCATGCCGCCTGGGAGCCCAGCCCAACCATAGTGAGCATCTCAACCTACTGCCCACGTCACTCCCCGGCCCTAGAGCTTAGTCCCCCCCATCATCTCCAAAGAACATGCTTGACATTCAGGACCCCAGGGTTCTCTCTGCCTTCAGGTCTCACACACATCCACGCCAGCCAAACTCGAGGGTCAGCTCTCTCCCAGCCCCTCCATGTCCCCACAGCTCTATACCTTTGTTCGCACGGTTCCTTCACTGTATCTCCCAAATCCTTTCCCTCCCTCAATGCCCAGCTCAAGCTTGCCTCTCTGTGTCTCCATGTTGAAATCCAAACTACCCAAATCAACCTAGTTTCGTGTGGTATTAACGTGTGTGGTATCTGTGAGTGTGGGAAGGGAAGTGGACGGGGTCCAAGAGAAATAGCTTGTTTTCTTTGGGTCTCTAGAGGGAAGCATATGCTATCTGACTGGGTCATGTGTGGGCTCACTCTGTATGTTACTGTTGTGCCCACTTTTCCCAACCCAATGCTGAGAGATGATGAAGCGGGGCTGCCACTGAGGTGTCTGCTTGTTGGAAGAGATGAAGTCTCCCTCCAAAGAGAGACCTCCCTGCGGCTTCCCTCTGAGGGTCCCCGACACACAGGCCTCCAAACCAGAACCCAGAGAACTGGGCTCCTTCTTATTATGAGTGCTTGCCTGTGACTTCTAAAAACCACAGGAATGATATAAACTCTTGGGAAATGTCTTTTTCCCCCACTCCTTCACAGATGGAGCCTTGGTGGACTCCAGAGTTGGAAGGGGATGTGCTGCTAGGGGCAGCCCTCCCACAGCAGGAGGTTTGAAGAAAACTAGGCTCGTGAAGACTGAGGATGAGTGGGGTGTGGAACCACACCCAGAGTCAGGCCCATTCAGCAGTCACCCCACCTTCCAAGGCTCAGGGCAGCCCATCTCCCAGTCCTCACAGGGCTGTCAAGATCCTGGATCAAAATTTTTCCTCAGGTGACTTCCCTCAACCATGAAAACCACAGAGAAAGGGGCCCAGCAAGGTGGAGCATTTACTTGTCCTGTGAAACCATACCCACCACTTCAGCTTCTCTGCCTGTAACTAGATCGTGACCCTATTCCTGCTACAGGGAGGACAGAGAGCCTGCCTTCAATGTCCCTCATTTTCAAAAGCAACTTGGACCAGCTCAGACTTACCCAGTCTTCCCAGGTGCCAGTAGGATTCTTTTTCTTGAAGGGTTCCAGCCTTTTCAGGATGGTCTGACAAGCTTCCTAAGAACACATCCACCACATACCAGACACATTAGTCTTCTGCATTTCCTGGCCCAGGCAAAAGCCCAAGGGCCTCAGCAGGGCCAACTCCAAGTAATGCTGTGCCCATGGTGCCATTCTGACAGCCTTGCCACCCTCTCAGGACTGACTGAGGCCCAGGATAGAAGCCATAGGACCCCATTGAAGAGACCAGCATTGGCCTTTGTGGGAGAACACCTAGTTCTTAGGCTACAGATGAAATATTTGAGGGATCCCAAAGGAGATGACTTCTCCCATCAAACGCTTTTCTTAATTACATCTTCCACATGGAAAGAGAAGCCAGGGGGTCTGACCTGGCCAACCCCAAAATCCAATTCCAACCTTGTCCATAGTCTTTTGATCAGTTCTAACACTGGGGAATATACCTTTCCAGAATGCTCCTTGTGACCCTCCAAATCTCCTCCCCATCCTACACTCAACCTTCTTGGCTCTGATGGAAGTGATTTTGGCTGTTAGGCTTCTCTTTCAGCTTGGTGTAAGGAGGAACAGCATCCTCCTGGATAAGACAGCCAGTGCCAAAGAGCCAACAAGGACCATTCCAGCTCCCACCCCAGGCGGCTCTCTGGGCCCAGAACCCTGGGCTGGCCCTTAGCTCTGGGGGCTGCCCAGGCTCCTCACATAGACAGCCTGTCCGTTGATGTCAGCGCTGACGGAGGCAGCCGTGGGAGAGGTGTTTGGCACGGTGTTAGTGCTCGTCTCGCTGATGTAAATCTTAGAGGTGGGTATTTTCAGAGCCCTGCTCGCCACCTGGGAAAAGAGACAACATCACTTTCTCAGGGAGGGGTTAGCATGGGGCTTGGTTGCCTTTGCCCCAAGACAGACTCAGGTTCACTCTTGCAGGCAACAAAATAATTTTATAAACTATAATCCTATTGAGACTGGGATGTTCTCATACCTGTCTCAGTTTGAAGCAGAACTTTATGGAGTGACTTCGTTGTATGAAATAAGTCAAGCAGAGGGAGTCAATTATATGGTTTCACTTACTTGTGGAGCATAAGGAATAACACAGAAGACATTGAGAGATGGAGAGGAGAAGTGAGTTGGGGGAAATCAGAGGGGGAGACAAACCATGAGAGACTGTGGACTCTGAGAAAGAAACTGAGGTTTTGGAGGGGAGGGGGTTGGGGGGTTGGGTGAGCCTGGTGGTGGGTATTATGGAGGACACGTATTGCATGGAGCACTGGGTGTGGTGCATAAACAACAAATTTTGGAACTTGAGAAAAAATAAATAAAAATTTGTAAACCCAATGGTGACTCACAGTGTTGTTTTTTTTTTTTTTTTTTTTAAAGATTTTATTTATTTAGGGGCGCCTGGGTGGCTCAGTGGGTTAAAGCCTCTGCCTTCAGCTCCGGTCATGATCCCAGGTCCTGGGATCGAGCCCCGCATCGGGCTCTCTGCTCGGCGGGGAGCCTGCTTCCTCCCCTCTCTCTCTCTGCCTGCCTCTCTGCCTACTTGTGATCTCTCTCTCTCTCTCTCTGTCAAATAAATAAAATCTTAAAAAAAATTTTATTTTTTTTTAATTTTTTTAAAGCTTTTATTTGTTTATTTGACAGAGAGATCTTATACACAGTTGGGCAAGGGCATCCAAAAGATGTGACCCCCAGCTGACCCTTGAGCCTGACCTGGTGGACCGGAGGCTCCTCATCCCTCCCTTGTCCTTAGAATGTGGGTTCCACTTGCCTTTCCTACTCCCAAACTCTGCTCCAAGGTCACGACCTCCAAGGATGATGACCTGACATTGAGAACACCTGCACATGACCTTGACCAAACCCAATTAAGGCCCCTCTCTCTATAAACTTTTAAGATTCAGTGGAGATCATTCATCTTGCCGCCTCCCAAGGCAACCCTCTTACGTAAGTTCCCTTTGCTTATGAAAACTGTGACCTGCCAACCTATGCCTCATTTTTCTGTCTCTGAGTAGAAGGACCAGTGTCTGATCACTCCTGGGAAGCTCCCCTAGGATCTTGCAACCAACAAAATCATAAAGCCCTAGCATGCTGGCAATGGAAGTGACCTTGGGGGTTACCTCGCCAAGCCCTTTGCACAGATGAGGAAACAAAGGCCAGGAGGGGAGAAGACTTGCCCAAGACCACATGTAAACAGACGGCAGAGCCTGGCCAGAGCTGGGGCCTCTTCTGCCTGTGCGGTGCGCCGCCGCTCAGAGTCTCACCACACCCTCCCCCACCACCTGGGCACTGCGGGGCCAGAGAGGGCTCCCGGTGTCCAGGCCGCTCACCTGGACCATCTTGGTGTGCAGGCCTTGGCCCATCTCCATGCCCCCATGGGTCAGCAGCACGGAGCCATCTGTGTACACATGAATCAGGGCTCCTGCCTAAGGGAAGGATACCAAACACAAAATTCAGTAAATTCAACCCCGACTTGAGGCTTGGGACCGATGGGGCCGGATCCCAGGAGGAAGAAAACCAGAGGCAGCATTTCGGTTAGAAACCTTAGACAAAACCTGCAGCGGCTATCAATCTCGTGATTTAATGATGTAGCCCTTCAACACTTTGCCAATATTTTCCAATTCCTCTATGTGTCTCCCGTCTTCAGAAAAAAGGTGGTCAGATAAATGTCTTTGTGTTCACTCTACAGAGGAAGCCAAGGATCAGAAAGGCAGAGTAGCTCTCTGTAGTCCTACAACCAGGAGGAGGAAGAACTAGGACTTGACCCCGGATCTCTGAGTCCCATGCTGCCTTCACTGACCTGTGACATTCTGAACAAACAGAAATATGCAAGTTCAACTTCATTTAAACAGCAGAGAGCCCCTCCACTCATCTCTGTTACCAGTGACAATGACCCTTCCTTTGCAATACAGCAGACAGAGGGGGAAATTGGGCCCCAGCCCAGTGCAGAGGGACAAAATTATATAAAGCAATTACCTGGTTCAGAAAAGGAAGAGTGAAGCTTATTCCAAACTTGGTAGGAATGATGCATAATCCTCTCTTCTTCCAACAATTCTCCCTGGAGAAAAAGGAAGATTCTCATAGAACTTTCTCTACCATGTTTGTGTCAGCTCAGACATGGTGTCAGACAACATTTTTGCAAAATTGGAACAAGGCATCCTTGGAACAGCCCACATAGTGTTCACCATAACTGAGTGGTTCACCATAACTGAGTGGTTTACTCAGTTGGGTAAACCAAATAAGAAAGGTCAGATCTGGGTTCTGGGTCCCTCTGTGCAGCTAAAGCAGAGCCCACCCCTGAGAGCCTGGACTTAGAAGTATTGTCACTTCCCCCCAGAGTGGAGTTCAGATGGGGTCAGTGTGCCCTGGTGATCTTGGACTGTGACTGTCCCAGGGATGAACTGAGTCACACCTTGGTGATGATCCCAGTAACACCTTCCCTGTGCATTCTATTTGGTTTTCTGGGTAACTCAGTGAGGAAACAGAGTCAGTGTAATTATCCCCATTTCACAGATGTTGAAACCGAGGCCCAAGTGATGGAGTGACGGCAAGGTCCTATTTACAGATTCATGTCGGAGGCAGGTGTGTAACTGTGGTTTTGGGGGTTCTGGGCTGGCGTTCCCCTAAGGTGGGTGAACGTAGAGACGGACCATACTGATGGGCTAGGATGCTGAGGGCCGGCTGTGAGCCCATCTGCCCCCAGGCTGAACATCATTTCAGGATCTTAAAGAGATGGCCACGAAAGGGGCCCCAAACTCAGCCTTCCCGCGCCTTATCTGCTATTAGCCTGGTATTCTGAGTTCAGCCAAGAGGCTGCAGAAAATGAGACCCAAGAGATCCCCAGAACATCGGACTCCTCCCCTCCCCCATGCTTACTCATTGAACTTGTCAATCTCGCTCCTCCGGGCATGATACTGAGAGCTGGCTAGGCATTCATCCCAGCATCTGGACAAGGTGAACCCCTCAAGCTTCTGGTTGAAGTGTGTCAAGTCCCCTTCCTTATACAGATTTTTCCTCCGCACCTTTGCAAAGAGAGAGACACTGAGGGCTCGCTGGTGGCAATGGATGAAAGGGTTGCAACCTCAAGGTAAGCTTCCGACCCCCTCCACATCACGTGCCTCTCCTCTGCTCCCCACCGGGAGATGCCCAAGACACAAAGCCACTGTCCCCTCAAAGTAGGGGTGACCCGCGCCACCAAACTCCCGGCCGACTTACTTCCTCTGCCGGCAGCCCGCAGGTCAGAGCGACTTCACTCATCCAGTACTCAGCAATGAGCATCCCCTGAGGCCCCCCAAAGCCCCGGAAGGCTGTGTTGGAGGCCAGGTTGGTCTTGCAGAGCCTCCCAGTGCCCAGGATGTTGGGGATTTTATAACAGTTGTCCATGTGGAATAAGGCTCTTTCCATTATCTGCAGCGGAAGACACCAAAATGGGAGAGAAGAGTGCACCGATGTCATTGGCACTTCAAAAAAGGGACTTCAAGGGCTGCACCCCCTCTGTCTTTCCCAGCGCCCCCTGGCTCCTCAGGCCCAAGTTATTTCTCACATATGAAGGGGTATGCAACACAGGACTCCTTCCTGGGCTCCCAGCATCTGTGTCTCTCCACCCTCTCACCTAACCCTCAAACAAAATTACAAGGTCCTTTTAGGTCAACCACTTGCTTAAAAAAGCCACTTATTCTCTTTGGAGTAAAGTCTGTATAAGCTTCAGTGTGGAATTCAAGACTCTTCAAGCATATTTTTAATCCTCTCTGTTGACTATACGTTCCCCTTACCTGATATGCCTCTCCTCACCTCACCCAACTACTAACATCCCCACTCAGCTCCTCCCTGGGGAAGCCCTTCCCAGACTCTCCAGTTAGGACCAATCTCTTGCCTCTTCAAAAAGAAAAAAAAAATAGGTGATCTTATGATGAACTGATTTTACATAGTTTGTGTTCCCATTAGAGTTGTATGGTAAAACAGCTTAAAGAGTCAAATACTTCTGTAAGTTTGTGTTGTGCAGAATAGCAGTCCTCCCTGTCCTCCCTTCTACCCCACGTAGAGTTCTCCCAGCTCATTTGATCAGCTCTTACACACTAACTTCTACATCTCTAATAATGCCTTACACTGAAACTTTTTTTTAAGATTTCACTTATTTTTGAGAGAGAGAGAATGTGAGAGAGAGGAGAGAGAAAGAGCATGAGAGGGGAGACGGTCAGAGGGAGAAACAGATTCCCTGCTGAGCAGGGAGCCCGATGTGGGACTCGATCCCAGGACTCCAGGATCATGACCTGAGCCGAAGGCAATTGCTTAACCAACTGAGCCACCCAGGCGCCCCTACACTGAAACTTCTTGATGTGTTCAGTTATAGACTCTTATATTGCTTTCTTGTTACAGAAAAGGGGGGTATCATTCTCACCTAACCCCCATTCCTGAAATCACATCACCTTCCTGTCCCCCATCCTCCCCATATAGTCATATTTTGACCTGACCGATAGGCAGTTTGATATCATCCTGTAAACATTACTGACAGCTGAATCACCTGGTTACACTGTGATTACTTCTCTCTTTCTTGATAGCAACCGCCCCTGGAGCTAATGATTATCTTCACTTTTTCATTTTCTTAGTTTTCTTTTTTTTTAAGATTTTATTTATTTATTTGACAGAGACAGAGATCACATGTAGGCAGAGAGGCAAGCAGAGAGAGAGGAAGGAAAACAGTCTCCCCGCTGAGCAGAGAGCTCCATGTGGGGCTCAATCCCAAGACCCTGGAATCATGACCTGAGCTGAAGGCAGAGGCTTTAACCCACTGAGCCACCCAGGCACCCCTCATTTTCTTAGTTTTCTGTGCAATTATTACTAAGTCAACTTAAAGTTTTCCCCAGTGCTAGAAATCTGCTCTCAATATGTTGGAACACTTTAAACTTTCTAGCAGCCTTATCTTTTAGAAGAAATTATTCCTGGAGACTTCTGGCTAACTGCAATTTCAATGGGCAGCCCATTTGAGTCCCTGTCCCACTGTTACCTTGGGATCTTCCCTCACATTCATCCCAAATTCTCTTTGCCTCTCTCCATATTAAATCTCCCCTTCCTGGAAACCACATCTTCCCCTTTCCTAGTCTTACACCTTCATTTTGTTGGAGTACATTCTTGAATATCTTCTCAAAAAAATAAGAAGAGGGGCGCCTGGGCAGCTCAGTGGGTTAAAGCCTCTGTCTTCGGCTCAGGTCATGATCGCAGGGTCCTGGGATAGAGTCCCACATCGGGCTCTCTGCTCAGTGGGGAGCCTGCTTCCTCCTCTCTCTCTCTCTCTCTCTGCCTGCCTCTCTGCCTACTTGTGATCTGTCTGCCAAATAAATAAATAAAAATTTAAACAAATAAAAAAAATAAGAGGAATATATAGAGAGGAACATTTTTGAGACTTGCCTGCCTGAAATGTCTTTCTTATACTCTCATCCTTAATTAATGATTTGGCCATATATAGGATTCTAGGTTGGAAACAGGTTTTCCAGTTTCTCTCAGCATTCTGAAGGCATTTTACTGGCAAATGTAATCAGTGTCTTTCAATTCTTGGAAACAGTTCTGTTTTTCTCCTTCCTAAAAATTGTAAAATCTTCTATACCTCTAGGTTGCTCCAAGTTTGCAGTGATGTAAAACTTAGCATAGGTCTATTTTCCTTCATTGTGCTGCTTACTGGAAGGGCTCTTTCAATCTCAAACTGTATGGCCATCAGTTTGGGGGGATTTCCCAAGTCACTTCTTAATAGTTTCCATTCTTTCTCTCTGAAACTTTGATTATTTGGGTCTTCCGGACGAGACCTTGAATTTTGTTGTATCTTCTCTCAGATTTTTCTGTATTTTTTTCTTTACTTAGGGAGATTTGCTCAAGTTTCTTCCAACCCTTCTGCTTTCAGAGTTTTAATTCACCAGAGTTCATTTTTATTCTCTGACTGTTCCATTTTTATGGCATCCTATTCTTTCTTGAAGGTATAATAATTCATCTCTCTGAGGAGACCAATGGCAGCTTTTATTTGTTTGTTTCGTTTGGGGTTTGGTTTACTTCCCCACGTATAGTCTCTCTTTCCCACAGGTTGCTTTTTGTGTCTTTGGTTATTTCAGTCTTAGTCATCCTAGATGCTTTTAGAATGTCTCAATTAATTCCATTTTTGCTTTCCCTTAGCACTCTATCAACTTGTACTTCTATTTCATTTTGTCTTTTATTATCTGTCTCCCTCACCACACTGGGAACTTCCTGAGGGCAGAAACAAAGCTGTATATTCTTCTTTATGTTGCCACTCTAGGCACTCAATAAATGTTTGCTGAATTGAATTTAAAAGCTTCTAAGATCTTTGGGGACAGGCACCATATCTTTTTCAACCTGATTTTTCCTACAACACCAAAAGGCATATGTTGCAAATGGTGAGAATGCTAAATGTGTTTCTTTTTTCGAGACGTTTTCACACTAGATCTGAAGTGTGAAGTTTTCTAATTGAGTCAGTTAGCCCCTAGCAAAGAGGAGAAACACAGGCGGTGGGGATTCATGGGAACTTCTGTTTTCCCTGAAATGTGACTTATTTTTACAAGAAGAATCTATGTGTATATAACTAATATGGTTATAAAATAAAGATTCTAAAAATTATAAAGAGTAGTATCACAAAAATAACTGTTAACTTCCAGAATTAACAAAATACATGTCTACATTAGACTTATAGGAGGGGCACCTATGCGGCCCAGTTGGTTAAGCCTCTGCCTTCTGCTCTGGTCATGCTCCCAGGGTCCTGGGATCAAGCCCCGCATTGGGCTCCCAGCTCAGCAGGGAGCCTGCTTCTCTCTCTCTCTCCCCTGCTCATGATTTCTCTCTCACACTCACAAATAAATAAGTAAAATCTTTAAAAAACAAAACAAACAGAAAAGACTCATAAGAGAATGTTCAGAGTAGCATTATCCATACAGGCTAAACACTGGAAACGACTCAAATGTTCATTAAGTGGTGAATGGAAAACAAACCATGGTCTATCCATATGATGAAATACTGTCAACAGAAAAGAATGAAGGACTAATGCATACTACAAAAGGGGTGAACCTATAAACAATCTGAAAATAAAAAGCCAGACACAAAATATGACGTAGTGCACAAGTCTATTTACATGCATCAACTACAAGAGGAAAATCTATAAAGACAGAAAGTAGACGGTGAGTGTCTAGGCCTGGTGGGTAGGGAGGGTAAGAACAGGAGCAGCTATGAGAGAGGACTTTGGGGCCATGGAAATGTTTGAAAACTAGATCATGATAATGGTTGCATGACTCTTTAAAATGACTAAAAACCATTGAACTATATACTTTAAATGGGTGAATTTTATGGTGTGTAAACTATACTTCAATGAAACAGTTACTAAACAAAAAAAAGAAGAAATTCAATTCATTCCTTAAAATTCAAACATCACAAAAATGTGTTATATAGGAAATGACAGTGAGTGCCCCCCTTGTCCCACCCAATCACTGTTTAGTGTATATTCTTTTGGGATTTTCCATGCATATCATTATATCTATTATATATACATATATATGTATATGTGTATATATATGTGTGTGTGTGTGTATATATATATATATATATATTACAAAGGCATACATTAATTTTACATGCATATACATGCAATGTCACTAGACCGTGCATCTAGTTTTGTAACTAACTTTGCTTGCTTGGCAAAGTATCTGGAAAAAGCAGGAAGGATTTCCAATCAGGAAAGTAATATGATTATCTTTGTGCTTTGGAGATGAGCGAAGGGCGGGGAACCCAAGGGTGAGGACCCGTGGGGAGGCTACCACCATGGTAACAGGCAGGAACTGAGGAGGCCCATGCCAGGGTGGCTGTGGGGTCTGCCCTTGACCCCCACCCTACCCCCACCCCCAGGATGCAGGGGTACCTTGCACTTACGCTCTGGGAAAGATCCATGGTGTTCCCTGCATTGCTGTAGTGCTCCACCTTCAAAGCCACCACCTTCCCATTCTTCATGAAGCCGACCTGATGAGGAGAGGGAATTCTCACAAGTGCTCTTCCTCTGCTAACCCGAGTCATCCCCTCCCACCTAGGCTACCTGAAGGAAAGTGGACAGAACAAGACAGCACACCATGAAAATGAGGTCACCAGAGCTTAACAGGTGAAGCAGAGAGGAACTAACTTCTTTCCAGTGACGTTCCATGTTCCTCAACCCTGCAAACACCTTCTCCCCATACCCCTCCCTCCTCCTACCTACTCCTGGCTTCCAGTTGTGTGAGAGGGAGTGAGGAGGCAGAGAAGGGAGGACCGGGCAGAAAAACTGAGGAAGATACTGGAGACGTCCCTTACAGCAGACACCATGTTACATCCCCCACAAGAGGAGTGTGCTTTCACATCCTTGACCTTATGTAGCCATCCATAAGTGAGGAACTGGGATTCAGAAGACCAAGTTACTTACCAAAGAAAGTAACCAAGTTATTTTCTTTGGGCCCACAAGAATTTGGGAATAAGGGAAAGAGGATCCCTTTGGGGGAATTCAATCGTGAAACAAAAATCAGAAGAGGTCAAAGGGGAGATGCGCAAAGCCAGCTCATGGAGAGAAGGGCTCCCAGACTGGGATCTGGCAGGGTATACTCGTGTTTAGGGGGACAGGATCCATGGTTATTCACAGGGACCCAGAAAAGGGGTGGTCTCACAGAGGAAGTGGCAGTGACCAGTCATACACAGTCTGATGGGGCAAGTGCCCACCCTAACAACTGGGGCCTGTCCAGGCACTGGGCAGTTTCCTTTCTCATTGTAAATTACTAAGCTCTAAACAGCCATTCTGGTCTTCACCCCAGGCAGTGAATGCATGAACATTAGGACATTCTGCAGGAAAGATTTACCCTGGGGCTGCTGAAAAGTCATGCCACTCAGCCTGAGTGGACAAAGATCAGATATAGACGAGAGCAAACTCGCAAAAGGCATAAACACCACGCTGGGACATCACTTGGGAGGTGGCCAGCCAGCATCACCACTCTATGTTGCTGTTGGCCAATTTGAATTTTTCTCATGGCTATTTCTTCTTTGAACTTCTACAGGTAGTCATGAAAAATGTTCAGAGTACGTCCCGGGATTCCTGGATCTTCATCCCCAGCTTTCCCAATGAGACAGCACTGTCTCTCCCATCCCGGCATAGCCCCCAACATCTGGAACCTTGTATTTGGCCAAGAAGGGATGTCTGCCACCAGTTATCAGCATGTCCTCATCGCGATCCAGCATGCAGCGTACAGGGCGGCCAGTCCTGAGGGAGACATCAGAGGCTTAGAACCCTGGGGTCCTCTGCAACGGCCCGTTCCTGTCAGTCCCAGGGATAAAAACAGCACAGGACACTCCTCTTTCCACCAGGACACAGAGACCTGTGCTAGGCTGCCTCACTGTCTAGCTATCTATGCACTGTGCTGGACATGGCGGGGAATAGAGGATGTAGCGTGGCCCTCAAGGCCAGGCAGGGGAGACAAGACATGAATCCATGTGTGGAACACAGAGAAACAGGTGTATTACCTTAACCCCAATGCCCAAGAGTTCTAAAAACAGAAGCCTGGGAAGATTCAAAGCAAGGGGAATCTACTTCTGAAAGGGGGAAATCTAGAAAGCCTTCCTGGCAGAAGCAGCCTTATTCTCCTTCCCAGGAGCTGGCAGGGAGA
The DNA here is from genome assembly GCF_002288905.1 of Enhydra lutris kenyoni. Classification (NCBI taxonomy): domain Eukaryota; kingdom Metazoa; phylum Chordata; class Mammalia; order Carnivora; family Mustelidae; genus Enhydra; species Enhydra lutris. The sequence goes on along the minus strand of NW_019154119.1, from coordinate 979,422 downwards.
ACTCACTTGTATGCAGCCAGGGCCACTGCTGTGGACACCACAGTGCTCCGTGTCTCTTTCCCTCCAAAGCCTCCTCCGATTCTCTTCACTCGGACCAAAATCCGGTTTGCTGGAACCCCCAGCATATTTGCAACAAAGCTCTGTGGACAAAAAAAAAAAAAAAAAAAAAAAAAATTACTTACACTTGAATGTATCATCTGGACTTTCTTCAAGCCTGAACTAGAGCCTGCCCAGCATCCATGAGCCTAATTACTGCTGTGACTGTGGAGACATTCCTTGATTCTGGAAGCCCCCTGTCCCCCATCTACCCAGGCAGCACTTAAGCTGGCAGTGCTGGGGTCCAGCACTCCAGACCCTCAAATCCCCTTCTGGACCAGCCCAGATCTCCTTTTCCCATGTCCCACACAGCCACGCTTGGTCTGCCTGACACTCCCCAGTGTCCTCCCTGGGCCCCGGAGCTGACCCACAGGATGCCTACCTGGGTCTTCATGGTGTTCTGTGTAGATACAAAAAGCTCCATCTCCCCCTGCTCGCCTTTCGGGACAGCGATGGTGCAGTGAGTCTCCAGGTAGAAGTGCTCTTGGCCACCAATGTACACCTCGCCTGGGGGAGCAACAAGACCCTCACAATGACCCAGAATTCACTTAAGGAGAGTGCACCCGCCCTGGGCCCTGGGCAGGAACCAACCGCTCACAGATAACCTCCAGATTCCCAGCATGGGTGGAAAGCGGCTCAAAGCCTTAGCCATCTGGGAGCCGAATCCCCCACCCCAAAAAAGTAACCAGAATGATACCTAATGCATCGGGTAGTTTAAACTAGTATTGTAAAATTTTGGAAAAGGTAAAGAAGGAATTAACAGATGTGAATGCAAAGCTGAAAGTGAGAACATCTTCTGAAACTGAAGGTACCTGGCCAGCTGGAGAGCCAGCTTGCCAGTGACTTAGTGCATGAGGGACAGTGCAGGTGGCAACTCCAAAAGGGGTCTGATCAGCAGCCCTGCACCGCGTGGGAGCTGTGGGGGGTGGGTGAGGAGGAGAGAGTGGGAGCGCCCTGCCTGTAGATGGGTGAGGACTGACGGCGGGCCCACAGTGGGGGGCCAGGATCTGTGGCTTCTACCTTCCCTGCAGTCTTCCAAATTCGACACACCCCCAGCTCCCTAGAATCACTTAGGTCTAATCTAGCCTCAAAACAGAAGGGCAGAGATGAAGATGACAGGTGTCTTTCCCTGCCAACTGTCTATTATTTGGTTACAAATGTCAGGAGGACTCTTCTGGTAAAAATTCACTCCCCTGCTCCAGGACCCAAGGTCCAGCTCTTGAATTTAATTCATACACCAGGGCCAGCCCATGCCCGGGACCCCATGGTAGGTACCAGCTGTACCTGAAACAACATTGTCTGCTTCCGAAAATCCCTTCGTGAGGTCTCCTTTCCCCATCTTCAGCTCAGACCCATAAAAGGAGTTGTTTTTTATAGCATCCTGAGGACCAGAAAGAAGCTTCAGTGACTGGACTTTCAGAGAAGGAAGGTCCAGGAAGAGAAGCTGCTCGAACTCCCTCTCTCTTCTCACAAAGACATCTCTACAAACATCTTACACAGACTTAAAGTAAGCTTGCCTGTGACCTGGGGGCTTGCATTCCTCTGTTTTCTCAGAGACTGGGGAACAAACTTGGATCTTGTGGAAAAGCAGGCTCCCTCAGGGAACCAATGGGAGCTGGTACTGAGAAGGAGGAACCTCGTTTGGCCCCTGGTAGGCTGAGTCTGGGACCATGATTGGGAAGGTGTTAGAAGATCACACAATCCCAGGACTGGAAGTCATTTAAAAATCCTCCCCAGGGTACCTGGGTGGCTCAGTTGATTAAGCAACTGCCTTTGGCTCAGGTCACGATCCTGGAGTCCCAGGATCAAGTCCCACATCAGGTTCCCTGCTCAGTGGGGAGTCTGCTTCTCCCTCTGAACTCTCACCTCTCATGCTCTCTCTCTCTCTCTCTCATTATCTTTCTCTCTCTTTCTCTCTCTCAAATAATTTTTTTAAATAAATAAATAAATAAATAAACAAATAATTAAAAATTTAAAAATAAAAATCCTCCCCAAAGGATCCCAATGAAATTTCCTCCAGGGACAGGGAGTTCACCTTTTTCCATGCCACCCTTTCTCAGTTACCTCAATTGTGATAATGGCTGGAAGTTCTTCATAGGTGATTTTCACCCCTAGAGCGGCTCTCTGTGCATGTTCTGGGGTGTCAGTGACCACAGCACCAATGATATGCCCAACACAAGTCACCTGGGAACAGAGCCAGACCATTGAAGGATATCACGTCTGCCTCACAAAACAAAATTATTTTGGATTGCTCAAAAGGCAAAGCAAGTCTTTGCCCCCACAGTTTCCTTAAGGTACATTTTAGGAATGCCCTGGGGCCTTTTAATGTCTTTGTCCTATTATGTGGGATTATGTGCTTCTTCCTAACTGTTTAGAATCAGTGGAACTGGAATAGGACTTGGAGATCACTAGTGTCAGGTTGGCACACTCACTTCATCTCAAAGACCAATTCTGATGATTTACTACTGGCAGTTTGCTGAGAAGTTGCCTGTGATAGAATGTGGCAATTGATTACTCATGTCTGCTGAGAGCAGAAGTTGCTCAGGATAGAATGTGGCAATTGATTAGTCATGTCTGCCAAGAGCAGCACAATGGGCGGTATGGGAGCACAAAGTCTCTCTGTTGACTCAGATCCATTCCAACACCCTTGTTCTTCAGGTGAAGAGATGCAGACACAGAAGGCAAGGCACATTCATTGCTACACCACGATTAAATCTCAGCACTGACTTCCAGTTTCATTTTCTTCTGCCACCTCACTCCCTTTTATCTGTTTTTAGATTTACATCCAGAAGTTTCTCAAAGGCAGCAATCATGTCTTACACTTCATCTAGATGCCCAGAACCAGTAGTTCCCAAATGCTGGTTCTTAGACTGGATGACCCATAAACCAGTTCTTTGTTAGATTTATAGAATAAGGATTGTCATTTTCTCATTACTTAATGATTTCATTCCTTCACAGGTAATCTTCTTCCAACATCCCCCAAAACATAAATCAAAAATAAAATAAAATAAAATATAAAATAAAATAAAATTATCCAAGACATCACTTTGGAATATGAGGTTTCTGACACTAGAAACCCATACTATCTCTAATCGTTATCTCTCAAGGACCCAGTTAAGTTGTTGACTTAATTGATTAGTGCTCTGGTGGTTATACCTGGCTGATTCTCACTATCCATTATGCTAGCAGGGGTCTTAGAGGTTCTTGAAGATTGTCAAAGTAATTTGTTCTTCAGTCAAATGGAGTCCTCGTGTCTCATGGTGGTAGCTATGGTTGTTCTTCTTCACTTGTACATTAATACAAGTGAAGTGTATTACTTGTGTATTACAAAGTGAATTTGACCTTCAGCAACAGCTCAATCATCTCCAATTTGCATTTGATCTGTATTGGAATTGTAAAGTGACTGAGAACTATCCTAAAAGTATATTTTTGGGGCACCTGGGTGGCTCAGAGGGGTAAGCCTTTGCCTTCAGCTCAGGTCATGATCTCAGGGTCCTGGGATGGAGCCCCACATTGGGATCTCTGTTCAGCAGGGAGCCTGCTTTCCCCTTTCTCTCTGCCTGCCTCTCTGCCTACTTGTGATCTCTCTCTCTCTCAAATAAATAAATAAAATCTTTTTTTAAAAAAGTATATGGATTTTTGTAGCCACCCTCTTGAATGTTTGGAAAGTGTGTGTGTGTGACTCCATATATCAGTAGATGAATTTTCATAGAAGTGAATTATCAATACACATAGCAATGGTATTATGATTTCTACTCTGGTTAGCTTGTTTGCCATATTTTTATTTTCTTTAATAAAGGAGCATAACATTAACCCTTAAGAACATAACTGGTAGTTCAAAAACAATCACCAGTCTTGTTTAACTGCCCCTTTGGCAGGGAGTCATCCTACTGTGTGCAATTAGCAACCCTCAGTTAAAAAAACAAGTAAACACTAAGTGAAAGTTTAAAGTGCCCCCAAACAGACTCTGTCCCTTTACTGGTTGTTCTGCACTCTGGTCAGTCGCGTGATGGCCACGGTAGGTGAAAATATGGAGACTTTTCAAGTTTAGGGATCTGGAGGCGTGAGCATAAATTAAAGCTCAAGCATTCATTCCATTAACTTCATGTCTAAAAAAAAATCCAAGACCTACCTCATCCTTTGCAAAGACCATTTCATCATTAAAAATTCCTGTTTTATTACTCCCAGGAACATCGTCAGCAGAGATAAAGCAGACGAACCCTGGCACCTTCTGAGCTTCTGAAATATCTATGGACCTGCAAGAATGAGCACAGTGAGGGCCGCAGGCAGAAAACCAGAGCAGAAGACCCACCACCCCCCTCTGTCCTCACACAGACATTCCTCCCTTCTCCACCTCCTTGTCTATTCTAGTCTATCCTAGCCTATATTCTATATCCTATCTTATCTATCCTATTCCATTCTGCAAAAACTGATTGAATGTCTAACCTGTGAAGGCCACCATGCTGAGTGCTGTGGGGGACAGAAAATGAGCAGGACAGCCCGCCCCCATGGACCTTCTACTAGAGAACCAAATCGTAGTGAGTAGCATTGACTTTTTTTTTTTATTTTAAATTAACATATAATGTATTATTTGCTTCAGGGCTATAGGTCTGTGAATCATCAGTCTTACACAATTCACAGCACTCACCATAGCACATACCCTCCCCAGTATCCTTACCCAGCCACCCTATTCATCCCCCCACCAGCAGCAGTGCTTAGTTTGTTTCCTGAGATTAAAAGTTTCTCATGGTTTCTCTCCCTCCCTGGTCCCATCTTGTTTCATTTTTCCTCCCTTCCCCCGACAAACCCCCACCCTGCCTCTCAAATTCCTCGTATCAGTGAGATCATATGATAATTGTCTTCTTTTGATTGACTTATTTCACTCAGCATAATACCCTCTAGTTCCATCCATATCATTGGAAATGACAAGATTTCGTGGGGTTTTTTGATGGCTGCATAATATTTCATTGTATATACATACAACATCTTCTTTATCTATTCATCTGTGGATGGACATCTAGGTTCTTTCCATAGTTTGGCTATTGTGGACACTGAGCGGCACTGGCTCTTAAAAGCTCGGGTTCAAACCCACATCACAGCTAATTTCCACACTGACTCAGCACATTGGGGCCCTTGCTGTACCACAAATCGAATGGCCCTGAATATCGTCACATGGCCAGCTTTCTCTCCCCACCTTCATGGAGCTATCCCAGAATGGCAGGACACCCTGGCCCCCAAGAGGTCTCCCAGGGAGAATGTCTGGAGACTATCACTTATAATAGTCTCAACCATGTACAGCTCACTCTGGCCCAGGCCCCCATGGGGAAATTGCCCTGAGGCACCTCAGAGAAAAGTATGGAAACTATTCTGAGTACCAACCAACTTCCAAACAGGCAATCCACATCAGAACCCCCCAAAAATCATTGTCATTATTCCCAGGTTACATTTGGGGAAACTCAGTGTGAGGGAATTGAGTGGCTTGTCCAAAGTCACCCAGCCAGAGAGCAGCACTGCTGGGGTGAGGGGAGAGATTAATTTGTGAGAAGCCCAAGCCAGGTCCACTTCCACTGTACCTCCCTGCCTTCCCCACACAGGCAGCCCAGAAAGCCTGGACCTTTGCAGTTACTACAGAATCCCCTATCCTCCTACTACAATCATTCACACGTTGCTCAGATGGGGCCAAGTTCTCTGAATGTAGCTACAATGTGGGTCACGGTCAATGTGGTCAGTATGCACTCAAGACATGGGCAGAAAATATGAACAGACACTTCTCCAAAGAAGACATACAAATGGGTAGCAGACACATGAAAAATGTTCATCATCTCTAGCCATCAGGGAGATTCAAATCAAAACCACATTGAGATACGACCTTACACCAGTTAGAATGGCCAAAATTAGCAAGACAGGAAACAACGTGTGTGGAGAGGATGTGGAGAAAGGGGAACCCTCTTACACTGTTGGTGGGAATGCAAGTTGGTGCAGCCACTTTGGAAAACAGTGTGGAGATTCCTTAAGAAATTAAAAATAGAGCTTCCCTATGGCCCTGCTATTGTACTACTGGGTATTTACCCCAAAGATGCAGATGTAGTGAAAAGAAGGGCCATCTGTACCCTGATGTTAATAGCAACAATGGCCACAGTCACCAAACTGTAGAAAGAGTCAAGATGCCCTTCAGTGGACGAATGGATAAGGAAGATGTGGCCCATATACACTATGGAGTATTATGCCTCCATCAGAAAGGATGAATACCCAACTTTTGTATCAACATGGACGGGTCTGGAAGAGATTATGCTGAGTGAAATAAGTCAAGCAGAGAGAGTCAATTATCATATGCTTTCGCTTATGTGTGGAGCCTAAGGAATAACATGGAGGACATGAGGAGATGGAGAGGAGAAGTGAGTTGGGGGAAATTGGAGGGGGAGACAAACCGTGAGAAGCTGTGGACTCTGAGAAACAAACTGAGGGTTTGGAGGGGAGGGGGGTGGGGCGTTGGATGAGCCTGGTGGTGGGTATTAAGGAGGGCACTGTGTGTGGTGCATAAACAATGAATTCTGGAACACTGAAAAGAAATAAAAACAAAAAAAGACAAGGACAAAGGCAAACAAATTTACTCTAGAGCAAACAACCGTACCATCCTAAACAAATTTTTTTTTTTTTTTTCCAGAGAGCTGGAGGGGTTTACGTATCTGTTAGCTTTTATCTGTGTCTGTGTTACCTTTTCCCTGAGCCTGTCTCCAGGTGACTGGGAGCAGCAGAGGAAAACCCAATGAGGAGGAGACTGGGTCGCTAGTCCCTGCAGTGGCAGCACCCAAGGAGGCTTTCCCTGCTCAGCAGGCTCTGCGTCTAATGCCCACCCACAAATCACAGTCAGCCTCTGGCCTGAACATCCAGAGGTCGCACACCCCAGTGGCCGAAGCTGCCTGGTTTCAAACTCTAGTTTTGCGGCCGACTCTGGCTTTGCCAGCTCTGGGATCTGAGACAAGTAACTGACCGTGTCTGTGCCTGTCTCCTCATCTGGAACAGGCGGATAACAGGACCTGCCGGGAGGGTTGCTGAGAGGAGTCAATGCGCCAATCTATGCAAAATGCTTTAAACCAAGCTGCACCGATATTAAGTGCCGTATGAGCATTGGGAATTATTATTATGATTATAGAGGTGGCCATTCTTGTCATCCGGGCTCTCCAAGTTCAACAAACAGGTACGAGTAACTATTCTCTGCTAGGTCCTTTGCAGACTCTATCTATCACTGAGCCTCAGGAAAACATCCTGTGATGAATGGGGAAACTGAGAGCTTAAGCATGCCTGCCAAGCTCTCTATAGCAAAGCAGTGGGGTGGGGACACAATCTCTAAGGCCATGCTCTTCCGCTAATACTGACTCAGGTGCTCCTGGAATTCTGCAATGAAATTTAGCCCAACAACAAAGTGCAGGTCTAACCTGTTGCTGTTAAAAGCTCCTCGATGCTTTTTAAACCACATGTAATCTCCCAGGTCAGCGTCCAAAGTTTCCCTCCTTGGGCCCCTACCTACACGTCCAATGTCATCCCCTCACTCTCCCTGGCACCACTGAGCCCCTGACACCTCCAGCTCCTCCCCCAGCTGGTTTTAAGAGGAATCCCCACATTCCTCTCCAGACGGGAAGGCTCTGGGGGAGCCTCCCAGAAGCCCCCCCCACCCCGCCATGGGGTATATTTCTTATACTCACGTGATCTTGGCATGGGCCTTGGTGCTGGTGACCAGGCGGAGGGACAACTCGTTCTCATAGCGGGGGATGTCATCACAGTATACAGCCTCCCCAGAAGCCTGTATGGCCGCAGACAGGTGGGGCAGGGGCCGGCCCACCATGTCCTCCTCAGACTGACCCTCTGGCACCTCCTGGAACAACACGGTCACCAGTCAAGCTGAGCTGCGGAGGACACTGTTTCCCTACAGGCCGAGGGAAGTGCGGAGAGCTTCAGGCCAAAGCAGATCTGAGGAGTGAGGATGGAGGAGGCAGGAGGGGCACAGGAACAGAAAGGCAGATAAGAAGTCACTGAGAAGGGAGCTCATAGTATCACTCTAGGCAGGAACAAAAAATAAAGAGGAAACTCTATGTCCATTCATTGTGGGACGGGGGAGTAAAACAATTCTGCTATACACATGCAATGGAAAAGTATGCAACTGTTAAGACAGACTTTTGAAGAATTTTAATGAGAAGGAAAGAATGCTCATGTGAAGTGTTGAAATAGGACATAAAACATTGTGTGTGTGTATGATCATTTGAATTCTGTAGGAAAAATATATACATGTTATAAATGTAGTATATACATATCTATATATGCATGAGAAAAAATGGAGAGAAGTAAACAAAAATACAATGATTTTCTCATGGAGCTAGGATCTTGGGTGACTTTTGTTTTCTTCTTCATATCTTTCTGTTCTTTCCAAAATGTTCTAAAATGTATTTATAATAAAATTCTGGGTTTTGTGTTTTTCAAAGTAATAATAAAAATAATGGCTGATATTTTATTCAGTGTTTAATATATGCCAGGAGCTATCTAAGTTATGTTCTTGCACTAAACCATTTAATCCTCAGAGCCATCCTATGAAACAGATGCCAACATTATGCACACGTGTAGGTAGGCATATTTAACTTGCCCAAAACGTACAGAGAGGAAATGACCTGTCCCAGGTTACAGTTATGACATGGCAGAGTCTGGATTTAAATCTTGGCAGTCAGACCCCAGAGTTCACACTTTGGACCACCATACTCTAGTGCAGGGGTCCACAAATCGTGGCCTGTGGGTCAGATCTGGCTCAGTGGCTGCATTTATAAATAAAGTTTTATTGGTACACACACACACACACACACACACACACACACACACACATATTCATTTATGTAATGTCTCTGGCTGCAACAAAGTTGAGAGACTGTATGGCCTACAAAATCCAAAATGTTTATAGGAAAAGCTGATCTTTTACCTACTGCTTCTCAAAAAGTTGCTGTTGATAGAAAGTTGTTGTTTCGTTTTGTTTACATGGTCAGGAGAAATCCTGGCTTTGCACATCAGCCCCATGGAGGAACCAGAAAAGACAAAGTGGAAAAAAAAAATTGTCTTTCCAGAGAGGTAAAGATAAGAGTAATGCCAAGAGAGAAATTTAAGTAGGGAAGGGGGGAAAATAGCTTCACTGACATTAACACGATTCCCATTTTCTTCACTTTATATTTATGCAAAGCTTATGAGAGGTTTTGAGCACCTATATCCAATCCGAGTCGGACATTCGCCAATGGTTAGCGTCATCCGAAATGCCCTGCAAGGGCCCGTGATATTAGCCATACATCATGTGTACTCACTTGGAAGAGCTGGACGTTGGCTGGAGGGTCTTTCTGAAAGAGTAAGGTGGCACTGGCATCGGTGGGGTCCAGCTTCGCACAGTTCTGTGGAGGCAAGATAACCATGGTGATCATGACAATTTCTATCATTGATCCCACCCTTGGTTGTCCCCAGGGGTAAAAGTAACAGCTGTTCTAGGGGCGCCTGGGTGGCTCAATGGGTTAAAGCCTCTGCTTTCAGCTCAGGTCATGATCCCAGGGTCCTGGGATCGAGCCCCGTGTCAGGCTCTCTGCTCAGCGGGAAGCTTGCTTCCCCCCTTCTCTCTGCCTGCCTCTCTGCCTACTTGTGATCTCTGTCTGTCAAATAAATAAATAAACTCTTTTTTAAAAAAAAGTTTCAGCTGTTCCCATCATCTCCTCATTTAGCATTCCTTCTAGATCTGGCTGGATCGATGTCAGCATCAGCGTGAGGGCTCGAGAGCTCAGTACTTAATAACAGCCTCAACTCCTCTCCCACCCCTGCAGCCTGCACAGTGGATGGTTTGTTCTTCCTGCGACACACCAAATGGCTTCCCTCCCTCCTGCATTTATGCACTCTGCTCTTTCTTCTCCAGCCCTGCTGGAAAAGGCTTCTTCCTCCTCATCTCTGTGGGAAATATTTAATGATATGGGAAATGTGCATGATATCATCTCAATAGAATCAAGGGGGGGGGCGTAAAACTCTATATGCAGCCTGCCTGAACCTGTTCAGAAAAACGATATGTTCCAGATCAAAAGCTAGGAAGAAGGCGGGTCTATAGAGAGGTGGATGGAAGGAGAGATAGAGGGAGAGAGAGGAAAGAGAATGACAGACAGATGGGCAGATAAATGTAGGAAAAAAAAATCAGAGAAATAAGCAAAAATAGTAGCACTGGTTTTCTATAGGATCTGAGAGAAGAGTAATTTTAATTTTTTTAAAAAAGTTAATTTTTAAAACTTTTAAAATTTAATTTCTTTAATTCAAAAAATGTTTAATTTTTTCTTTTCAATTTTAATTTTTAACACATTTCTGTGTTTTTAAAGTTTTCCACATTAAGTTTATTGCTTTTATTAATCAGAAGAAAAGAAGTATTCTGAATGTTTTTCAGAGGAGGACTTCAGTCAGCTGTCCCCACATCTGTAGAGCCTTCTCTCCTTCATGCTCCCCACACCATCTTCTCAGTTGTCACTCTAGGCTGGCCTTTATTAACCAGGTTCTCTCCCACATGAGGCTATCCCTTGGTGCCTAGTGCAATGCTATACAAAAAAGGTACAAAATAAACACTTGGTGAACCCATGTGGGGAGGTGGGCTCCTGCTCAGCCACACCCCGTCCAGAGCACACACCCTTGCAGTGACGCCTGGCCCTGGCTGTGGCAGCCCCACCTCACAATCCCATTCCACAGTCTACCTTCTCGACTCACTCCACATTCCCATTCTAACTACAAACCACAGTTGTGACAGCTAGCCCCTGGAAGGATCATCTGGTCTACCTGCCCCCTTTTGCAGCTTTCCCATGGGAAAGTTCGAGACACCTATTCAGGTTCTCAGGTGAGGTAATGACCCAGCCAGAACCAGAACCCATGTCACTGATGCCCAGCCCAGTGCTCTGCCTCTCAGCCACCCTGTGGACTCCCATCTCCATGTGGCTCCCTAGGCTATGCGTCCTTGGTCCTTTCTCCTCTGCCCTTGGGCATTAGAGGGGAGAAGCAAATTTACCACCTGGTCCACAGGACTACCTCACTCACACTGGCTTCTTAAATCCTCAAACAAGAGTCCTGCAGGGAGTCTCTTTCTTGTCCCCACCCCCACACTCACATTTTCCGAGTTTCCTTTGCCCAGTTTCTGAAGCACGGTCAGGTAGAACTTGAAGAAGAAGCTGAGGGTGAGGGTCCGCCGGAACTCCACCATGCCACCTGGGGCATCAGGGGACAGGTGCAGCTCCTCCGCCAGGCCCGCACACACGTCCTGCAGCAGCTCCTCGTTCCAGAAACTGCCAGAGAGCAGATGGTGGGAAAGTGCTCCTGTCCAGCCCTCAGAATCATTCGTGCGGGGTGGTAGGTGCAGGGTGACGGTCATAGAAACCTTGGTTCCAAACTTGGCTCAGATACATATTGTTTTGTAACTTTAGGCAAGTTACTTGCCTGAGCCTCAGTGTCCTCATCTTTAAAAAGAGATACAATAAGAAAAAGGACACAAAAATCATAAAATCTATTGAGTCCTTATCATATGCACTAGGCAATGTCCTAAGTGCCTTTTATGAAACATCACTTTTCATTTCGATTTAAAAGTGTAGCAGGGAAAATGTCTATACTCATTTTACCAGTGAGAAAACTGAGGCAATAGGAAGGTTAAGTAACTTGACTTCTACAACCCAGCTGGTAAGTGTCGGAGCCAGGAACTGCAACCAAGGAGCCAAACGCCATCGGTGAGCTTTATTTATCCATATCGTATGGACTACAGAGGACCGTCCCAGTGAGGTGCTTGGGTCAGCTGCTCCCCTACCTTAGCTGCGGTCATAGCAGTAGCCAATCTAGTTCCACAGCAGTAGTAACGGCCATAGAAGCCATAGCAATAGTAGTGGAACTAATACTAGCAGAGGCAGACACAGTCGTAGGAGTAGTGGAAGCAACAGTAATAGTACTAGCAAAAGCAGAAGTAATAGTAGAACGAGCAGCAGTAGCAACAGTAGTAGCAGTACCAGCAGCAACACAGCAACAGCAGCAGCAATCCTACAATTAGTTGTAGCAGTAGTAATAGTCACGGTAGCAACCATAGTGGTAGCAATAGCATTAATGGTAGCAGCCGTGGTCATACAATCAGTAGTAATAACAGGAGTAGCAGCAGTACTAGTAACACTGGCAATACAAGAGACCGCAGTACTGGTACCAGCAGTACTAGTAGTGGTTAGCCATAGTGGGAATGCTAATCAGAATAGTGATGGTAGTAGGAAGAGCAGGAGTCATAGCAGGAGTGCTAGTAAGAGTAGGAGCAGTAACTGGAGGAGGAGCACTCGCTGTAGTAATTGTAGTAACAGTAGCTGTTACTACTGTTACTGGAGTAATAGCACTAGTAACTGTCGCTGTGGCTGTAGTCGGACGGTAACAGTGGTCATAACAGTAGCAACGGCAGAGCAGCAATGCTAAGACCAGCGCAGCGACAGTGATGCCATGAGGAACCACGCCACTAGGAGCCATGGTAACCATGGCAACAACAGGCGCAGCACCGTGGTTGCAGCAACATTGGGACTACTGGCCGTGAGAGCAGCGGTGGTTTTCTTTGGCTGGTAGCTCTTACTTTGCCGTCTGCTTCTGCGTGGTCTTGAGGGCTGAGATGGTCCTGTCGGCCATTCCGCCATAGCACAGGGCCAGCTCCTTCACCTGCGCGGTTCCCGGCTGGAACAGGACCCTCATGCCGCAGGTCACCTTGGCTATGTCATCTTCTCTCCGAGATGCCTGCTTGAATGCTGAGAAATACTCACCCTAAAAGAGAACAGAAGGGCTCTTGCTGCCCACTTTGTTTGGTGGGGCCCACAGAGGGCGAAGCTGGAGCACGGGGACACGGGGAACTGACTCTCACATTCCCTGGAGAGGTTCCAGGTAAGATTCCCAGAAGCTGGGGATGTTTGGCATTTCTCCCTGGCAGTCAGGAAGATTCAAAGTCAAGGACAAAGGAGAACGGGGTGCTCTCAGCCAACAGCTGGGAAGAGGAAAGATGTTTTCAGAGAGGGTCCTCAGAGACCTCCAGCATCCACACCTTCCCATCCTGGTGCCCAGCATCCAAGCCCACCCAGGCTCTAAGGGGTGGCCTGACTGCCTCTCAAGCTGGTCCAGTGAGACGCCAGAGGGTGTCTGAAGCAGCCCTTCAGCAGCCACCTGCGCACCTGTTTTCTCTAACTTGTGCCTCCCACTGTCTATTGTCTATGGTTAGAAACCTTGCTTCCCGAAAGAATGATTCACCTAGAAAGCAGGAGCCACCTTGGTGCTTTGAACATCTGTTTCCCTCTAGGCTCAAGCCAGGCTCTCTCTTTCCAGATAGGAGGGGAGAATGAGTAACTTTCCAGGTAAGAACCCTCTGATATCCAGCTCTTTGGGGGCCAAGTTCTGCTCAAGGTCTGAACTCACCACAAATTCCAATTAGCATGAGAGGTAGACGTTTAAGGGAAGGCTTATTAGAGAAAACACAATGAGGCCCATTGTGGAGGTCCAAAGTGGCCACAGGCTTCTGTTCCAAGAAACCACAGGGACTCCTGCTGATCATAAAGCTAATCCAGATTCCTGATGTCGAACATGGCCCTGGGGCAGTGAGTCCAGAGCCTGAGCTTGGCTGTGGAACAGAGTTTCTAGCTGGTCGCTTCCAGAACCGTACCAGTCCGCGGGGACATTTCCGCTGGAGTACCACGAAATGCCGGCGGCAGATTGGCAGCTGTTCTCTCTTGAGAAATCCTTCCTAATTCTGGGTATGAAGATCTCCTTTCTTTTATGAAATGTTTTTGTCGTCAATGTTCCTCTATGGCAAAATAAAAACTGGACAATGCTATGCCTGTTTCCTCCTTTTTCCCTAACTCATAATTAAGCAAAAGAAAAATGTCCTGGTCCGTGAAATACAAAATTTCTGGGAATTACTGCTCAAAATGGTCTGTAGGGACAAGCTAGGAAGTCATGAAGAAACCACCTCAGGGATGAAATGGCTCTAATTTCATTAGCATTCTCATTAAAGGGGCCAAAGTTAGCAAGAGCAAACATGCTTTGGAACACTCGCTCGAGCGCTAGCTGGGGTGAGACCCATGATGCTCTCCATGACGGCTGGGTTCCCGCTCTCGCACAGATCACTTTTCTGTGAGGCCCATTATGGAATGTGTGGCTGCCGAGGGAGGAGAGAGCCACACCGGGTGAAGACGTACGGCCCCCACGGAACAACACAGCAAGGCGGCCAGAAATGCCCAGACCTGCCTGAACAGGGCAGGGAAACTTCCCATGAAGCAGAATCCACCAAGCCAAACCAGAGCAAAGTCAGTGAACACCTCATCAGCGAGTGTGGCCCTGACTCACAGGGAGCGTCTCCGCTCAGCAGGCAAACATGTCTCCTCTGACCGCCACAGCTGGATGTGGTTTTGTGAAACCGTGTGGCTGTTTCTATTGGCTGCAGATCCCTACTGGCTCCCAGACATCTGCCTGGAACCTTATGAATTCTTGATTTCAATCTTCACAGTAACCTGCACACTGGGTAACACTGTGCCCATTTTACAGAGGAAGAAATTGAGGCTCAGAAAGCGGACTCGATTTGCTCAAGATCCCCTGGCCTAGCTGTTGGTTTCACAGTCCAGGGCATGCCCTCTGCCCCCTACCTTGAAACGCCTCATTGTGCAGAGAGAAATAGGGTTGGTCAGAGGCAATGTTCAGAGACCATGTCAAAGCTGAGCGATGCTAAGGTTGGTCCCCAAGGCCGACTCTGGTCTCCTTGTCTGGAGTCTAGCCGGGGTAAGGGTAAATCGGGATGCTCCTGAGCAGCTCACCTGCCTGCTGTAGGGGATCTCGATGGAAAGCAGGATCTCCTCCGGAGCGAGCAGGGTCTTCCTGTAGCCAGGGAAGAAGGTGTGGTCCATCCGAACCGTTCTCTTGGTACCTGAATGGAGGCCAGAGGCAAAGCGGAGAAAGCAGCATGAGAAAGCAGAGAACGATCCACCAGTGACTCCCCATCCTGGTCTCTGGCGCCCATGGTAGGGGGGATGGGGGTCACTGCCACAGCTGGGGTCAAGGTCTTCCGTCTGAAATCCTAAATCAAGGATGTGCTGGTGTGTGTCTAATAAGGGATGGTGTATGGTCAGGGGGCAGGCCCAGACTTGGGAGGATTTGCTAATTTCTACAGCATCCACACTCCTGCTGTTAATTTCAAGCTACCAGAGTGACATCAGTGAACGTGAAGTTAGAAAGAGGGTAGCAAAGAGTTGACCCAGAAGGCCTGCCATCCTCCGAAAGTCCTGCTGACAAGGTTGGCTGGGGGCTGTCCTCTGCGAACTTGGATTTCAGCAGACTTCCCACCATTCCCTAGTGAGAATGACTCAGCCTGTCTAAACTGTTCGTACAAATAGTACGATTTATGCCGAACGGCTGCTTTCCTTGTGGGTGTCTGGGCTTTGGTTCACGCCAGGCAGAGCTCCGTGACCACCCCCAACAGAAGCCCTGGCGCTCGGTCTCCACAGGGCTGCCCTGGCGGAGAGTACTGCACAGGCATTATCCGGGTGCAACTTGTTGCTGAGGGAATGAAGGGCGTCCCGTGTGACTCTCCCAGGAGAAGGCTCTGGAAGTCTGTGCCTGGTTTCCTCCAGATGGTACCCCGTGGCCTTCTGTACGTTGCTGACTTTGCTTTGTATCCTCCCACTTGTAAGTCATAGCCATGAGTACGACGATATGCTGAGTCCTGTGAGTCCTCCTCGACCTCCTGCGAGTCCTCCCTGAGCTCCTGTGAGTCACCAAAGCTGGCGGTGGTCTTGGGGACCCTCAGACAAGGGGTATATGGCAGCATACCACTATATCGCCTTTCCAACCCACAGATAGAACAGATGGGAAGAACCATAAGAGCATGGGCAATAGTGAAATAGATTCAAATAATTAGGAAGTGATGAATTTTGAGTATTTACTACCTTTCTTTTAATGTAATTTATTCTCTTGTAAGTTTATATAATTCAATTTTTAACAGTGGCCATGTTTAACAAACACTCACAGACTCCCTAAAACCACAGCTGTGGGCTGCGGCAAGCCCGTGCTTCCCAGCTCCAGGACGCCATTAGATAAGTAAGGATCTGCGTGACAGATCCTGTTGTGAATTCTTTAGAAAGAAATGGTCCAGCTCTCCTGGTCCCCAGCTGGGTCCATCTCCATTGCAGTTTCCAGGGATCCAAACCCTAGGACAGCAGGATCACTGAACTTTTTGGGCTGGCTCTGTCTCTCCAGAAAGTGACCTATCTTGTGAGACTTCTCCCCACCTGGCCCTCTGTTCCAACTTTGACATGACGTTGCTCTCACCTGTGGACACGATGGTCAGCTTGGCTCCACTGGCCATGAGCACAGGGTTGAGGTCAGAGATGGGGCTGGCGGTGATGATGTTCCCTCCAATGGACTAGAACAAGCAGAGAGTGTGTGAGAGCCCAGCCCGCCCAGGAAACCTTGCTCTCACAGCTGCCTCCCAACCACAGGACACATGGGTGACACCTGCTGAAGGCACAAGACCAGCCTCACCTGGGCTTCTAGAACAACGTGCAAAACTTGGGATCCTAACAGTTGGGATTGGGTCTCAACTCTAAAATTTAGCAGACAGTCATGTGGGTCAGTGCCTTTAAATTTGTTCGATTTCACCCAAATTTTTCTGAAAGAACTGAGGTTGTCTATTACACGGTGAAAGCAAATATCTCTGAGTTTCTGCCTCCTCATTCACAATCAGAGGCAGCAGGGGCTTGGGGTAGGGGGAGGGACTGGGAGTGGGCTGGTAGCTTCAGGTTGTGTTCTGACTGAAAACATCAACAACAAAATGGAATGGAAGGGGTGGCTTTCCGCCCAGCACCATCAGCCGTCGTGAGCCCCCAACGGCCCCGGGTATGTGAACACGGTTAACAAACAGGGAACTTGGGACTGGTCTGAAGTCTGGCTGTGAACAGTCAATGGCTGGGCCTCTACCTTCCTCTCGGGGGGGTCTACCTCTCGTTCTCCCCCAATTCTGAGAGGCAGTCCCCGTCCCGATTTGGCTTCTCCCTAACTTATCTCTAATCCATTTGCTGATAGTCTTGCCAAGTCCAGGAAGAGACACGCCAGCCTCAGGCGTCAAGACTGAGTCACCAGCACATGCTTCCCAGAGCAACCCACAGGCCGCCTTCCTCAGCAGAACCTTCGGGCTCCCTCCCAGCCCCACTGAGTCAGAATCTCTGGGAGTGGGGCCTAGGAATCTGCATTTTAACAAGCACCCCAGCCAGTTCTAAGCACTGACAGTTGAGGCCTGCTGGGTCTTCAGCAGAAGCCACACTAGACCCCTCCACCCTCTGCCTTGTGACAAAAGGCCTCATGCCCTGAGCCTTGAGGGCCCCTGAATAGGGACTCACCGCCACGGACTTGACCTGTATCCCAGCAAACCAGCGGAGCTGCTCCAGGACACCACTGAACACCTCTGTTTTGTATTCAGGAAGTTTGTCAACCGCTTCACGCAGTGTCTTTTCCACAGAGCTCAGGGGGCACGAGGCTCCAAAGGAGATACCTGGAAACACAAGCTCAGAATAACAGCGAATCCCCTCACAGCTCAGAAAACACCTTCACACACAGCCCCTAGGGCACTTTACTGGTCCCTGAGGAGGGCTGGGCCAGATCACACATCCTTATATGGATGAGGAATTAAGACCCAGAGAGGTCAAGTGACTTGGCCAATGCCACACAGCTAATAAAAGAGCTAGGACTCATCACAGGTCCCTTGGTCTTACAACTGCTCTCTCAACCAGTGGTTCTCAACGCAATAAAGTCAGGTCTCTGAGGGTGAAGTCCTGGCTTTTTTTTTTTTTAAAGCCCCCAAGACCTCCCCACACTGACTCCCTGCCCCATGAGTGATTCTAACATGTAGGCAGGATTGAGAATGAATATTGAAAAATCACACAGGCCCCCCTCGCCCCCTGCACCACCATGGATGCTCGATGAATGTAGGCAATGAGGGGGCCCCCTCTCCCCATGCAGGGAGGCTTTCCTGGCACCCAGCATCCCATGGGACCCATCCCCAGCAGCCCAGCCCCTCCCTTCAGGGACTCCAGGCACACCTCCCCTTACCCTCGGGTCCGTGCTCCACTGAATTCAGCTCAGGGATCCAGGCTGGGCAGACGATCATAGGAAACAGTTTGTTCTTGAACTTCATCTCAATGCCTTGAGAGAAACAAGATACCTGAAGCTAGAGGCTCCTGCCAGAGCAGGCCTTGGCACTTTCCTGCCACTCACACAGGATCTATGACATGTTCGCAACAGCATCACTCTCCCTGGGTGGGGTTGGGGGCAGTTCTCAGGATTAGCAGACACAGGGGACAAGATGGGGGCTCCATGTGGTTTCCACACTATCAGCCTGAACACCGTGTCTTTCTCCCCCTCCCAAGGAAAAGCTCTATCAGAATTCAAATGAGATGAACTCTTTTTTTGTTGGACCTTTGATTTTTTTTTTTATTACTCAAAAAAGCTTCATTTTTTTCTCACTTAGCCTGCTGACTCTGTGCTTGTGCCTTCGACACCTTCTCAATGATTTCTACTCTTCAATAAGGAAGGCACACTTGATCCTGTCACAAACACAGCACACGCGGAGCCACCACAGATCCCGCTGAGGTGACTTTTGGTTTTAAATGAGATGAACCTGGGTGCCTGGGTGGCTCAGTGGGTTAAGCTTCTGCCTTCGGCTCAGGTCATGATCCCAGGGTCCTGAGATCGAGCCCCGCATCGGGCTCTCTGCTCAGCGGGGAGCCTGCTTCCCCCTTTCTCTCTGCCTGCCTCTCTGCCTACTTGTGATCTCTGTCTGTCAAATAAATAAATAAAATCTTAAAAAATAAATAAATAAATGAGATGAACATGAATTATGTGTGTGTGTGTCTGTGTCTATGTGTATGTGCGTGGGTGTGTGTGCACATGTGTGTGTGGCAAGGGAGGAGGAGATAATATAGAGAAGCACAGCATACTAACACACGTCAGGAGCCCGCTGAAACACCTCACATATCTTAACTCATTATAGCCTCACAATCGCCTTGTGAGATATTGTGATTTTCTGTTTATAGATGAAGCGGCTGAGGCACAGGAAAGTTAGGCTTTTGCCCAAATTACGCAGCTAAGAATAGGCATGTTTCGGTCCGTGGGCAATTCTTACAAGTTGGTGTATCATAGTAACAATAGCATGAACATCTAGCACTCAGACAAAAAGGAAAATGGTCTCAGAGAGAAAACATCAAGTCTGCCTCCCCGTCCCCAGCATCCGCCTGCACCCTTCCAGGTGCGTGGCTCTGTGAGGCCACACGTCTGTGTCCAGTTTCTGGTCTCGGCAAGTCAAGGGAAAGGGCTCCGTGAACAGATTCAGCCCTGGTCCTCGGGCCCCGTCCGCTCGGCACCTCTCCCAGCCCGTCCCACAGAGCTCCAGATGGGAAGGTTCAAAAAGAAGAGTCTGTGCATCCTCCCACCCCCTCGTGTGCTGTGGAGAGTCTCCGAAGTGTGGTCCAGGCTTTGAATGCAGGCTCCAGGGACAAAGAACGCAGGTGGAGGGCAGAGGTGGCCCGTCTTCTCAAGGCTCGCTCTCTGTTCAGCTTCCCCCAAATCCCTCTCGAGTGTATATATAAGGGAAAAGGGGTGAGCCGGATGAAGTCAGCTTCAGAAGTTATTTCTAACTTGAAGCTTATAAAATGTGTGTGGATTCATTCTCTTCCATTAGAGTCTAATTGTGTCCAGGATGTTATGTTATGAGCAGGATGTTATGTTACGTTATGTTATGGACATGTCATGTGTCAAAGGAGTTTGAAGATTTTTCCAAACAGTCATTCTCTACTTTAACTCATGCCACCCTGGACCCCAGGGCCATGGCCACACAGGCTATCAGGGTCACATTACAGGACGCACAGCTCCTAGGCCACCCGGCCACCCTGGTGTGTCACGTTTCTGCAGCTGGAATCTCGGTCGCACATCTGTGCTCATGAGGGCGGGGCCTACTCTGTCCCCTGCCAGCTTGAAACCAATCAGACCCTCCTCTCTGTGTCTACAGATCCAGCAAGAATCCAGGGCCCAGGGGTTCCTTCCAGAACCAGAGCCAAGAGCCCCCCCACAGGACTGCCTGGGGCTGCTTAAAACCATGTCAAGCCGCGCCCCCCCCACCAAACACCAGAGGTCCTCTAAGGAAGACCTCAGCTACACCACGATCCTTTCTTTAGAGCCTTGCTGGGCTTGGGACCCAGCAAAGAGGAAATGGGCCAGGCCAGCTCCAGAAATTCCTGGATTTCTGTCCCTTCGAGCACCGGGGAGTAGAGCAACACAACCTGAGTCTCCTGGGCTTATTTGCATATGGTGAGCCTCATGTCCCAGGTGCTGGCACCAACAGGGCCAGTGGCCACATCACCCCCAGAAAAGGGGAGGGGCAAGAGAATGACACCGCTGGAACCCCTAACATCTCTCAGGCACTAGCCTAGACACGTGACCCCCTTCATTCCCTCCTCTCTGAGACGGGGAGGTACTCTGGGGAAGGAACAGTGACAAGTGATCTTGGTAGCTGAGCTCCTCCCATAGCACCTGGCACAGAGCCAGCGTGCCATGTGCCTATGGAGAGTCAGCAAGGGTCTCCTCAGGACCCCTTGAGGAGATACTAACCGCCCCCCCATAGGTGAAATGGGAAATGAGGGCAGCGCAGGGGAAGCCAGTGTTCTGAGGACACACGGCCAGCGAGGGGCCACCCCCGGGCACACTGTCCGCCCCGCTCTCACCGATCTCCGTGTTCCCCACCACCAGCTTGGCCTCGGGGTACTGGGTTTTGAGGTCCAGCAGCTCCGTCAGGGTGGAGGCCTGGATCCAGGTCACGCGCTCGCCTTCAAAACGCAGCTGCTTCTGAGGAACATCCTTCAGCCTCTGGAAAATGTGGCTCCTTACCGCACTGTCTCCTGCCCACTGTGGCTCCCTGATACGCTGAAGTCTGCGATGGGATCACCTCTCCCACCAGTTTGTTGAATACGGAATTTGGGGTGAAGAGACAGTTCGGGGAGACTGGAGGGGAACGTCCTCGTGTTGAGGCAGGGTGTGTGTTGCAGCTCTTAGACACATTATCTTGCTTAGTCCTTAGGGGACCAGGAGGTGATGGGACCTTCACCTGCCACAAGGGGACCTGAACTGTCCTGACCAAAAGCCCGGGTTTCGAGCAGTGACCCACCCCCCACCAACGCCACTGTCTCCCAGAGGGGCAGTGGACAAGCTGTGGGGAGGGGCAGAGGTGGCCAAGGAAGGGTGTCAGGAGAGAATGCAACAGAAGCTGGTTCTAGCGTGTGAGGGGTGACGTGGCGCTGGGAGAGAAAACCCCCCAGATCAGACTGACAGTGCTCTCAAGGTTGCACTATCCAGGGAAAGGTATGCTGGTGGCCTGCTGCCATGCCGTTCCTTTGGGCCCGCTGGACTCACTAGGCTGTCCTCGTGCTCAGCACCCCACAGAATCTGCACTTGAGGCCCTGGAGTGAGGCTTGATTCTTCCCCTGCCATAAATGTTGCAGCGAAGAAACAGGATCCCAGAGAGAGGGTGGGTTTGAGAGGGTCCTCAAATAGAGCAGCAAGCCCGGGAGTGTGCCCTTGGAGCACAGCTTGGTTTCTTTGTTAAATAAAGGGACTGCTCACAGAGAGGAGAATGGGTTGCTTGGGGGCTTCTACGTTAGATGTAGCCAGGAGGTCAGCAGATGCTTCTGGAACACTCCACATGGAGTAAAGTGCCAGGGAGATCCACTCTCAGGGCTCAGAGTGACATGTGTGAAGGAAGTGTGGGTCCCTTTGGAATATGTGACAGAGGGACTTGACCTCTGGGTGTCAGAAAAAGGACAAGGTCACAAAAGTCCCAGTTGGTATGAAATAGAGCAGGCCTCCAGAGGCTCATGGCACAGAAACTGAGTCAGGCCTCTCCCTGGGGCATCACCTACCAGCAACTCCGGGGGGAAGATGGGCTCCTGGGTGGGATCCAGGGGCATGAACTCCTCCGGGTTGAATAAAGATGGTGAGAGAGTGACCTGCTGGAAAAGGGAACAGTTGGGTGATACCATATCTCCTCCTTTAAAATGTCCTGTAGGATCTACCCAGGCCCTTGTGCAAGCAAACCTCCACTACCCCATCCAGCTTAGTGGAGGGCCAGGAAGCTCCTGGAAGGCAGGATAAAGAGGTCTTGCCAGAGGGCATTGCACATTCACCACCCTTGCGGTCTGGGCATAACCATTCCCTCTTCCGGCCACACTGTCAGGAGTGCGAAAAGAATCTATTGCCTCCTTTAATCTGAGACTGGCCCCCAGGCTTCCGTGGAGAGGAGGACCCACTCACTTTGGAGTCTGTCTTCTGGTTCATGCAACAGTTCGGGCTGTCGCGACTTCCTCCGCAACACCCGCCATCCTAGAGAGATGACAAATACACAAAAAATATTCGCAAAGAGTTTCCCCAGAAGCTTTATAAAACCTGGGTCACTAATATCCAATGAAATCTAGCTCTGCTCCTACCCCAGCACCAGGGGGAACAGCAGATGTCCGCTCCCCATCCCGCTCACGTGTGCATGGACGTAAGACCTCTGCTTTAACCACTTCCCCTTTCTTGGTTGATGGAAACTAAGAAACTCACACAGGAGAAGCAGGAGGAAATGTTAATTTTAAGAAAATTTCTCTCCAGGGGCACCCGGCTCAGTCAATTAACCATCAGACTCGATTTCGGCTCAGGTCATGATCTCAGGGTCGTGAGATGGAGCCCCGAATCAGGCTCTGTGCTGGGTGTGGAACCTGTTTAGGATTCTCTCTCTCTCTCTCTTTCTCTGCCCCTCCCAGCCCTGTTCGTGCGCTCGCTCTCTCTCTCTCTCTCTCTCTCTAAAAAAAGAAAATTTCTCTATGAAAGCTAAGTCCTACTTTATCAAAACATATCTTTATGCCCATTTTCACACCTCAGGGCTTCCTCCTTAGGAAACCTCTCTGAGAGGAATCCCCATGGGTGCTCTCGGCACTCGAGAGCCTCTGCTTGGGCATGGGTCAAGTTCTAGGAGGCCTGGCTGGGCTCCTTCCAGGCCCCCGTCTCTGTGGGGCTCCTTCCAAGCAGGTCCAAGACCAGTGCTGGCTTCAGAGAGGTGTCCAGCCAGTGTGACCGATGACCCCACCACTGCATATCAGGTCCTTCTTGCCAGAAAGCTAAACACTCCTCCTTCCTCACTGAGACCCTGTGCTAAAGGGAGGGTACAGGTCCGATGACCCACCACCCCTGGGCAAGAACTGACTCGGCACCGCTCTGGGTGCCAATGGCAGAGCAGGGAGTAGGGTTCGCTGCCTCCCAGAACTGAGGCGCTGAGGAGGGGAAGGGTGTGTTCTCCTGACTGATGTGTGCCAAGAAGGCGGGAGTCTCCGCTCAGGGTCTGGGAGACACTCCAGACTCCCGGAGTTATGCTGAGAGGCAAAGGTGGGAGCAACTCCCAGGGATGGCTCCAAGCCCATGTCCACAGCGGCCAGCTCCTGCAGAAGGCAGTCCTTCTGCCCGTGAGTCACAGGAGACACATTGCCCAAGGGATGAATCACACCGTGACGAGTGTGCCCAGAAAAGCCCTTAAAGGGCCCGGAGGCTGACAGGATGGCCTCAGGGCATCTGAAAACACCGTCAGCCCCGTCCTCAGGAGGGGAGCCTCAGCTGCCTCAACCTCCTGCCCACGCTGCCCTGTGGGCTGACCGCAGCCCCCTCCTGCACCCACAACCCTGCCGCCGGGTCTCCAAGCACTCTACTTTGGACCTTCCCACCATGGCCTTGGCCTTCTCCTCTGTGTTTAGACAAAAAAGAAGAGAGAAATAAAGTTCCCCTAGTGTCTCCTCTCGTCTTTTTTCTTGGAGACGGTGACACGGGGGACTCACCGGACCCCACCTGAAGGAAGGGAAGCCGCGTCCAGCCAGCCGTCAGCCTCACTCACCCAGTCCTTGTGGGGAAGGACATACTTCACGGAAGTACATTTTCCAGATAAAGTGTTGGCACAGTCTTCCTTAGATCTTTTTACTTGATACGTCATGGACGTGGCCATGACACAAATTACTGTGATGCACAATAACGTGCCACGGCCCTCCATGCCCACTGAGGTTGGATAAAGCTGGGTTTGGTTTTTTTTACCCCCTGGAGAGATTTCTCCTTTTCTCAGCAGGCTGGACTGCTAGGCTCATGCTCATTTGTACAGTTCCTCCATGCTCTTCTTTGCTCCTAACCGGACATCATCATTTCTTGCTCTGAACAGCGTGCCTCCTTCTAGCAAACACGCCCCACTTTCCTAAAGTGCATGGCGGGCTTAAGAATGAGCTAACCAGGTTCATTAGAGCTGTATGTAAACTCAGAATGCAGAGGCTCCAAATAAGGCCTTGGGCGGGGGGCGTGTCTCCAGGGAGTAAGGTGCATGAGCTCTGAGCACACTCTCTGTCCCATCCCAGTCACTTTGGGAGCTCTGCTCTGCTCCTCGAGGCCCCGCAGCTTGATCCAGGGAGGCAACGCCAGCACAATGGAATCGGGAACCCTTTCAGTGATGATCAAACTCCAGCCCGGCAAAGGACCATACCATGGATTACATTCACAAGCCCTTCTCTTTTCAGAAAGTAGGAGGGCTGGTGAAATTGTATCTTTCGAGAAGCCTCTTCAGAAATAAATACATGGACAAGATTAACAGTTCTCTGTTCTCAGGAAGCCTGAGCAATTGACGAAAGTCAAATAGCGAGGAATGGAAGAAACATACCAGCATCGTAATTTAGAGTTGCCGTGTATCTAATACTTAAGATGTGCCAGTGTTTTAAGGGCTTTAGGAGGGAGAAGTACTTCCCACAAACACCATAAGAATTATTATAGGTATTATTACAATTCTGTGATATCATTGTAATTATGTATGTTTTATTACAGTTACAGCTGTATTAATAGAACATTGTAATATTGTATTATTATAATCCCATTTTAGAAACAAGGGAATATACCCGAGGTCATGCATCGTTTCAGTGAAAGGATGACATTTGAACCCGGGTCTGCCACACTCCAGGTCTGTGCTTTTGGTCATTTTCCCTTAAATCCACACCTCCTCATTCTTAGTCATCAAAAGCATTCAGCAGAATGGGCTGCCTTCCCTCCCTGTAGACCCCATCCCTGTGGCCACCCTCTGGGGTCATCTGGATACAACGCTCCTTTTCGGAATGGAGCAACCCTCAAGGTCCGTGAAAGGCACAGGTGTCTGTGACTCTCCCTTTCAACCCAAAATCAAACTGAGAAGAGATGGTTTGATTAAAGTCAGGGTTAACTTGCCCCAGTTGGAGAATCAGGTGAAATCTGGGGAGATAAGCCAAGAAGGGAGAGGCCAGCCCTCTGTCCTCCCTGCGGGATGGTTGATGCCTGTCGGTGTGAGTGTGATCAGGACCTGCGCGGCCAGGCTGTGGCTTCTCCCCCAGAGGTATACAAACACGGCAGGGAGGCGCCAGCTGACTGGAGATCTAATTAGCAGTTTCACAAGCCCCACGGAGTGCCACCTGCAGACGGCGGCTCCTCAGAGAAGAACGGAGAAGCTCAGGGGCTGGGGCTGTGGTTATTTAACACCAGGCTCAGCATCTGGGCCACCGGAGCGCATCAGACCCGAATGCCCAGAGGCAGTTAGCTCTGGGACTGCATGCCTCTTCCAGGAGCCAGCCTTCCCTGGAAGAAGGGTTCTCGGCACTCCTGCTATTGCCCAGAACCCTCTGAACAAGAGGCAGAGTTCAATGCCCGCGCCAGGTACCAACAGTGGGACTACCGGCCAGGTGGCCCTCCTATCTTTCTCCTCTTTCTTCCAGAGGCCCTTGGCATCCCTCCCTCTGTGATTCCTGAGTGTTGTTGCTTTAGGAGCAGGGCTGCAGCCGCCCCGGGGCTCCCACTTACCCTGGCAAAGGTCCGGAAGCCCTGAAGGATGGGTCTGTAGCCCGTGCAGCGGCACAGGTTTCCTGGGGGCAGAGGAAAAAGCTGCGTTGAGAGCACAGGCCCCAGGGCAGGGGAGGGGCTTGTGGCTTTGCTCCTGGCTCAGTGAGACGCTCAATTTGCTTATTCTGTTTTCTCTGCCTGGAACACCCTGTCCTCCTTTTATTCCTCACTTCAAAACTTCTAAAGCTTCTTCCAGGAAGCCTTCCTAGACTGCCCAGACTGAATCAGGTGCTTCTTCTGGGACCCCCCCCCCCTTGATGCCTGGTCATAGCCTTGTCAGTGAGCTCATCAAACTACATTATAAACTCTCTTCTCACTTAGAGTGCAAACTCCTTGAGAGTAGAGACTGTCTTTCACCCTCTGGGCCATCCCTGTGCCCCCTGTGCCTTGCATGGTGCCTAACACGATAGGACCCAATACAACGAATTGAATAAATGATGAATTGAAATGGTGAATGGATGGGGGGCCTGTTCAATCCAGCGAACAGACACCTTGTCCAGGCTCCCGGGTCCAGGAGGTAAGGTGGGAAATCTACTCCAGCCCAAGGCTCAGGATCATGGCCACCTTCTTCCTCATTATGCGGCCTTTGCAGAATCCTGCAAATCCTCTGTACAAGCGGAGGAGAATGGGAGCCACATGACTAGCCTCTGTGGAATTTCCCAAATGATCTCCTCCCGCGCCCACCCCCCTGGGCCACCCCATCCCAGTGCAGGAGGACACCTCAGGAAGATAAACACTAAGGCAGGAGACCCCCAGAGGTCTCCAAACCATGCAAGTGTTCTTCAGACCGAGAGAGGGCTCAGCTCCAGCCGACCCGAGCCACCAAGTTGGGGTAGTCTGAGTCTTTCCTCCAGAGGGCAGTGCCTCGCTCTCTTAGCCCATTCCTGACTTGGACTCTGGCCCTGCCCTAACCCCCACCATGCCCCCTCCTAGGTGGCACCCAGAGGCCCCTACCTTGGAAGGCATTCTCGATCTCCTCAATGGTGGGCTCAGGCTGGTTCCGAAGCAGCGTGTACATGCTCATGACAATGCCGGGCGTGCAGAACCCGCACTGGGAGCCATGGCTTTTGGAGATTCTCTCCTAAAATGGACAGATGACATAGACCCACATGCTGGCAGAAGCTCTCTCAGGGTCTCTGGATGACCCACGGGAAGCCCGAGCATGCCAGCAGGGAGGGTGGGCGAGCAGTCCCTACACGAAGTCGGTCCTAGGCCCAGTGGTGATCTTGGCCAGCCACCAAGCCTCTCCGGGGCCATGGGTACCTTGCCTGTATGATGAGGGCCACCCGTATTTATCTCTGGAGCTGTGGTAAGGATTTAATGAGATAAGTCACGTTAAACTCCTAACATTATTATACCTGGTACATAGTAGGTGGTCAACCAACATTGGTCATTCGTAGGAAAGTCTCGTCGAAGAACAGTGACCATTAAAACCAGAAGGGCTTCTCACCCTCCATTCTCTGCACTGAACAGTGGAGGAAGGAGGCCCAGAGATTGAAGAGATTGAACCAAGAACACACACAGTGAAAGGAAGAGCGGTCTCACGTTCTTTTCATACTCTAGCCTGCAATCCAGCAAACCGGCATTTATTAAGAACTAACTGAACATTTTTTCCCCCCAAACTAAAATATCATTACATTCTTAAATGAAGGCAATGCCAGGAATCCATGGAATGGATAAGAATCTGGAAATGTGCCACATAGAATTTGTTATATGCATTGAATGTCACAGAATTCTCATTTAAACTCTGCCAGATTTTTCATGCCAGGAGATTCACCATGTCCACATTACTATTATTATTATTGTTATATTACTATTATTTTGTCTCCTGGGAGTCTCTCTTGGTACTTAAGTAAAATTGCTGAAGTACTGTGTTTCCAGTGCCTAGGATATACAAATGTTCCTCCACTTTATAAATATTTACTGAGAACTTATTCTGTGCCAGGCGTGGTAAAGGCCCTGGAAACAGAGCAATGAAGAAGAGAGACAAGATCACCAGTCTTATGAAGTTAGTAGGGGAAATACTGACAAAAGAAAGAGGAAAATTCCAGGTAGAGATCAATGTTTTGTAGAGATTTAGTAGAGGCTGATGGGACCCGGAGTGACTAGTGGCCCTTTGGGAGTGCTCCAAAATAGCCTCTCTGAAGAGGTGCCTTTTAAGTTGAATTTAATACCATGACTTGAACAAGGGAAGAGTATATATGATCTAATTATGTTAGTTAAGAATCACCTGAGGGGGGGCCTGGGTGGCTCAGTGGGTTGAGAGTCCGACTCCTGATTTTGACTCAGGCCACAATCTCAGGGTCATGAGATCGAGCCCCATGTCAGGTTCTGTGCTGAGCACGAAGCCTACTTAATATTCTCGCTCTCCCTCTCCCTCCTCCCCTGTCCTGCTCTCTCTCCCTCTCCCTCTCTGCCTCTGATTCTCTCTCTCTCTCTGCCTGATTCTCTCTCTCCCTCTCTCTCTCTCAGCCTCTGATTCTCTCTCTCCCTCTGCCCCTGCCCTGCTCTCTCTTTCTCTCTTAAAAAAAAATTTAAGTTACTCCAGCTGTGGGTAGGGAATGAATAGGTTACACGGGACAAGAGTAGAAATGGGGACCAGGACACAATGGTCCATGTAAGAGCGGAGGGTGGCTCAGACCAAGCAGTAACAGGATAAAGGAAATGAAGGCTTCGCCGTAGGGTTGGAAGTAAAGTAGACATCGCGTCTGGATGGATTGGGTGTGGTGCAGGAGAGAAAGAACCAAAGGTGACTCCTGGATATTTATCTCGAGCAACTGGGCAGATGCTTTCGCCATTGACTCAGATGGAGGAAGACTGGGGAAAAAGGTCAAAAATAGGGTTTGTGAAGTCTGAGATGAGCCATCCATATAGTGATGTCAAGGAGGCGGTTGGAATTATGAATCTAACCTCTGAGGAGAGGTCAAAGCTGAAGACGTAAATGGGAGTGCTGTTGGCCCATAGATGGTACTGAACTCGCATGGGGGTTGTGCAGAAGGCAAGGGGAAGGGGCCCGGCCGGAGCCCTAGGGCTGCTGCAGCAATTAGGGACTTGGCAGGCCTAGAGCCAGCCCCGAGCACCAGCCTGGAGGGAGGAAGGTGAGCAAAGCGTGGTGTCCTAGAAACCCCAAGGGAAAAAAACCAATGGACAAGGAGAGGTGGAATCTGGCTCTACAGCTATAACTCAGGGTCCAATAAGCACATGGGGATTAAGAATCTGTACCACTGGAAAGGGCGGGGTTTGGTGGATTAATCAGGTACTGTCCCTGTGTTTAAACTCTTCTGTTTTTCATCTGCTTGTTTCCAATTACAAGCCCGAATTCACCCTCTCACCTCTCCTGCAGGTTGGACAAGTTTAGTAATTTCCCCTTTTGCTGCCTAAGAAATGAAGCATTATGGGCGCTGTGATCTCACGTGACTTGTGCCAGCTGCCCTGCCCCTCCCCCGAGAACAAGCAGCTCGCTCAGCCCCAGGCCCTAGCCCAGCACCCACATCAGGTGCCCAAAAAAGCATGATCTGAGCAGCGGGTCTCCTCAAGTGGCCAACGGGCCTGCCTCTGGCACCTTCTGTGACTGTAATGTCTGGAAGACCCCCTGCCTCAGTTTCCCCATACGAGAAGCACTGGAAATGATGGCCTTTCCTTCACACAGTACTCTGGTCCTGTGTGTTGCCATGTTGCCTAAAAATATCCTGATTCTTTCCACAAAACCTCAGATTACTGTCCACTCTTGGTTCCTAATTTCAATCCACTGCCAGGCAGCCTGATACCATCAGAAAAAAAAAAAAAAAAAATCTCAGTCCGACACTCAGACGCCTCTATTCTCTCATTAAACCCTTACTAACCTCCCTGTTAGTGGGGTAGAGGCCTAGCAGCCCACATCCATATCCCCTGCAGGGGGCCGTCGAGAGAAGTCATGGGATTACCATTCCAGCAAGCAGGGAGTATGTGGGCTTTTAATCAAGGGCACAGGGCATCTGAAACCTTGAACCCGAGACAGCGGGGATTTCCTAAGCACACACGGGGGCGGGGGTGGGGGTGGGGGGTGGGTGAGGCGCTCTCTTGCCCCCCTCCCTCCAGGTCTGGCATAGGCAGCCTGCCCTGGCCACCCGGTCATGCTGACCTTGCGGTTCCCTCAGTGTCATGCCATGTCACACCCATGGTGGCCACAGGAGGGAGCTGCAGGCCTGGGGCCCATTTTTCTGCCTCGCAACCGCACCACCCCCCACCCACCCAGCCTCTTCCTCCCCAGGAGAAGGAGGTGAGGGACGCGGCCAGGCCACAGTGCCTCCTGCCCCGGCAGTGACACTCAGCCTCACAGCCCAGAACAAGTCCGCAGCCCTGGCTTGAGCTTTCCTGGCCTCCGATTACCTGCACGGGATGCAGCCTCGACTTCGTGCTTCCGATCCCTTCCACCGTTGTCACAGCGACATGATGCAAAGAGCAGATGGGGGCCAGGCAGGCATTGGCAGAAAAGTGGCTGGAGCCCCAGATTAAGGTCATTCCGTTGTCCACTCGAGCCACCGGAGACTTAGAGGGGCTTTGTCATGACCCCTCCCTCTACGTTACATTCTGGGCTCTTCCCTGGGTGTCCTCGCCTCTCTACCCTGGCCTCTGGGCTAGCAACAAAGGAGGCTCCCCCCACCCCGGTGAGGCACGAGCCCCTGCAGGGTCCTGCGGGGCATTGGGCCTCCAAGCTGGAACACGAGGGTCATCCTCAGTCACCTCAGTCACCCCCACCCTGGAGGCTGAGTCAAGAGGAAATTTCTGGCAGGTTCCAGGCCCAGTGCTTGCTCCTCTGCCTGCAAGGCCCTTCCTTAGCCTCTTCAATTTCAGAACCTCCAGTCACGTTTGCCCCCCTGCTCTCACCCCCTTGTCTCCCATCCTCTGTGGGGGGGAAAAGGAGGGGGCGATCCCCAGGAAACATGAGACACCAGCCCCTTAAACAGAGGTTCTTGATGTCTGTTTTTTCTATTCACCATTCATCCATGTATACAAGCAGCACCAGTTTCTGAGTCCAGTCACATGCCAGGCACTCTGCTGAGGGCCGAGGAATCAAAGGTGAGTGAGATGTTCTTCAATAGCCCACGGTCAACCCAGGAAAATATGTGAAGCCTGGGTGAAGGTGCTGTTTAGACAGCTTATGGTAAGTGTTTCAGGAGGGCTGAGCACAGAACACTCTGGGACTAGCACAGACATGGGGTACCTAACCTAGACTTAGGAGGTCAAGGAAGGCTTCCCGGAGGAGGTGTTATTTTACCCAGTCCTAAAGAGCTAGCCAGGTTAGCCAGGTGGAGAACTCCTAGAAGAAAGGACATTCAAGACCTGGACAACAGCTTATGCAAAGACCAGGAAATGAGTAGGCCAAGAGTGTCAGTAGTCCACAGTTGTCCCTGCAAGGATGGAGTCCTGGGCCTGTAGAGAGAGATATCTGGAGAGGAAAGATGGGGCACACCGTGAGGGGCCCTGAGCACTAAGCAGAGATTGGACTTTACTCCAAAGGCAGTGGAGTCTGACCGAAGGATTTCATGGGATTGGAAATGAGTCTGGATCTAGAAAGTTCACCTATGCGTGTACACACATACACACACACACATACACACACTCTCACAACATGACCCCTGCCTCATAGTCCTTGTGTCACGACCAGCCAGTGGGCAAAGGATACACAATCTTGTTCTGGAAACGATCATACTTGGAAAGCATCACGGTGCAGGCCCCACAGCCGCCTTCTCCACAGCCCAGCTTGGTCCCACTTAGCCTCACTGGGTGGTTGAGGGTTAAGGAACATCTTTGCTGGGCTGCTGGGAAGTGCGTGTGCACAGCTTTAAGTATAGAGCCATCCATTGGCACACACAGGCTCGAACCCCTCAACCCAGGGAGGCCGCAGACCCACATGGCCACCTCATCCCAGAAATCTGCACTGTGACCCAGAAGGTGAAGAATGGGACCATCTCTACCGCACAGATGAGGAAAGGCATCAGGGTCCCATCAGACAGCACCCAAGTATTCTCCAGGACTGGAGTCCTACTGCTCTCCAATCCTGGAGATTTTTCTTGGCATCAGGGGCTTCCTGGTCTGGTCTTAGGGGATCCCAACCCTGTGGTCTCACTGTGCAGGGGGATCTGTCACCTCAAAGGCTGAGCACATGGGGCGACCCTCATATCACTGCAGCTGGGTATACAATGAAGCCACTCAGGCCAGACAGAGACATTGATCTGTTCTGGGACCCATTGAGTCCTACTTGTCACCTTAACCCTTTTGGGTTGCTGAAGTCCAGGAACCAAAGTTAGAGTTGGACCAAAGGCTTTTGAATATCTACCCATAGGATATGTGACCAGAAATGAAAATAAGGATGATCTTTGAGGTTGGGGGCCAGGAGTAGCAACATCTCTTACATGTACTTGCAGAAGTAGTCTGATAACTTTGAGTCTGCTAGTATGCCTAAGTACTAGGCTATTCTAGAGAGCAGCACTGACCGTGGCCCCTTTCCCTGAGACACATGGGCTCCGTGGCTGCTTTTCCTGCAGGCTGTAGGCCTCTGAGCTGTCCAGCTCTCTACCGAAGGTGGAGGTCATTATCGCTGGTCGCTTCCCTCATTTGCAAGATGAAATGAAAATTCATCACAAATTCTAGGCCATTCATGGTCTGATCATTCAGTCATTTAAGTAATATTTATTTCTTACCTTTAATATGCTGGACATTAGTCTCTTTAAACATATAGCATCTTATACTTGAAAAAGACTTATACCCATGGACCCAATTGATTTTCACAATAATTTCATGAGCAGGTGAGGCAGAAGCTACTGTTTCTCCACAGATTAAAACAAAACAAAGAAAACTGGGGCCCAGGAGGTAAGGTGGGCCCAGAAAGGCAACACAGTCACTCGGGTCACCTTGTGTGAGGGCCCAGACACAATCACCTGACTCCAGATTTGGGGACTCTTCCCTTCACCATGTGGCTCCCTCTTCTAAAACACAACTGGGAAGAGCTCTCTATACCCTGAGTTATTCCTCTGACTCCTCAGAATCTATGCAATGAGCAATAATTCAGACAACTTAATAGTCCAAAGTCTAGCAGAATCTTCCAGCTGGGGGATTTTTTTTCAGAAGGCAGAATAGCAGTCAAGCCTAGGTTTTTTCCTCTTTCCCAGAACTCTCAGAAATGAACTCTCATGGCGGTCAGCCAAAAGCCACCCGACCTTCACTTCTGTGAAAACTTTCGGTTTCAGATTTCATTTGAGATTTGACCTTCAAACTAGCAACTGCCATAATCAGGAATATCTGAGGCTCTGGGGCCTTCAAAACTTCATCAGAAAACTAGCATTGGTGTCCACAATGTCTGAGAATGTGCTTGTCTCCTCAGACCCCCTCCCCCAGGTATGAGGGCTGGCAGTGGAGTTCTGTGCAGTCTCCCGATCCTACTGAGTGATTCCACCAGGTTCATGGGCCATGAAACTCCAGACTCACCCTCTCTCAATGGAAAATCCAAGACAAAGTACGCTGGAGCTGCACATCATCTGATAAGAAGTAAATGAACCAGAGGGAAGCCTGTGGACTTCAGGCTTGCTTCTGTGGGTACAGCAACTATGCTCTGCTGTCCTCAAATAGGGCACCTGAATGAGCCACTGGACATTCCTGACTCTGGGATTGAGGGGGATTAGTTAGCAGAAGTTGGGATGAGCGACATCCCAACAACCAACCCTGAAGAGTTTCCAGCATGACTAGAATGTTAAGAGCATGCCTCTAGGTTTCAGTCAGGCTCTGCCAGGATTGGTCCAGAATAGACGAGCAAGAAGCAGGTCCCTTCTCATGTGTCAAACTCACTTCCTCCTCTGTCAGAGGCATTGCTGTGGGGATCAATGAGCTCACCTATGAAAATCACCTTGAACTCTACCTATGTACAGTAAGTGCTCAGGAGTCCCCTGTCCCTTGCCTCCCAGGGTGCCATCTCCACACTGGATGGCACTCCACACACTTCCCCACTCTGGAATCCTTTCTCAACAAATACACCTTCCTCTGACATTCCTTCCACCTTCACAGAACTGGAAAGATTCTCTGGAAAGCCTCAGTGAAGATCTCCTGAGGGAGGCCAACTCCTCCTGAGGGGAACAGCCACACAGTTCACCAGGGCCAATGAAGGCCTTTCACAGATACTCATTTTACAGGCCCAGGATTAAACCCTAGCATCACTAGAGTCTTACCTGGAAGAAATCCTAAGAAACATCAAAAATAATCCTCTCATTTGACAGTCGATAATTTTATACCTGGAGAGCTCAAAATATGTCCCAGGGTCACACAACTGCTGAGTGACAGAGTTACAACTAAGATGCAGGGGTCCAGAGCCCTGGCTCCAGAGCTTTGTCCTCCACACTTTACTGGCTTCTCACAGTCACTAGAAAATAACATAAGGCCTAGAGAATGAACTCCCACTGTCCTGCGCCACACCCTCACCCCAAAGTCAGGATACATTTTCTTCTCAGGTAGGCCAAAAGGGTTGTTTCTGGATCTGCATTTTTCTCCACCACCTATAAGAACAAAAACAAAAGAAAAATGTATCCTAGATATACTTAGCCACTGCCTCACCCAAGAGTTTGTCGAGTTAATAGGGATGTGCCCAATATATCATGAAAATGAAGGTCTTGGGGTGCCTGGATGGCTCAGTCAGTTAAGCATCTGTCTTTGGCTCAGATAATGATCTCAGGATCCTGGGATCAAGTCCTTCATTGGGCTTTCTGCTCAATGGGAAGCCTGCTTCTCCTTCTCCCTCTGCCTGCTGCTCTGCCTACTTGTGCTCTCTCCCTCTCTGTCAAATAAATGGCAGCCGCAGATCCCCATCTGTGCCCCAGGCATGTACCATCTCAGAGAGTAGAGGGTCAGTTTGTTGGCCTGTGCTGCCAGTCATTGGCTCTGATAGCCCAATGCCAACAACATAACACATGTCAGACATGGAGAAGAAATCTCAACTCAAAAGTCCACAAATTGTTTATTCAATAAGATAGAAAAGTTGCCTATAAAGTGAGGTGCCAGTTTCTGATGCAAAGAGTCAAAGGAAATCCACAAAAACCTGCATCACTACTCCTACCCATCCTATGTTATGAAGGTAATAGGGTTTGGGTGACTGGGATGGTTAAGGAGAGAGAATATGTGACAAGAGTTTCTTTAGAGAGAGCGACACTATGAATCTTACATTTTCCTAAGGTTGAGGAGAGGAGGTATCTGCCTCACGCCTCAAACTTCATGAGGGGGCTTCCATAGCTCTACACAGGAAGCTAATATACAGCCTTTGTGAGATGGAGGATATGGTTGTCTGGCATATCTGAAAGCTAGAGATGGGCTTACCAGAGAAGCTGAAAAAGAAATGGCAGTGTTGGGATCGGTGTGCACTCCCAGAGTCTGGGAG
Organism: Enhydra lutris kenyoni; assembly: GCF_002288905.1. Lineage (NCBI taxonomy): Eukaryota > Metazoa > Chordata > Mammalia > Carnivora > Mustelidae > Enhydra > Enhydra lutris. Next base: position 943,934 of record NW_019154119.1, on the reverse strand, counting down.
GGCAGAGGATGTGAAGTGTTGGCTGTGGACCTGGTATAGGTCATGCAAGAGAGAGTGAGCTGGTGTGGAGGTGTTTAAATCATCCCCCAAGCACCGACTATGGAAGGCTTTGGACCTCCAATAGGGTCTATACAGGGTGGACCTCCCACAACTGGAGGCTGAAGAAGGGCCATGGGCCAGAGAAAAGCACATGCCCCATGTCATGAGACTTACAATGGAATGTTCCCAGTGGTGGGAAGCCATCTTCCACCAGCACTGACTTAATGAGAACTTTCTTCCAATCCCACCTCTCTATCCTGAACTGAGGCTGTGTATAGAAACTTAGAAACGACCATAGGATTTTTTTACTGATTAAGAGCAATCCAAGAAGTCATAAAACTGCCAGAATTTGCCCCCTGAAAAAAAGTTTAAAGGAAAGTGGAAAATCAAATTAGTTTCCTTTCATTAAAACACCCCACAAGTCCAGTTTGTTCAAAGTCCTAGTTACAAAGTTCACACAGGAAGCTATTTCTTTTCTCTTGGAGAACTCATAAATGCACAAATAAAGATCCCTATCACTTTGCTTGGAAATGACAGGAAGAGCCTCTTAGCTTACTGCCTTCCTCCTGAGCTGTGCCTTCCTCATCTTCTGGCTCAGCTTCCATCACATCCATCTCTTGCTCTGTGCCTCCCGTGACTTCCCACATATGCCAGGTAACATTCAAGTTCCCTGGGCTATCTTCCAAGGCCCTTTTCCATATGTCCGCAATCTTCATTTTCAGCCTTTTCCCCTCCTACTTCCATATGAACCTGGTCTTCACATCCCATAGAAAATACAATGTATACCTCTGACTCCGTGCCTTCAACTATTCCATTCTTCTTCCACCTGCATTTTGACTTACAAGACCCCAAACACTTCCCCAGCAAAGGCTTTTATATCATCTCAGCCATGAGTGGTCCAACCTTCCTTGCATTCCTACAGAGAATGTCTGTGCCACTCTCACAGCATGGCTGCAGGGTTGGCCCAGCAAACACCATGGAACCCTCTCTGAACAGGACGCCAATGGGTATTCCAAAGGACAAATATTTTGTGGGGATATGAGCTTAGGAAATGCTGGGTTCAGCATATTGTTCTGATAAGATTTAAGCATCAAAACCAATAATAGCTCTAATGGATTATAACCCATTAAATAAGATTAAAATTTATGAGTCCAAAGTGATACCTAATAAATAAACAAATTGGAGAGATGGGTAAGTTCGTCCTGATGGAGGAATGCCAACTAATGAATCCAGTTAGCCATCTTGCAATCAGCACAGTAAATGAGCCAGTCTAGAATTATCCATGGGTGCTAAAACTAGTAGGTGAGAGTTTGATGATCAAGATATTCACATAGACTCAAAGGATCTTCTTACAGATTATTTGCTAACTATAAAGGATAATAAATGTATCTTCCAGTAGAGAACACTGATGGATGCCACCTTAACCAAGTGGTCAAAGTTCACATTCCAAATAATGGAGGAACCTGACCTCACATGTCTCCCGATGTAATGTACTGAGAAACACTTACCACTTCTCGGGCATTCCTGCTCAAAATTCAGACTCTGAATCTAATTATAAAAAAGCATAACACAAACTCAAAATGAACGGCATTCTAAGAAATAATGGCCTATTCTCTTCATAAACATCAATGTCCCAAAAGACAAGGAAAGGTAAAGTGCCATTCCGGCTTAAAGGAAACTTAAGAGACACGGCAACTGAATACATAGTATGACCCTGGGTCCCAGGCTTGGGAGAAAAGTTATCAATGACATTATTGGGGAAATTAGAAAATGTTGCAGAAGGGCTATAGATTAGGTAATAGTATTATATCAACACTTCATTTCCTGATTTTTATAGAGACTAGTTCTATAAGAATGTTCTACTCTTGGTTTAAGGGTTAGAAGGGCATGATGTTGGAAATTTACCCTCAGATGGTTCAGAAAGAAAATTTTATACTTTGTGTATTTATTTCTATTAATTTTATACATAAATAAATATGTAACATTATGTAGGTACTTATATACATCTATATATCTACGTATATACCTATATACATATCCATATATGTCTAATGCACGTGCTTATTCCATAAACAACTATTCGTTGTGTGTGTATGTGTGTGTGTGTGTACAGGGAGAGAGAGAATGAAGGAGATAATGATAAAGCAGATGTGATAAAATGTGAACAATTGGTAAAGGTGTGTAACCTATTGAGTGTTTCTTTGTATGCTTCGTACAACTTTTTTGTACACTTAAAATAATTTCAAAAAGCAAAAAAATTTTTTTAAATAGTTCTCTTCAGTAGAGGATTTCCAATGGCATTTAATACTCGTGCATTCATTCTGTCCTCATTAATTGGATGCCTGCTGGATGCCAACACTGTGCTAAGTGGTTGAAAAATATCTGAAAAGAGAGGGCATGGGTGGCTCAGTCGGTTAAGACTCGTGGTTTCAGCTCAGGTCATGATCTCACAGGTCGTGGGATGGAGCCCCGTGTCCAGCTCCACACTCAGAGGCAAATCTGCTGACAGTCTCTCCCTCTGCCCCTCCCCCCACTCTCACATGTGCACATTCTCTCTCTCTCCCCCCTCTCCCTGTAAAATAAATAAATCTTTAAAAGAAGAATATCTGAAAAGAGCATTTTGTGGGCCTAGTTTTCTGTAAAATACATTTTGTAACATATTACTTTGCCTAATTATAATCCCTCTCTTTAACTGGTCCGTAAGGTCCCGAGAGGCAGGTGCCTGGCCTCTTCTCAGAGACCATACTCACCCAGTGCCAATGTACCTTACAGGCGCAGGCCTGGGAGGAGCTCGTAATGTGAGTGAGTGAGTCAAAGCCACCATGAGGCTCTCTGTAGCTGCCACCTGCTTCTGTGGGAATCACCCCCACCTTTAGCTGTGCCCCTCACGCCCAGTCGGCCAGACTCCTCCATGCACCACAGTCTCCACCAAACAGAAAGCTACTGCTGAGATACTCTAGAATCCTGCCCAAAAAATGACTGTCACTACAATAACACCAAAATCCTGGGCAGCTCTTTCTTTCCCTCCAACTCTGACTCTAGAACAGAAGACATGGAAACGATCATCATCAAGGCCCATCACCACCACAGAAGCCCCCTGAGGTATTTGATCGTTGGCCTCAGGACCTCTCCAGAACCCCAGTCAGCAGAGACAGAGTCCTGGACAGCCTGAAACAGGAAGAATAAGAGAATAAGGCTTACAATGAAGAGTGAGTCACCGATTCCAACAGCTTCTTTGGTAACTTCTCTGCACAATATCCAGTAACAAAAGATCTAGATCTAGAAAGATCTTGGGAATAGAAACGGGAACACACGTACTCACAGCCACCTTGATCTGACTGGGGATTCCTGCTTGGTCTTGTGTGCAAAGAACAGCTTTTACCTCATCATCACTTCTTAGATTGCCTTTCCACCTTTCTAGCACTTTCTCAAGAGGCTACAGGCTTATGGCATCAGAGCAACTGACACTAGGAAAACTTCCAGAGATAGTGGGTTTGATATGACAATACCATCTAAAAATGTTAAATTGCTTTCCTGAAGTGGATCTGAGATACAGGGGGAAACAACCTCGCCAGGCCAGATTTCCCTCGAAACGTGCCTTTTCGTGTCCAGTGCGTCACAGCACACCATCCCTAAGGAAGAGCATGACCTGGTCCTGTCACATATGAATTGATGGCATGGTAAATAAGACAATCTTAGAGTAAGATGTGGCCCTGGAAGTCATTGAATCCAGCTGCTCACTCAATGTAAAAACCGTTTAGAAAAATTCCACCGAAGATGCTTCGTGTAAGGAATACTTCTAGAAAGTCAATTCAACCATTTCTTGGATCTCTCCGTGGCAATCGCTGAACGCAGCAAAGTTGTTGGAAATGCTGGGTGTAAAATTTCACAACCACCAACAGGAAAGTGTGCCCTACCTCTTGGTTTGCTGCCAGATGCCAATCCTCAAAAGAAATTGACATGGAGAGACACATGGAACCTGGAAAAACATGGCTGACCCCACCCTCAGCACCTCCCGGTGGAATGCCTCACATTGAACCCAATGGTCTTCAGAGCACTGATGTTGCCGTAGCTCACGGAATTCCCTTGCTAGTCACCCAGACACATCCTGACCATTTAAGCACCAGATGCCCCATGAAGCTCATTTTAGCTCTTGAGAATTACCTCAAATGTCGCCCAATTTCTCTACTCAAAAACACCAGTAAAGCAAAACAAAGAGAATTATCCTTCTTTGAGGGCCCCTTGGCACAGTCACCCCTCACACTCTCCACATGGCTATTTGCAAGGTAGGACTACGGCTGTCCTTTTCACTGTCCCTTTCATTCCTGACCTAGGAGCAGACTGGAGCATCTCAGCAGGGCTCAAGGGAGGGGAACGGGGACAATGCGATGTGATGTGCTCGCATGCTCCCTCCCAGCTCCTGTGGTGAAATTTGCAAGGATTTGCACCCTTGCAGGGCCTGGAGGACTGGTCCCCATGTCTGAAGTCCCCTTCTGCTCAACGCCCCCCCCCCCACGCTCCCGTGTCCCTGCGAACCAACAAAGTTCATCCAAGTGGGCAATTTTTATCAAAATAAGAGACTTAAAATATTTATATGCAGTATTAAGTGGAGGGAGGGGGAGAAACATGCCCCTTATGAAAAAGAAAAAAAAAAAAAAACTTCGTGGCTTGCCACAAGATGTTAGTGATGTCCTCATACAAGCTAGTTGTCACATTAGCCTTGAAATGCCAGAATCAAACGCTATGTCTATCTTACACCCTGGTATTAGCAAGAAAATAAGTTCCTGTTCCTTCTCTCAGCAAAGAAAACAACAAAAGCCAGAGGACAAATTGGATTAAACACAGAGATAGAGGCGTGGTGGGTGACCTCCAGTCTCGTGACCCTGTGCCCCTGCCTTGGCTTTGGGTCAGGGTCTCTGCTGCTGCACACCAAGTGGGAATTCAAGCCTCTCTTCTCGCTTGCCTCCCCGGATATGCCTTTGCCCCTGGAGCATTCTGCCTATGTTCCAGGTCTGAGAAGGTTTTCTTCCCCCAGTGTTACACAAAATGCAGCAAAAACTTTGGAGGGAGGGAGAGAGAAGGAGACGGGGAATGAGTGAGAGAGGAGAGAAAGGGAAAGAACAGAGTCAGCGTCTTCCAAAGAACAAACATCAGGCCCTGGGAGGGGAGCAGAGAAGTCAGACCTGAGGCCAGCTCCTTCTTACCTTCTTGCCATTCACAAAGAAAACCAACTCATCTGCTGTCATTGTTACAGGTGGGGTCCCTGAACTCCAGCTACTTCACTCCCAGAAGGCACTGACACACCGTCTGGCTCAGCAGCTTGAAAAATTACACCTCCCCCCAAAAAATGAAACTTGGCCAGCCAATAGGAGAAAAGCTGCCTAGAGCTCCAGGGCACAGGAAGGGCTTGGCAAAAGCCACCGTTTATGTAATGAGGAAAACGCAAACAATCTTAGGCAGGAAACCACACCTCCAACAGCTGTGTCAAAGAGCACGGAGGAAGGCACAGGCAGATATCAGCCCGGGGGAGGGCCGGTGGCCAGGTGACCCGTGGTCTTAAGCACCACCCTCCTGGAACCTGTTCCATCACACAAAGGAGGAAGGGCGGAAGTCAGAGCCCTGGGATAAAAAGGATTCACACTTTCCCCTCCACACTTGGCATTTTCCCATTCGGGTATACAGCAACCCGGGCTCAGCACTTACACGGATGACGCATCTCACACGGCCCGGAGGAACTGCCACGAGGTCATGAGCCATGGAGCCCAGTGATCCAGAACCAAAACCTGGCATCTGACCTTGGCCATGTTCTCTCCAGAACTGTTGTTTTCATCCTGTAAATGGGCCTACGAATGGCACTGAGAGCAGAAGGCAGAGAGACAATGATATGTTTCCAGAGTGTGTTGTAAGTGTGCCAAGAACCAAAATCTTTACTACTGTCGTGAGTGTATTCTCAGAAACACAACAAAAACTATCCTGTTGACACACTGTTTCTGAGGGTCTTCTTCTGTTTGTTTCTCCCAGGAAAAGGCCCCTGATAAGTGATCAGAGTAACTCATTAAGAATATTTCAAAATATCGAATAAATTAAAACATCCACACCTTCCAGGCCCCGGGCCAAGTTGACACAGAGCTGCAAACCTTCCCCCTCCAGTACCCATTACCTGCTGGTGTGCACGCATAGGCACACAGCCCACCTGGGCAGTGCCAGTGAGCTCTCCGTGGTCAGCCCCCAGCTGGGCCTCCCCCATACACACACAGGCACACCTGCACCAGCATTCCCTCTGGTCTTTAATCCTGGAAGAGCCAGCCTCTCTGCAGTGGGTCACTCCCCCTGTGCCCCACGCAGGCTACATGGGGAAAGAAAGGAGTCTTAGGCACATGACCTCAGGGGGATGGCCCACTAGGACATTATCAGCACAATGCCTTCTCCTTCCACACACTTTATCTAAGTAGGAGATGAGATCTCACCTGTAGGTAGACAAACCATCCTCATTTGGCCCCAACTCTTCTGGTCAAAGCACTGAAACTGTGACCAGTCTCTCAGTGCATGGCAAACCGGGATGGTTGATCACCATAAACCAATGGTTCTTAACTGGGGGATTGGGAGACATAGAGGAGACATACCCATGTCCATATGATTCAAGGTCATGACTGAGAGATGCTACAGGTTTCTAGTAGCTAAGAGGACAGGGACGCTACTAAACAGCCCCCCAATGTATAGGACGGCCCCCCGCAACAAAGAATTAGCTGGTCTGAAGATGTCAATAGAGCCAAGATTGAGAAACCCCGCTCTAAAAAGAATAAGAGAGAAGGAGGTGGGGAGAAGCAGAGCAGCTGATTTCGGGCAGTGTTTCATAATAGCTCCGTCCTCCCTGACCACGCTAACTCACTCCTCAGTGGTAGGGAGGCTTTTCCTCCATCCACTGATCTGCCCAGTTTTGCAAGCCCTCTGCTTTCTCCTGGCTCAACTCTGGCCATATTCCCAGGAAACTCTCAAGATCCAGAGGGAGGACTGAGAAAGAAGTTCGGGTTGGGGGTTAAGTAGTTTGGCTTAAATAATAGCTCTAGCACTTCTGTGAGACTTTTGGCAAAAATCGCTCTCTTGGCTTCAATCTGATCTATGAAAATGGGGTGACTGCCTCCTTTGTAAGAATCCTGCCAGGTAAGGATGAGAGAACCATAGTTTAGGCAGCCGACCTTCAGCCCTTCTCGGTCATCTGGAGTTCAAAGTCCTCTCTGTTATTGTGGAGCATTAAGAAAAACAGAAGTGAGATAAATATTGAACAAGGGCTTCTGTTATTCAGATTTTATTTCTACGGTAACTGTGGTAACTCAGTTATTTCTGTAATACGGAAATTTGGCAAAACGCTGACTTTGTATGATTATTGATTGTCAAAATATCGGTGACCATTTTCTAAAATGTTACAAATTAGAGGATCCATCTCAAAGAAGCATTTTCCCCCAAGCTGAAGACCTCCTGCTTATGCTTTCCATATTGAGACAAGAATTCTCAAATTTGGGCTGAATTCATGGATTTCGTGCTTTGGGGGTTGGGCAACTGTAACTTACAATACATTAACTTAACCCATTTTTTTCCTAAGGAATGCCTTAGTTTATAATAGGCACTATATTGGCGTGAGGTCTCAAGTCTGTAGGAGAGCAGGATAACCCCTGAGACCTCCCAGACAGTCCTGGAACAATTTCAGGAAATCAAGAGTTAAGAATGAAAAGGGCAGAATCCTAATTTCTGGAACAGCGAGCTCCCTTGGGGCCAAGTGCTCCCAGCAGGAAGTGATGAAGAAGCAGAAGGCTAGCTGAGGACAGAGCACAGCTGACATCCTGAAACCTCCTCCCCCCGCCCCCCCCCCAATCCTGGGTGGATTTGTGTAACATTCTTCCTGGAAGCTCCCAACCCTCTTAAAGTTAAAACCTTGTTAGAAGGAAAAACAACCTGAACTTGACAATGGCAAGACCTCTGGTATCCCAATCAGCCACCCCTCTCTAAGGCAGCAGCCCTTTCTGCCCATGCGTCCTGTCCCTGTGCTTTAATAAACCACCATTTTGTACCAAAGAATTGTTTCTTGGTCGTCGGCTCTGGACCTCACCCCACTGAACCTCACCTATACTCCAAAACTACACCAGAAGAACAATTCAGGAGAACTTCTGGAGTGTTCCCTGGAGGCCTGGTCAGGGCCAGGCGACAGCTGTCCGTGCTCTGTGGGACTCACTTCATTGCTTTACGTCTGAATTTGCAGTTTCACCTGTACCCTATGGTATTTTGTGTTCATTTTCTTCACTTAAAATAACTTTCACTCGAAAAGAAAAAAAAAAATCAATTTTCTTTCAAACTATTTCATTACTCACTTTTTGTTGGGGTTTTTTTTTCTACTAACTTTGTTTTGTTTTGTTTTGTTTTTCTAAGCCTGGTTTCTCTGCTACAAAGGTCCAGGCCGGATAAAAGATTTTGCTGTGTTCTCAGAGCATCCCTGTGTGGCGGCACCTGTCTTCCCTTGTTCTCTCAGACGTCTAGATTATTAACTAGCCCTAATCATAGTTCTTGACACCTGAAGAGCATGACATGATTTCATTTGATCCTTATAATAGCCCTGAGAGATGGGCAGGGAAGTTATTATCTTCCCTTTCTAGACAAAGAAAATGAGGGCCAAAGAGATCAACTTGCCAACAGTCTCACAGCACACCAGCCTCCTACCCACTCTGCAGCAGAGAAATCGGTTCTTGGATGGTTCTTCACTAACTGTGGAGAATAGACCCGGGATTGTCAGCATGGCATTCATGGTCCTTCTCAGTCCAGCTCAAATCCAGCCTCTGGATGGCGAAGTGTCTTTCTTCCATGGCTAGAGGGTGAGCCCTGGAATCAGGAGTAGAACTGTGCTTGCTGCTCTGTTGCTGGTACCTAGCCTAGTGCCAGGTCTGCAAGAAGGATCAACAAACGCTTACGGGACCGAGTCCACGATGAAAGGAAAGAGTTGAATTTTCAGAAATGTCTCAGCCCCTGATTTTTTTCTTGATTCATTAATTTTTTTTTTTCTTAGCATAGCTGACACAGCCTATTACATTGGTTTCAGGGGAACAACACAGTGATTCAACAGTTCTAAATATTATGCTAGGCTTATCCCATGTGTGGCTACTACCTGCCGCCATGCAACCCTATTACAATATCACTGACTCTATTCCCTGTACTGTACCTTTCGTCCCCATGACTTATTCATTCCATAACTAGAAACCTGTATCTCCCACTCCCCTTCACCCATTTTGCCCATCTCCCTACCACCCTCCACTCCAGCAACCATCAATTCTCTGTATTTTTAGGTCTGATATCTGATTTTTGTTTGTTTGTTCATTCATTTGTTTTGTTTTTTAGATTCCACATATAAGTGAAATCATATAACACGGTATTTGTCTTTCTCAATCTGACTTATTTTACTTAGTATAATACCCCCTGACTCTTATCAAATACAGAAATTTCCCCCTTTGTTCCGGATATTATTGGCAACATTTAATTCCCTCACCAGCTCCTTTCCAACTAAACGTCTATCATTGATATCAGGTAACCAGCTAGTATTCCTCAGCAACAAGTAAGCCTTTATTACTATGGCAGAAATCAACCCTTGATATTCTAGACGCATCTGGGAAGTAGATCCTTCTAGAATCAAGAAGCTGGTATTATTGAAAAAGAGACACAGAGTCAAAACTTTTAAAAGCATCTGAATTTCAGCCTGGGTCAGTTACTACGGGTACACAAGAGTTCAAGGAATAAAAAAATCCCAGAAGCAATTTAAACTCATTTTATCTGTCTGCATCTACTATGTTTTTTGAGAATGTCTTTTTGTACTCAGTAAACTCTGTAACCCCGGAGACATTTGTGGTGATGATAATGTGTGCCTATCTGGACACAAAGTCAGGTCTCTCTTTCTAATCCAAGGTGCTCCAGCACATTTAGGAAGGAGAGTCCTTACCTCTGACTCATGCAAAAGATCAACTCACATTTGCCCTGTAGACAGCATGGCCCAATGAGTAGCCACTGAAGAAAATTATTTTCACAACTTATTTACACCCCCATGCCTCTCACCTGACTTTTTTCATTTTATCATCTGAAATAGTATACAATGCACTCACTTAAGGTATTTATGGTTCCACCCATTCTCTCTCCAGTAGAATGTAAGTATGTCAGACATATCTACTCTTTCACCAAATATCCATGCCTTTCTTCTCTAATGAAGAGTTTCTGCTGGGAGGTCACTGCCCTGCCAGAACCATTTCCTACCTTCTTATAGGTGAGGAAGGCCTCTGACTGAGTTCTGATGAATAGAATGTGGGTGAATGTGATGTTCACAATATCAAGGCTCCCGTTCTCTCTCTCCACTGTCTGATCACTAATGTCAATGCCCAGGATGACCTGGGAAGCCACACACTGAAGATGGCAGAACTTCCAGGCAGCCCAAGTGTTTAAAGAAACACAATGATCTGAGTGCTCTCTTCCCCTACCCTGGGAGGTCTTGGGGAAGGAAGATATTTTCCCCTACCCTTCAGAGTACTTCTAGATGGTCTAAGAATTAAATTGACAAGAGACAGGTAAACAGGAGAAAAAGAAAAACAAAATTTAATTACATGTACACAGAGGCCCAATAACAAAATTGAGACCCAAAGAAATGACCAAGTCAGGCAGTTTTTATATTTTTTCAGACAAAGAAACATAAATCTGTGAGGAATGGACAGGACAAAGAAAACTTGTGTTCAAGAGCTTCAGTTGGTAAGGAATTCTAAACAGAATTTGGACTGGGGGAGTTAATTGGTAAAAGTAGCAAGGTTCATCTACACAACGTTCTTTGCCTAGAATTCTCTATCTCTGGTGACAAACATGTCTCTTTACCTCTGGGTACATACAGGAAGGGTACTTTTCACAGGGATGATTTATTTCCTTTCTGAAGTCAAAGGTGAGGGTTGGGGATGCAGTCAGGTTATTCTTCCTATATTGGTTGTTTCTTAAATAACTTTAATTCAAAATAAAATCAAAACACAAAATGAGGGGTGCCTGGGTGGCTCAGTGGGTTAGGCCGCTGCCTTCGGCTCGGGTCATGATCTCAGGGTCCTGGGATCGAGTCCCGCATTGGGCTCTCTGCTTAGCAGGAAGCCTGCTTCCTCCTCTCTCTCTCTCTCTGCCTGCCTCTCCGTCTACTTGTAATCTCTCTCTGTTGAAAAAATAAATAAAATCTTTAAAAAAAAAAACACAAAATGAGGGGTGCCTGGGTGGCTCAGTGGGTTAAGCCTCTGCCTTTGGCTTGGGTCATGATCTCAGGGTCCTGGGATCGAGCCCTGTGTCAGGCTCTCTGCTTAGCAGGGCGCCTACTTCTCCCTCTGTCTCTCTGCCTGCCTCTCTGCCTACTTGTGATCTCTCTCTTTCTGTCAAATAAATAAATAAAATCTTAAAAAAAAAAAACCACCAAAGTGGTACATTTTGGGGCAGCCTGCCCTAGACTCCCACATTGTCTATATGACTTTATAGAAACAAGAAATAAATTTGTATTGTGCTTACCCGTTGAGATTTCTGGATTTGTCTATTACAGCACCTAGTATTACATTCACTAATACAATAAGTTATCCAAGGGCAGAGATGTTCACCTGTCTTCAGTGCAGAACACTACATAGACATGATAAACATAGTATTTACTCAAAAAATACTTGTTGAATGATGAACGAAGAATAAATGAATGAATGACAGCAAGACCAGAACCTGGTTTTAATTAAAGGCAAGACAGCTTGGCTTGAATATCTGACTTGGTCCCCTTGCAAAGCTACATGTGCAAATGATGTCACCATGGATCATGGGCTCCTTGGCCTTACGTGTCCCCATCCCCACACTTGGTTTTAAGGATGGGCTCTAGAGAAACTTCTGTGCTGGGCAATGGTCACATATCCATTCATTTATCAGTTTTAGTGGGACTCTGCCATATCCTAGGCAGCGTACTGGGCATTGATTAATATAGGGTCAGAGAGGCTTAAAGGGCGTAAAGGGCCCCTCATTGTACTTTATGTATTACCCAGGATCTCTGAGCCAACATTGCAGACCCACAACTTACCTTCCTCCTAAATATCACCACTTCCCATGGCAGAGATGCAGAATTCGGACTTACCTATTGATTCCTTCAAAGTAGTTATCACTTGAAAACTCAAGAGTTTCCTTCAGCCCTCCCAGGGCTGCCCCCACCCGTTTTATTACAGTAGTCTTTGGAAAGTCAAATTAGGGTACAGGCATCTATGGGGGAGATCACCCACTATTCCCATTCTAAATTTGTTTTGGAACCAGTATGTTCCATGGGAACATAGTGTTGTTAATGCTGTTATTTGCTTTCTCTTTTAAAAAGGAAGAAACTCAGGGGCCTGGGTCTCTCAGTGGGTTAAAGCCCCTGCCTTCGGCTCGGGTCGTGATCCCAGGGTCCTGGGATCGAGCCCCACATCAGGCTCTCTGCTCAGCAGGGAGCCTGCTTCCCACCCCCACCATCTCTCTGCCTGCCTCTCTGCCTACTTGTGATCTGCCTGTCAAATAAATAAATAAAATCTTAAAAAAAAAAAAAGGAAGGAACTCTTTCATTTATAAAGGGGAAAAAAAGAGAGAGAGAGAGCTGATTAAACCGCTATTAATATCCTGGAGCATACAACCCAAAAAGGGAACATAGTCCCCAAAGTAATCAGGGACAGAAGGCAAGCTAGCCACCTCAGAATTGTTATCTTGAAGTTCAGGTCCCTGATGCTTACAGAGAGGTTGTGGGAACTGGACTGACCTTCTGCATAGAGGCATCCCTCCCTGTGGTCTGGTCCCTGCCTGGACGAGGCTGCTGTCTACTGATGGCACCTTCCTCTCCTGTGTCACACTTCTAGAAGCAGCCCGCCCTTCTCTCCAGAGCCACAAAGGCCAGCTGATCATTGCATTAGAGAATTAACATTTGTGATGTTGGCCATCCACGGGTAACCCCCACGTTTTGGGATCTAACATTTGCCATTTTTCTGAAACCACGGGTCTCAATCTCATGAGCTAGAAGTCTGAATCAGCACACTGACCACTTCCTCCTGAGGGATTTCAGGGGCTGCTTCTACTGGTAGTTTTCTCCTCATGCATTTGCGACAACTGGGGAAATTAAGACCTCACATCTCCTTACTGATTTAGCAACTTAAAGCTCATTTAGGAGAATACAGGGCTCTTGCTATAAATCCTGCCATGGGAGGCCCCCAGTCCTGAGGCTGGTCTACTGGCCAAGGCTAAATCACTTCCACAGTGAGAGACATTTTAAAGAGGACAAGGATTTATGAAGATGCAAATATGTACCAGGTCCTAGGCCAGTCGTTCTGTATGGATCTCATTTACTTTCTACCATACCCCTCTGACAGATATAATTTCTTGTTTTCTATGTGAGGAAGCTGTCTGGGCTCAGAGGGGTTCCGTAACCCCCACGCAAGGGGAAACCAGGATGTGAACCAAGTTTCTCGGAGTCTAGAATCTCTGATGGCAATAGAGAGCAGAGGCTGGGCTTTCCTTGTGACACTTCCCCAAGGAAGGCTCTTCCCAGAACCCGGAGGCAAGGGAGAAACTGCATCCTTGACAAAGTGATCCCTTCACCTGAGGAAGAACCAGGAGGGAGAGAGTCAGCGTGGTGTCAGCAGAGGAAGAAGCGGCAGGAGTGTGGCCTCCCTACGGCTGCAGCAGTACCAGCCCTTCAGGCCTGTCTTCCGAACAAACAAACAGAGAGGTTCTACAGCTGTTTTCACTCTTGCAGGCCGTATGAGGTGCTCTGAGGACTGAGACCAGCCAGCATGCATAAATCAGGTAGCTGACTATAACTGTACGGGGAAATCCTGTGATCCCAGGTAGAATATAGAATGTCACAAAGTTATAGGGATAGAGAGGAACAAGACTGGAAAGTGAATCCAATCTCAATGGTCACCCATCTGACGCTGACTCCTTGGGGACCGAGAAAAGGGCCTAGGTTCCAGCCTCACTCTGCCAGGAGGTGCAGATGAAATGGAACTTGTTACTCTTCTGCCACCGGTCCCTGCAGGACCCCAGGCCTGGGGCATGCAGAGAAGGGGGAAGGCAGGAGTGCTCATACAGGGCATACCCAGCAGGTGGACTTGGCCCCTTTTCTCTCTGGAGAGCCAGAGGTATTGATAAACTTAAGAACCTGTGGGCCTGGGGTGCCTGGGTAGCTTAGTCTGTCAAGTGGCTGCCTTTGGCTCAGGTCATGGTCCCAGGATCCTGGGATCGAGGCCCTCATCAGGCTCCCTGCTCAGCGGGAGGCCTGTTTCTCCCTCTGCTACTCTCTCCCCAACCCCGCTCACAAATAAATAAATAAAATCTAAAAAAAAAAAAAAAAAAACAAAAAAACCCTGTGGGCCTGAGGTATCCCATACGGGAGCTGAAACCTTTCCCTCTGTGTTCCAGGAAGCTACCAAGTCTATAAGTCATAGACTTGGGCCTAAGCAGATGAGAAGGAAGACAGAAGACCCAAAAGGAGGGAGTCTAGGAAAGGATTCCAAGGATGGGGAGCAGACAATGGCAGGCACAGTTGCCTTGTGGGTGCTCCCTGGCCCCTTAGCAGGTGTCTGTCCTATCCCTGTGATTCTTGGCTGCCTCCTCTCTCCAGCTGAGTACCCAGACCAGCAGAGTTCATAGCCCTTAGTGACCCAGAACGTGCAACTGTGTGGTTTCGATCCCTATCAGTGTTCTCCCTATACTAACCGTCCCCTATTCTTCACGTCTATCTTATCGTCACCATTATTCTGAGAATCTCACACGGAAGCAGGAACTGGGGTGACAAGAATCTTGTGAATGGATCATACAGCCCCAGGAGCCCCATCTATGGTGCCAGTGAAGTAGCAGCTCCAGGAAATGCATGAAACACCCTGCCTGGAGCTAAATAAAGAGTGCTTCCCTGGTGGGTCTGTGAGCAGAGCTAGGGGATTTGCCTCTCCCCCGCCCCCCCCACACAAAATATATATATATGCGCACACACACACACACACACACACACACATATATATATATATATACACATACAAACACACACAAATATATATACATAAATATATAAAATACATAATTATTAAGTCTGTGTATTTATAAATATAAATTATATATACACACACATAAATATACACATACATATACACACAAATATATATATATATATATACACATGAATATATAAGATACACAAATATTAAGTTTGTGTATTTATAAATATAAATTATATATACACATATGTATAAAATCTTTTCCTAGGCAAAATTTCGCAAGCCTCCCCATGACTTTGTTAGGAACAGACAGAGGCCCCACTCCACTGGTCTAGAGGATATCAGCAGCCAAGCACTGAGTCGAGATAATGCCACAGAAGGTGTTCCAGCATGGGAGACGAGAGGCTCAGGCAAGAGCCTCAGGATCTGCTCTTCTCCCTGACATTTCTCAGAAGACCCCTTCCCATCTGTATAAGTCCACAGACCCTTCCAGCTCTGACAGTGCTTGGGATATGCTAGGACTTTTTTGGGGGGAGAGGGGAGACCTTCTTTCCAAAGACAAAGCCTGCCCAAGTATGCGATGGCTCTTTTTACTCATGTCCTCTGAGCCTTGCCCAGCTCTGAACAAGTTGTCCCTTGCTCACGGGACACTGCCATTTCTTGCTTAACATCAGGGCAGCCAAGGAAAAGAAAATATTATCAGGGGATAGAAGTGTTCTAGTTCATGTTATTTCATTTTCATAGGTAACTGTTTGGGCCAGTACTTCCTACTGGGGACAATCCTTGCATCATCCTTTCTTTAGCAAGCCTCTGAAATGTTCAGAATGTTTTTGCTGTATTGTGAAATACCTTGTCAGCCTGAGACTTCCTTAAAAGAGCCTCTGGTGGATGGAAGTTTCTTGCTGGCAAGGTCTGGTGCTCCTACAAACTCCTCCTGGTAACTCTGGCTGCAGGACTCCCCAAGGACAGAAGATGACTCCTCTTGGGCCCAACTTGAGGCCAAGCGAGAGGTGGTCCTCCCCTGGACCTGCCCCTCCGAGGGCCCTCCTCTGGCCTCCCTGGGCATCTGTCCTTCCACACTGGCTGAGAAGTCCTTTGGGCCTAAGAAAGCAAGCACTCATAGCCTAGGTCACTCTGCTTTACAGCATGCCCCCACACACCCGGATTCCTGACAAATCGGTTCCCAATTCATATCCAAGACCCAGCCTCACCATTTCTCCTGGTCTGTCCCTCCAAAGGAGAGCCAAGCTCCTGGTATGGCCACCCTCTGGCTTCTATGTGCCACCAAGACCAACATCAAGACCCAGCTCATCTCGCAGCCTCATTTCAGCCACCTCACCCATACCATCCATTTTTGGCCACAACAGACTACTCTATGCCCCTGAACTCACCACCAAACCCCAATGCCTTTGCCCAGGTCAACCCTCAGCCTGGAACTTCCTTTCCCCATTCCTTACCCGACTGAGCCCTTTAAAGCTCCACTGAGAGACAACCAGTTCCTCCAGGCTGGTGGCCTCAGCCTCA
Source organism: Enhydra lutris kenyoni (assembly GCF_002288905.1). NCBI lineage: Eukaryota > Metazoa > Chordata > Mammalia > Carnivora > Mustelidae > Enhydra > Enhydra lutris. Next base: position 927,345 of record NW_019154119.1, on the reverse strand, counting down.
CAGTCGCACCCAAGACAATTCATTGTTCCCTCACCTGTTTCCATTGTATTGGCTGCCTACCTCTGCCATGGCATATAACACAAAGATTGGATCTCGCTTATTTTCATGTTCCCAGTGACACACAGTAGTGGTCCGTAAATATTTGCTCAGTGACCTCGGCTTGGCTGGGGAGGGTGGAAGGAAAGGCACCCATTCTTCTCATATAGTTTGCCTGAGTCTACTTCCTTCCCATCCAGGACAGAAAGTCATTTTGCTCTCAAGTTTATTTGTATCATTACTCTTCTCCCCTTTTCTTCCTTTTCACCATGATTGTATTATGCAATACGGTTTGTATGGTATATTGATTCTTTTATATACATCACTTCGTGGTATCCTCAGGAATATGTGATGTCATAAGCCCCATTTTCAACTGAAGAAATTTCATTTTCAGATGAAGGCTCACTTTCGTTTTCACCTGAGATGGAGTGAGCAGCAGTTTGAACTTGAACCTCAGCCTCTAATTCCAGAGTCAGTGCTCCTTCTACTATACTAGATCCCTGAGATTACAGCTTGAACACCGGTGTTGTCCTCATGACCGAGAAGATCGTATACACCCTAGAAACTGACCAGGGCAGAGATCTAGTCAACAACAGATTTGGACAAGCAAGGAAGAGTTGGGATGGAAACGCTCCATATGTAAAACAAAACAGCAACCACCAACAATGAAAATTACATATTGGGAATGAGTAAACCTCAATCACCAAAAATGCTGGTTTAAGTGAAGCAAGGCTTTCCAGAAAACTGCAGGTCATACGGGAATCATTCACGGGTTGACGCTCTGCCACAAGCAATGATTGCTGAGTGCTCTCTCAGGAGGAATATTTCAAAGGGATTTGGAAGGAATGTTTGCTAAACAGACGGAAGGGGTCCAGAAGTGGGTGAATAATGACTGTAAGGGTAAGGAAGGGACAGATGGGAGAACGGGTCTGGCAGAGAATGAGGAAGGAATCCAGGAAGTTGCTCAAAGAAAGCCAACCCTGGGCAGAGGGAGGGTGAGCTGCGCACATCCACCCACCCTTGGGACCTTGTGGTTTCCAGTAGCATGATGCCAGCATACCCATAGCCCGGTGGCTCAGCTTTGGCAGGAAGGGGTCAGACCTGGGCTTATCTGACCCCACCCCAGAAGAAGCTCTGGAAAGCTGACAATCTCCTCTCACCTCTCTTCTGGAAAGGAATAGATATTCTGTTGGCTGCTGGAGCACAGCCTCTTCTTCCCTCCAGAAGCTTTCCCAAGGTCCCACCATGCCCCCTCAGGAAGCACATGCCCCCACACTCCAGTCCCTTCCTGCATGGACGTGGGTGGGGAAGCTCTTCCTCCCTTTTACACTGCGTAGGAAGTGACATGATGCTGTACCGGCCTTTGTAGAATGAGATAATCAAGAGGATAATGCCAAGCCCCTGTCACCGACGCCAGTTTTCCAGGGTATAAGCAGCAGGTATCAACTCCAAGAAGCAGTAATTGCATGGCCTGAATTAAAGAGTCCAACTTTGCACCTGTTTTCACACACCTTGTACCTGCCTTCTCCCTCAGCAAGGACCCGGAGATCCAGCCCTGTCCTACCAATATCCATGGAGAGGAAAGGAAGCATAGGGGAGGAAGCCTGGAAGGTTTGTTGCTGAACAAAGCTTAACATACACAGATACGCCATTCAGATTCCCTCCAGGAACTTTCTGGAGGCCCTAAAACACCCGGAAGAGCCCCCACCTGTGGATTAGTCCCCTCTAAGACCTTCAGACCAACTTCAGGACAGACATGGCGGCAGCAAGTGGCAGCAGTGGGTGCCTCTGTCTGAGCTGCGGGTGTCTGCAGCTGCCCCAGTGTATCCCCCGAATTAGGATGTGTTCTCCCACTTGAGAAGAGCACAGTTAGTTCTGGGAAGCACTCTGGGGAGAGAGGCCCCGCAGCCCACCTTCTGTGGAGCAGCTCACCGCGCTCACACGGACACTAGTCCATCCCTCAGGCATCCGAAGTGTCCCTGAGAGGACTGTCCTGGGCTGGGAGCTCTGTGAATCTCTGGTTTCCCACATCAGCCCATCACAGCTCATGCTAGAATAACCAGTGGGAGTAAGGAAAGAAGGTTTTGCTATTTTGATTCCCAAAGTTTGCCCCCTAGTCTTTTCCGTTACACTTCTAAGAACTAATTTTTATCACATAGGAACTCTTTCCAGGAGATTGAAAAATGTCCTTTAATACCAGGCCAGTAAGGAGAGCTCCCAAGGAAAGAGATTCCAGGATGAGATTTGGAGAGGGAACTCTTAAGAGGATAGCACTGGGATGTGCAGCGTCACTCACATTCAGTGAGGGAGAGACAAAGACAGAGACAGGCGGAGAGAGAGAATAGAATTCAAATATCTGTGTTCAGATCCCAGGCTCTTCACGCACACCCTCCACTCATGGGCAAGATCCCTACACTCTCTGAACCACAGTCACCATCTGCCTAATGGAGATAATAGTTTCCTTACCTGGCGGTTATAAGGAAATAATGTCAATTGCCAGGAAGACAGCAGGTATTCAGGAAATGTTTCTTGAAGCAGAAGTTGGAGCTTGGCAGCATTTTATAAGGTATTTTAGCCACTTTCCCAAGAACCTCCTGGCCACAGACATCTAACAATAAACCTGATGTCTGTAAGGTACTTCCTAGGAGCAAGTTCCTGGGTCCCACACTGAGACACACCAGTAACCACCAGCAGACAGGGAGAGAATGGGGACTCCTCCTGGGAGCTTGCCTGGGCCAGACCGCCTCAGTAAGTACACAAAGTTCCTTCACCTCACCTGTGGGGAACCAAACAGAGATGGTACTATGTGATCTCTGACATCCAGGACTTCCCTGTAGGTTGGGTCCAATCCCAGAAATGCGAAGACAGCAGTAAGGACTTGGATGAGAGTCAAGGCACCTTTGAATCAGGAGCAGAAGCTCTTCTTCCAGGCAATCTCAAGTTCTCTCTCTTTAGCGAGTCATAAATCTCTAATCTTCTTTCTGTTTTATACCTGATGTGTGACTGTTCCACTGCATTTGAACCTGAAGGCATGACTTCAGAAACCTGGGGAGATGTGATACGCGTCACTTTTGTCACACTTTGTTGACTGAAGCTGTCACATTGGCCACATCTAACTTTGAGGAAGTGAGTCTCTCAGGCTGCTTAGGTTGGGTTAAAGTGTGGCCACAATCAACCCCCAAAATCTCAGTGGTTGACCAGTGATTTATTTCTTGCTCATCTGACATGCTCCCTGCGGGTCACCTAAGGCCCTGGGACCCAAGCTAAAGGAGCAGCCCCTACACGAGACATTGCCATTCTCAGGAGAGATAGAAAAGAGAATCTGTGGATTGATGCAGGGGCTCTAATTCTTCTGCCAGAAGTGGCACCCCTCCCTTCCGCTCAGGCCAAAGTGAGGCCCGTGTCCCATCTCTGGTATCAGAGGAATAGAATCCTTCAAATAGAGAGGCACCGTGGGTCCGATGAGAAAGCTGATGAGGAAGCTGAATGTTGGGAGGTGTGCTAAGCTTCTCACAGGGAGCACCACAAGACATTGGAAAATATAATTTCACCTATAACTCAAAGTGGAGGAGAATGGAATATTAGTGCATACTAGTCACAGCCATCATTAGTAGCAGGGTAAATGTAAACACAGAGAGCTACAGACTAGCACTTTGTTAGAGGGAATGATACATCCCTCCTGAATTAGGGATGAGGGGATTTGGAATAGTTACAGAAAAACAGACAGTTGATCCCAGCCCATGGCTGGAAAAATTATCATCATTTATATTATATGAAACAGTAAGTTCATTCAACAAAGACTTACCGAGTATCTACTATGGGTCAGAAACTGTAATCACTGATATATAGGGGTGAACAAAACAGGCTTGGTCTCTACCATCACGGATATTAAACGTCTTTACAGAAAACTGGCATTAAGTGAATACACACGCCAATAAAGACATATTTACAAATTAGGTTGCTACAATAGAAAATACTGGGCTGTCAAGAGACAGAAAAACAAACAGAAGGCCGTACTGAGGAAGCAATGTTGGAACTGAATGTACTGAGCCGGAAGTGGCCACACAAGGCCTTCACCACTGGTGAGGTGAAGGAACTTTGTGTACTTACTGGTCCATGCAGAGTGAACAGGGTGTGCAGACTCCCTGAAATGGAAGAGGCTGGTTATTCTCCATACTAATGTGAAGAGGCACATCAGTATAGTAAATAAGTGGAAAAATATTTCAAGGAGAGGTTGGCTAGGAAATCTACAACATGTGGGACCTTGAGACCATGTGAAGGGTTTTAGGTTGTGTTTCGGCTGGCGGGGGGATTGTTGGTTTATTTGTTTTTTTAAGATTTGTATTTATTTATTTGAGAGAAAGGAGGAGAGAGAGAGAGCATGCACAAGCAGGGGGAGGGGCAAAGGGAGCAGACTCCCTGCTGAGCAAGGAGCCAGATACGGGGCTTGATCTCAGAACCCCTGAGATCATGATCTGAGCCGAAGACAGATGCTTAACCAACTGAGCCACCCAAGTGCTCCCTAGATTGCTTTGTAAGTGAAATACACCACTGATAGTTTTCAATGGAGTCTATGAGTGAGTGGGAGATATTACCTTATACTCGTTTATCTAATCATTCTGGCTGCTATATGGGGAGCAGATTGAAGGGGGCCAAGAGATGAAACAGGAAGACCAACTGGAGGCTAGGCAGGAGTCAGAGAAGAGGTGATGGTGGCTTGGGTTAGAGGTACAAACAGTGTTATGGACATCCCGGTAATAATTTCAAGTTATGTTTTAGAGACAAAATCCATAGGAATTTGTGATGAGTTAGAAAATGTTTTGGGGTGGGGGGAGAAGAAGGTAGCAGGAAAGATGGAGCTGGTTCTACCTCGGTGCAGTTTACCCAAATGTGGAAGCATGATGGATAGGTAGAAATGGGGAAATCAATTGTTTTCTTTGGGACATATTCATGTTGAGACTTCTGTGAGCCATCCAAGGTAGCAACACCAAATAAGCCATTAAATACAAGAGTCTGGGGACCAGAAGAAAGAGCTGGGCTACAGATGATCCTTTAAGGGTCATACTGTGTAAAATATGAAGGCATGGGATAAAGATTTATCCCCTTATTCTTAAGGGGAGAAGAAGAGGGCCACAGACTGCTCCCTGAGAATGTCACGTACTAGAATTCAGGCAGGGGAGGAAGTATGGTGTTATTGGCAAAAGTGTCGGAGAAGACCAGGGAGTCAGGAGAAAATCAAAGGAGTATGGCATCATGGAAGTCACGAGAAGAAGCATAGCATTTCAAGAAAGAAGGTGGAGGTTAATATTCTAGAGTGTCACAGAAGGTTCCAGTCAAAGGAGGAAGAAGAAATCACTGCTGGCTTTGGCAGCTTGAAGTGACCTAGCAAGATCAAGTCCTAAGGAATGGAGGGAGCAGAAGCAAAATTGAATACGCCGAAGGAAGAAATAAGAGGTGTGGATGAGACACAGGAAGCTCTTAGAAGCACAGCTAAATAGGGAAGTGAGAGTCATACTAACAGCTGGAGATCTGAACAACAATCTGGTGTACAGATGTTGGAGTATTTATTGGATGGATCCGGCAAGAGCAAAGGGTTAAAGAGCATGAAGTCAGAAGCCCTAACAAAAGAGCAAATAGTCTGATAAGACAAAAATGGGATGGGGTCCAGAGGACAAATGGGGAGCCTGGTTCTGTGGAGAAGTGGACACTCCTTCCAGACACAGGAGAGAAGGAAAGTGGGGTGCTAATGCCACCAGGTGTTTGGATTTGGTAGTGGGGAGACATGGATTATACACTCTTTGGGGTTTAAAAAATATATATATAGGAGACAGTGTTTAGCTAAGAGGAACACAGTATAGTCAGTGCAGCTAGAAACTAGAGAATATTCCTTGAGGAGAGCAAAATAAGCTTATCTCAGCAGTGAGGCTGGAAGCTTAGAATAAGATCGGTCATCACAGGTCACCTGGGTGGCTCAGTCAGTTAAGTGTCTGCCTTTGGCTCAGATCATGATCCCAGCATCCTGGGATCAAGCCCCACATCTGGCTCCCTGCTTGGCAGGAAGCCTGCTTCTCCCTCTCCCTCTGCCGCTCTTGCTTTTGTTCCCTCTCTTGCTGTATCTCTGTCAAATAAATAAATAAATCTTAAAAAAAAAAAGAAGATTGGTCATCACATCTTAATGATGGAAAATAAACTGAGGATTGCTAGAGAGGGGGTTTAGGGGGTGTGGAGGGTTGGGATGTGGGTGGTAGGGGGTGGAGTGATGGGGTAACTGGGTGATGGACATTAAGGAGGGCATGTGATGTAATGAGTACTGGGTGTTACATAAGGCTGATGAATCACAGGGGCACATGGATGGCTCATCGGGTTAAGCCTCTGCCTTCGGCGCAGGTCATGATCTCAGGGTCCTGGGATCGAGCCCCGAATCGGGCTCTCTGCTCAGCGGGGAGCCTGCTTCCCCCTGCTTCTCTCTGCCTGCCTCTCTGCCTACTTGTGATCTCTCTCTGTCGAATAAATAAATAAAATCTTAAAAAAAAAAGACTGATGAATCCCAGGCCCATACCTCTGAAACCAATAATACATTATATGCTGATTAATTTAATTTTAAATATAAAAATTTTAAATAATAAGGAGCACCTGGGTGGCTCAGTGGGTAAAAGCCTCTGCCTTCAGCTCAGGTCATGGTCTCAGGGTCCTGGGATCAAGCCCCGCATCCGGCTCTCTGCTCAGCAGGGAGCCTGCTTCCCCCTCTCTCTCTGCCTACTTCTCTGCCTGCTTGTGATCTCTGTCAAATAAATAAATAAAATCTTTTTTAAAAATTTAAAATAATAATAAAATATTTTTTTAAATGGAGTCACTTATGGTAAGGGCTTCACATGAATTTAAAAAAAAAAAAAAAAAAAGATTGGTCATCACAGAACCAGAAGCACATCAGGCTACTCCACAGTGGGATTTCTGCCCAGAAACACCCAGCTGCATGCTGGCAGGCATGGAACAAGCAGAGGCTTGCTTTATGCGGGCTGGGCTGCGAGAGGTAAATAGAATAGACAGAAAAGAGGCAAAAAAGTCAAGGTTATCTACAAGGGAGCAATAATATTAATGGGCCGTGGACCTTATCCTGGATACAGGGAAGCGAAGAAACAAGAGCTGAGGGATACAGAAAAAGGGGCAGGCCATCAAGATGGACGAGGTCAGGGAGGATGTAGTCCCAGTGCTGGATGTTCCAATTTGTGATTTAGGAGTTGGTGCAGTTTCTGGTGGTTACCATGCAATAGAGTCCTTTCTTTCTTTTTCTTTTTTGTTTTTGTTGTTGTTGTTGTTGTTTTAAGAAAGAGAGCGTGTGCACAAGCTTTGGTGCGGGGTGAGGTGCAGAGGGAGGGAGAGAATCCTTAGCAGGCCCCATGCCCAGCCACAGTGCTTGATCTCACAACCCTGAGATCATGACCTGAGCTGAAATCAAGAGTTGGCTGCTTAACCGATAGAGCCACCCAGCCACCCCCTTTCTTTCTCTTTAATTCTCATACCACGGGATGCACAGATCTTAGTTTGTAGGTCAGTGAGGTTTTCTTTTTTTTTTTAAAGATTTTTATTTATTTATTTGATAGACAGAGATCACACGTAGGCAGAGAGGCAGGCAGAGAGAGGTGAGGGGAAGCAGGCTCCCCGCCGAGCAGAGAGCCCGACATGGGGCTCGATCCCAGGACCCTGAGATCAGGACCCGAGCTGAAGGCAGAGGCTTTAACCCACTGAGCCACCCAGGCACCCCAGGTCAGTGAGTTTTGACAAATGAATCCACTCGCCTTTCCCCCATCACTTCTCTCATCCTAAGAAATTCTTTAATGCCCCTTTCCAATCAAGTCTGCCCTCCAAAGTGGCAACCACAGTTCTGATTTCTATCGCAATAGAGGATGTTTGTCTGTTTTGGAAGTGGAGCCCTACAATATGTATACTTTTGTGTACACTTGTATGTGATTTCTTTCACTCAATGTACTGTTTCACTCACCATGCTGTTGTGTGCTCTAGTCATCTACTGATTTTCATGGTTGAATGTTATTGCCTTGTCAGACTACACTACAATTCACTTATCCATTCTTCTGTTGGTAATATTAGTTTGTTTTTTTGTTTGTTTGTTTTACAGTTTAGGGCTATCCCGAATAAAACACCTCTGAACATTCACGTGCAAATCTTTATTGTGGACTATGTTTTCATTTCTCTTGGGTAAATAACCAGTGGCAGAAATTCTGGAGAGAATTCTAAAATAAGCATATGTTTAACTTCCTAAGAAACTGCTAGATGGTTTTTCAAGGTGGATGTAATATGTTACACACACCCCGGCGGGGGGGGGCAATGTACAGAAGTTACAGCTACTCTACACCTTAAAGATGTGTCAGTCTTCTTTTTTTTTTTAAAGATTTTATTTATTTATTTGACAGAGAGATCATAAGCAGGCAGAGAGGCAGGCAGAGAGAGAGGAGGAAGCAGGCTCCCTGCTGAGCAGAGAGCCCGATGTGGGGCTCGATCCCAGGACTCTGAGACCATGACCTGAGCCGAAGGCAGCGGCTTAACCCACTGAGCCACCCGGGAACCCCAAAGATGTGTCAGTCTTTTTTAATTTTAACCACTTAAGTAGGTGTAAAGTGTTACTTTATTGTGGTTTTAATTTTCACTCCCTTGATAACTAATGACACTAAGCATCTTTTCATAAGCTTACTGGACACTTGTAGTTCTTCTTTTGTGGAGTGCCTTTAATTGGGGTTTTTTTCTTTGTATTACTGAGCTGTGGAAATTCTGTATCTATTCTGAGGTTAAGTATCTGTAGACATATCTACATACATACATCTCAAATACATCTTCCCAATCCGCAGCTTCTCTATTCATTTTCTTAATGGTATCTTCTGATAAGGCGTTTGTTTTGTTTTTTAAGAGAGAGTATGTGCATGTGCACGCAAGCTGGGAGGGGTGTGGTGGGCAGAGGGAAAGGAAGAGAGAATCGGAAGTGAGAGAGAATCTAACATGAGGCTTGAACTCATAACCCTGAGATCATGACCTGAGCTGAAATCAAGAGCCAGACGCTTAACCAACTGAGTCACTGAGGCACCCCTAATAAGTTTTTAAATTTTGTTTCAGTATAATTTATTATTTTATAGTTAATGAATTTTGTTCCATTTAAGAAAACTTTGCCCACTCCAAGGTAACAAAACTATTGTGTTTTCTTGTAGAAGTTTTCTAATTTTAGTTTTTGTGTTTCTATATATGATGTGTTTCAAATTAATTTCCTTTTTTTTTTTTTTTTTGCACGCTATGAGGTAGGACTGGGGTTCTTTTTTTCCCAGGCAGTAATCTGATTGTTTTAGCACCTTTTGTAAAAACTTTTATATCCCAGGGGCACCTGGGTGGCTCAGTGGGTTAAAGCCTCTGCCTTCGGCTCAGGTCATGGTCTCAGGGTCCTGGGATCAAGCCTTGCATCGGGCTCTCTGCTCAGCAGGGAGCCTGCTTCTCCCTCTCTCTCTGCCTGCCTCTCTGCCTACTTGTGATCCCTCTCTGTCAAATAAATAAAATATTAAAAAAAAAACTTTCATATCCCATTGAATTCCTTTGGCAACTTGTTAAATCCATTGACCATGCATGTGTGGTCCTATTTCTGGACTTTCTATTCTATTCCATTTGTCTATTTGTCTATTCTTCTGCCCATGCCACTTATCTTAATTATTGTACTTTTATAAGTTCTTAAAGTTAGAAAGCAAAAACTGTTCTTTTTCAAGATTGTTTTGGCTATTCTAAATGCCTTTTCTATTTTTACTAAGTGTTAAAACCAGCTTAGCAATTTCTAAAAAAAAAAAATCTACTGGGATTATATTTGGGGTTATATTTCTATAGAACAATTTGGAGAGAATTCACATCTTACCAGTGTTGAGGCTTCTCATCATGAACATGGCGTATCTCTCCCATTTACTCACATCTTTAATTTCTCCCCATAATTTTGTATAATTGCGAGGATAAAGGACTTGAATGTCTTTAGTAAGATTTATTCCTAAGTATTTTATATTTTTGGTGTTATTATAAGTGGTAATGCTCTTAAAATTTCATTTTCCAATGTTTCATTGCCAATATATAGAGATACAATCAATTTTTGTACAATGACCTTGTATCTTATGACTTTGGTAAATTTACTGGTTCTACTATATTTTTATTTGTCTGAGGATAAAGCATTTTAATTATTAATCTCCAATATTATGCCTTTCATTTCTCTTAACTTTTTCCTTATTACATGGATTCTTATCTCAAGAACAATGTTAAGCAGAAGTGATAAGAGCAGGAATCCCTGCCTTGCTCCTGTTTTTAGGGAAGTAAGAGTTAGTTTTCATACCAGTCTGAGTCCTCCCACTCAACAGTAAGGTCCTCCAAAGTAGAAATCATGACTTATTTATAGCTGTGTTCTCCACCATGCCTGACATAGAAGAGTTTATGGCATCTAAGAAGAACTTAGTAAATATTTATTGATGTATCACATGAATGACAGAAGGTGAAAACGCCTCGGGACCTCTGTTTTAAATCCTGGCTACATTTGGCGCTGATCTCCTAAAATGAAGAGTCAGTTCATAGACAGCCACTGATGAAATTTTTTTTTTTAAAAAAGGAGTTAATAGTTTCATAGTGTGAGTTTTATGCAATATCTTGTTAGAATATCTAGACATGTCCTGGGTAATATGATCATTTTGACCAGGAGGCAAAGTAAGACATATTGCCTTGATGCAGGATCATTGGTTGAACCCAATAGTCCAAAAAGAATTCTTGAGACATTTTATGGCATTAAAAAAAAAAAGGTGTTTTTATTATAGCACAGGGACAGGACCTGTGGGCAGAAAGAGCTTCATCTGCGACTGGTTACACGGAGTTTCACCTTCGTGAAGGTGACATTAGAGCTCCAGGAAATTCAGTCTATAGGCTCCTGGAGATCTGACTATATTAAGATTGTGTTTTCCTTGTAAATCATTAAGACAGTTACAAACTATGGTAGAATTTCATGCCCTACATGACTGCGATTTTTATCAGCTGACCATTTGTTTTTCCTCTGCCTCTGCTCTGAGGCCGTTGCTAGTGCGTGAGGAATGTTATCTCTAGGCTACCTTAAGTGGGGCGGGAGGTTTACAGGTATCAGGTGTATCCTGCCCTCAGCTTGTAGTGGGCATTGCACCCATTTTATAGATGACTAGATTGAGGTTAAGCTACTGTCCCTAAACACACAGCTCCTAAGTGCTAGAGGCAAGACCCAAACTGGATCTAAGTCCATAATATGTGAACTCCACCTCCAAACTCTACCCATGCCATGGTGAGGGGGCGTCCTGGCCACCCTTCTCCAGATTATCCCCAGGAGCTGGGCTGAGTCAGCAGATCGGGGACCACACCTGTGTTGTCACCACTGGCACCCAAAATTTAGACTAGTGCCTAACACTAAATTTTATAAGCGAAATGACATGCTTTCCTGGTGAATTCCAACCATGACGCTGATATCTGTCTATTTCACTTTGCAGTAACTGAAAAATTCTTTTAAGTGAAATAGTTTGCTCTGATACTGAATTCACCCATTTCTCCCGAGAATTCCAGGGAACTTATCAGTTTTTGCTTTATGTTTTTGAAACTGTGTTGAAGCATCTTTCTAGTAATTTAAGCTTTTTAAATACTATGTAGAGACCACTGTACTCCGGAAGACGCTCTTTGTTTCATGGTCTGTTTTATTGAAATTAATATATTGTCTTCAGCCTCCTTTTGTGTAAGATTTTTGTGGGCTTTATCTTTTTCTAGACTTTTTACTTTTAACCTTCACGTGACTTTAAGTTTGGGGCCTAACTTTTGTAAAAGCACGTGGCTAAATTTTGTGTGACTGTTTCAAAACCATTCTAAATGCAGGTGCCTGGATGTCTCAGTCGGTTAAGTGTCATTGGTTCAGGTCACTATCCCAGAGGACAGGGATAGCTTGATAGGGATCAAGCTCCAGCAGGGAGACTGATTCTCCCTCTCCTTCTGCCCCTTATTTATTTGAGAGAGAAGAGCATACTCTCCTCTCTCAAATAAATAAATACAATCTTTAAAAAGAAAAAAGAAAATCATTCTAAGTCTATCTTAGCTAGTATATTTAAGTCATTAACATTTTATTAATTATGTAAATATTTGGGCTTGTTCCTACCACTTTACTTGGTGCTTTCTTTTGTATGATTTTTCTTCTTCTTTTTTTAATATTCAGTTTCTGGCCCATTTGTTTTCTTATTCCATTTCTTTCTCTTTTCTCTTTTCTGGCTTAGAAGTTTTATATCCATTTCAATTCTTTTAATGGTTGTCCTTAAATGTTGTTATTGATAGGTGTTTTTAAAACTCTGCTTAGTTTCACTTTTAAATGTTCTATTCTCTTTCAAAATAGCTGAAGTTTTAAAACTTCCACCTTTTCTAAGAACAATTTGTCAAAAGCCTGGCAGTAAAAGTAACAGAAAAACAACAGAACTGTTAAGTTCTGTAAAATACACTGTATGCAAATTGCAGATGCTTATAAAACAGGAACTATCTAGACTTCAAAACCTTCATAAAGTAAAGACAAAAATGTTGATTTGCTGAGGAAAAAAAAAACAGAAAATTACTCCTTTTATCTAAAAAAGGGGGGGGCACTTTTTAAACCAGAACAACCTTTTGCAACCTAATCCATGCTCTTTAATTTAGAGATGAGAAATACAAATTCCAGGAGGTGAACACAATTTGTCCAAAATGTCAATTTGTGGACCTAAGATAATTTGTTTTTCTGCAACTTTCCTGGATGGAGATGCAAGAGGAAGTCCAAGCATGAAATAAAAACTAAGAAAGCAAGAGCTGTTCTTACATCAGCTCACCACCCAAATAGGACTAATAGACCACTTACATCAGTCAGGGTAAAGGTAAGCCTCTGGCAAATAAAAGAGACAATTTGGGGACAGTTACTGCCACCTGACTGGTTTTTATTTGCAAATTATAGGCCTGAAAACTTGACAGGTGCTGCCAGGGCGGCAGCGGGGGCCTCCAGTATCAGCAAAATCCAAATAACTAGTTCTTGAGAGGGGAGGTCAGAAGACCTTTCTACAAACTGAGAGCTTTTAATTTATGGCCTCTTTATTGAACTAACAAAGCATTACCTATTAATCTCTAATGGCTAATCATAAAGGTCATTAGCTATATCGATAAAAATTTGAGCTTCCAAAGTCCATGAAGAAAACCAGCCATCGCTTTCTAGACACAACTCCTATACAAATCAGAGGAAGACTTAAATACCGTTTTCCAGACCAATATTTTGCAGAATACCAGTTCTAACAGATGTTTAAGGGGTCTCTGGGAGAAAGTGTTTTAGGATCAAGTACACATGTGAAATGCTGGATTAAACAAAGCTTAATAATTTTCAGTGCAGGCCTTATCAGAGGCTCTTCTGTGCTTAACATGCTTCTTTACATATAGAGGGTTTTCTAGCTGATTTGGACAACAGAATCTTTTTCTCACAAGTGCGTTCATGGAACACATGTCGAAAACCATGCTTTAAAGAACTACAAACTTTTGCAAACAACACAATATCTTTCTCACTGAATTTCCTTATTATGGAAAATGCATAACATAAAACTTAACATCATCACTATTTTCAGGTGCACAGTTGAGTGGCATTAAGTACATTTATGTTGTTGTGCAACCATTTCCACAATCCATCCACAGAACTCTTTTCATCTGGTAATACTGAAACTCTGGACCCATAAAACTGTTCCCCATAACCCCCAAGCCCCGGCCCTGGCAGGCACCATTTCTGTCTCTGTGACTTGACTACTCTAGGTACGTCACATAAATAGGATCGTGTAGTATGCTTGTGACTGGCTTACTCTACTTCGCATAATGTCTTCAGGGCTCATCTGTGTTGGGGTGAAGCTGGAGATTGAGTTTCTTGTCTCACAGAGTCAAAGAATGAATCTCATGGACAAAGGAGAGTGAGCAAAGCAATAGGAGCTTATTAACCAAGGATACAGAAAAAGCTTTCTGTGAGAGGGGTCCCAACAGGATTGCCCCTGAGGGCTTTTAGGGTTAATCTTTTATAGAAAGCTAACCAGGGAATTTAAATCTTCTTGACTTCTATACTGGGGACACCATTGATTAAGGACTAGTGATAAATCTTTAATGGCTTACCTCTTTTTACCATCTAGTTATTTTCTGTTGACTACAGAAAACAGTCATAAGTAAGACTTGCCCCTCAGACACCTAGGGCTGGGTGGTCTGGAGTATTTCTATGAGTCTGATCAAGAAGCCCCCTATGTCTTCCTACCTAGCCTACCTGTCCCTAACTCAGAGGCATGTGTCAGACTTTCCCTCCTTTGTAAGGCCAAACGACATTCCACTGTATGCATATACCACATTCCCTGTCGATGGACACTGGGCTGCAGCATTTTGGCTCTCATGAGTAATGTCTCCATGACTCACCAAGTTTTATTTACTATACATCTTACTCTAATTCTATTCATGAAGTTGAAAAAACTTAATCCAAAACTTTCTTTTCACCCACAAAATTCTTCCTGATGAACAAGGACTTGGGATTCTACTAAGGCTCTTAAAAAGCTTTAGATAGCCCACTGACAAAATTTCTCACAGAAACTCTGTCCCACTCTTCAGGGGAAGCCTCTGGTAGCCATATAGAACCTTCCAGAGAGCACACATGGCTGTCTTGCTATCCCTACTCCCCTGTTCCACTTTGTCCTTTTCCACAGCAAGAAATGGCTCCTGCTCCATAGCTTCAATCCCAGGTGGAAATTTCTCAGAAGTCTTGTGTAGGCACCAGGCGGCGAGCTCTGTGAGTTCACCTTGAGGATCTGGGTTTTGTTTTGTTTTGTTTTGTTTTTTTCTAGTTGGGAGAAGATAGTCTCCTCTTCAGGGAAAGAGCCTTTCACCAAGTATTTAAAAACCTTCAATTAGCTTCTTTAGTGGGATGGAATTTTATTGCTCTCCATCAAAGTTCTTTTAAGACCTTAAAGAACAGAGAGGAGATGCATGTGCTTTTTAAAGGCATAGAAACATGAACTGGCATGACCTCTTGTCATGGGGAAAGACAGCACAAGGCTACTTTTAGGAAATAGCAGGAAACCATGTTGGCCAGTCAGACAACACAGTGAGGGAGTGAAGGAGTCTAAGAAATATGGAGGAGAGAAGAGCTTCCCTCTCCAGCTTCTGGAAAGTTAAATTAGCACTTTCCAAGAGTACGAAAGGAATTTCAGAAGTTGAAGCATCTGTTCCAAGTGCAGGACACGAGGGTCTAATCAGCTCTCTTGTCCTTGTTACCCTCCTTTTCTTTAAGCCCAACTTTGCAGCTCCAGACTGCCCTGATCCCAGGGTCTCACACTCTCCAGCCCACCCAGCATAAACTGTTTTGAGATTTAAGTAAAAGTGGGTTGAGCTTGATCCTGCATAGAAGAGTGCTCAGAACTCTCCTTCCATTGCTATTGCTGGGAATCCTCAGAGGCTTGATTTCTCCTGGTCCTCACTTGATCCAGCTCCTCTTCTCACAGAAATCTTGCCCTTTGTGACATCTTCCTTCCTACAGCATTTTTCTTCTCCACCTTGCAGCCACCCAAACCTGGAGTTCAGTCCCATTCCCTTGTTTTCCCCAAGCATCACCATACAAGCAATTGTGAAGAAGAGAGTTTTGTTGAAGATATTGGGACATTGGCAAGGAGCTAAGAGCCCCCACAAATTCCCCAAGATTGGATCCAAAACCTGTCACCGGGCTCTGCTTCTCAGCCATGTCGATCTTGCTAGTTCTTTTCCCCAACACACCTTCTCTCTTTTCCTGAGATTTTTCCTTGTGTCTTTGGTAGAAGGCAGAGGATGAAGGGGATGGAGGCTGTCCTTGCCTTGTCCTTCTGTGGCTGCTTTCGTCATTTGTGCAGAATGGTTTAGCCTTCTTTTACCGATGCCCACCAATCCAGGAAATTCTCCAAGAGCTACTCTTTCATGTAAAAAAATTGTACATTGAGATGTTTTACTAAATGTAATCCATTCCATAAGAGCCAGAGTTTACTCTTTATTATCAATAACAAGCTGACTTTTTTTGATAAGAGCTGATCTTTGCTCAAATGTTGCATACTCTTCTGAAGATAACCAGGGTTGGACAGAAACTAGCACAAAGTCCTGGGTGAGCCTCTTGCTGGTAGATTGCCTAGGCAGATGTAATCTATGTTCACATTGCAATTTCCCCCTTGCCTACCTGTACCTCTGTGCCTTATCTCTGTGCCAACAGTTCCCAAACTGCTCTTAGAAGCCCAGTTACATTTTCCCAACAAGCATGGACTCTAAGGGCCACTGATTAAGGATACTCCCTTCTGTCCCTGAGGCAAGGTTAAGATGTTAGAGACAGTGCTAATATTTACACCCTGATAACACACAGGATTGGCTTCAAAAAGATGTGCAATGCCAAAAACCAAGTAAGGGAATTACAAGAGAAAGTCTACTCTTTTGGTGTAGCCTGCAGAGTTAAAATTCCATGGAGTAATTTTCCAGTTTTCTTATGGATTCATTTGAGCTCCCCTCCCTATTCCCTGCAGTTCTTCACATTTTCATAGTAAACATTCCACCTGATTGGCAAACAGCATTAATAGAGCCAGAGAGGAAAGAACTTCTGCTCCAGGAGGATCTCAACTCAACTTGTCAGCACTGACCTCTTGGTTTTAGGGTGTAGCCAGACCAGAAAAACTCTTTAAGTCTCAAGTGCTGAAAAGATGGCAGGGCTGTATTTCCTTGGTGTTTTTCCTGATCATTCCTCTTTCATTCATGATTTTATTAATTTGAGCCCTTTCTCTTTTCTTTTTGATAAGTCTCTAGGGGTTTATTGATCTTATTAATTCTTTCAAAGAACCAGCTTCAATTTTTGCTGATCTGTTCTACTCTTCTCCTGGTTTCTATTTCATTTATTTCTGCTCTAATCTTTATTACTTCTCTTCTCCTGCTTGGTGTAGGCTTTATATGCTCTTCTTTCTCTATATCCTTTAGTGTAAGTTTAGCTTATATATTTGAGATTTTTTTTTTTTTTTTTTGAGAAAGACTTGTATTGCAATGTACTTCCCCCTTAGGACTGCCTTTGCTGTATCCCAAAGGTTTGAACAGTTGTGTTTTCATTCTCACTCATTTTAAAATTTTAAAATTCTTCTTTATTTCCCTAGTTGACCCATTCACTCTTCAGTAGGATGCTCTTTAAGTGTTTACATTAAACTCTCATGGTTTGTCTCCAAGTGTTTACATTCCTTCAAATTTCCTCTTGTGATTGAGTTCAAGTACCAAAGCAGTGTGGTCAGAAAATATGCAGGGAAAAATCCCAATCTTTTGGTATTGGTTGAGACCTGACTTGCGACGCAGTATGTGACCTATTCTGGAGAATGTTCTGTGTGCACTTGTAAAAAAATGTGTTCTGTTGTTTTAGGATGGAATGCTCTGTATATATCTGTGAAGTCCTTCTGGTCCAGTGCATCATTCAAACCCCTTGTTTCCTTGTTGACCTTCTGCTTAGGTGATCTGTCCATTGCTGTGAGTGGGAAGTTGAAGTCCCATATTATTCATGTATTATTATCAATGTGTCTCTTTACTTCAGTTCTTAATTGGTTGATAAAACTGGCTGCTATTTATGCTCTTAATTTTATCAGTTGATAAAATTAAGAGCATAAATATTTATAATTGTTAGATCTTCTTATTGAATTAACCCTTTAAATATGATGTAACATCCCTCTTCAGGTATCCAAGATCTACAAAGAATTTATCAAACTCAACACCCAAAAAACAAATAAACCAGTCAAGAAAAGGGCAAAAGACATGAGCAGACATTTCTCCTAACAAGACATACAAATGGCCAAGAGACACATAAAAAATGCCCCACATCACTTGACATCAAGGAAATACAAATCCAAACCACAATGAGACACCACCTTACACTAGTCAGAATGGCTAAAAATAATTAGGCAGGAAATAACAAATATTGGCAAAGATGTGGATAAAGGAAAACCCTCTTACGCTGTTGATGGGAATGCAATTTGGTACAGGCAGTCTGGTAAATGGTATGGAAGTTGCTCAAGACATTAGAAATAGAGCAAGCTTATGATCCAGCAATTACCCCAAAGATACAGATGTAGTGAAAAAAAGAGGCATATGAACCCCAATGCTCATAGCAGCAATGTCCACAATAAACAAACTGTGGAAAGAGCTGAGATGTCCTTCAACAGATAAATGGGTAAAGAAGATGTGACATATATATTTACAATGGAATATTACTCAGCCATCAGAAATGGTGAACACTTACCATTTACATTGACATGGATGGAACTAAAGGGTATTACGCTGACTGAAATAAGTCAATCAGAGAGAGACAATTATCATATGGTTTCACTAATATGTGGAACATCAGAAACAGGGCAGAGGACTAGAGGAGGGAAGGGAAAAGAGAGGGAGACAAACCATGAGAGACTCTTAACTGTGGGAAACAAACTGAGGGTTCTGGAGGGAAGGTGGGTGGGGGAATGGGGAAACTGGGTGATGGGCATTAAGAAGGGCACATGATGTGATGAACACTGGGTGTTATATGCAACTGATAAATTATTAAACACTACATCTTAAACTGATGATGTACTATAAGTTGGCTAATTGAATTTAAATTTAAAAAAAAGATGACAGAGCTGTCTCTGCCCTCCTTTTTTTCCAAATGTTAAGTGTGCATGCCTATTGAATCTTTAAAACACTTATTCTATGGATGCTATACATGCTGGTGAATGTTTGATGAGAACCAAGATATTTAAATGGTCTCAAAATATCTTCCCACAAATTATTTACTAGTTACAAAGAAAAAAATAAACAACTTCACAACAGAGAAACTTGACAGATACCACCTTAAGCCAGTGATCAAATCAAACATCTGTGATAATGGACAAATCAGTATCCTGTTCCTCCTAATACAATGCACCGTGAAGGACACAACATCATTTTGGCGGCGTTCTCATCAGAAATGCACCATCTGACTGTAACTATAAGGACACATCAGACAAACCCTAACTGAGAGATGTCCTTCAAAACAACTGGTCTGTACACTTCAAAAATGTCAAGGCCATGGAAGAGAAAGAAAGGCTAAGGAGCAGGTCCAAGTTAAAGGAAACTAAGGTGGCATCACAATTACATGCAACCTGTGATCCTAGTTGGATCCTGGGTTGGGGAAAAAACAGCCATAATCAACATTATCAGGACAATTGGCACAAATGCATATGGATTGTGGATTATATCAATGTTAAACTTCCTTATTTGGATCATTGTACCGTGACACAGAGAATATCCTTATTCTTAAGAAACTCACACTGAAGTATTTAAGAATAAAAGCACATGATATGAACAGCATTCTCTTGAATGGTTCAGAAAAATAATAATGTGTGTGGGAGGGGGGAAGAGCAAAGGGAACAACAGTTAAAAAGGAAAAGCTTGATATACTTCTACACATCCAGGGAGGCAAGATAGCAGAAGAGTAGGGGACCTTGTTTCATCTGGCCCCTTGAATTTAGCTAGATGACTATCAAACCATTCTGAACCCCCATGAATTCAACCTGAGATATTTAAAAAAAAAAAAAATCTGGAACTCTACAAGTAGAAAAGCAACACTTTTTACAAGGTAGGAGGTGTGGAGAAGTGAATCTGAGGGTAGATATCAGAAGATAAATGGAGGGTAGAGGGAGCCTCCATAAGCCAGCTACTGGAAAGTGATAGAGCCCAGGAGGCTAAAATCAGAACCCTTAAAAATCTGCTCCAGTGAGAGACATCCCTGCCTGAAAGGTGCTCAGAAGATGAAATAGGCAGAATTCTAGGTGTCTCAGTGTGGTCTCAGGATCCCAGGAGTCACAGAACTAACAGGGCTGCCTATTAGTAGAGTTACTCAGTAGAGTTAACATACAGTAGAACAGGGAAACTGGTTATGGTCAGCGAGCCCAGGAGGGGTCTCTCAGCTAGGTTTGCCATAAACTGGGGGCTAGTCCAGATTGGGTAACCAATCTCCACCTGGGAATACAGTAGTGGACTGGAATGCAGGGACCCTCTGCCATCTCCCAGGAGGAGCAGAACAGGTGCATGCACAACTGGGCAACAGCTCTCAGTGTGGTGGTCCTGTAAAGGACAGTATGGGGCAACACTTCCCATTCCCCTTCCCTTGGGAAGGGCAGAGTGTGTGTGCACACAATCCAGCCACCAGTCTCAGCCCCAGGGCCCTACAAAGGGCAGTAATGTAGGACTTTCTCACTTGCCCCAGGAGGATCACTGTGGGCATGTACTGCAAAAATCTGCAGAGTTTGGCCCACAAAAGTAAAGACCATCTATCCCAGAGGGTTTACTATAGGGAGGATGGTGATATTTTGCTCTAGAGCTAGAGATTGGGGAAGGGCCATTTTCATTTTGACCCTCTAAAGAGGCATGGAAAGCCTTCAGAGAACACAAGCCACACAGAGGATGAGCATACAGAGAGCCCAGTCCCCTGACAAGGAGCAGTGCAACTCAGCCCAGGCAAAGACACCTGAGAAGGAGTGCAGCCAGCCCCTCCCCCAGAAGACCAGCTGGAAGAACAAGTGCACAGCACATTTATGGATCCTACAAGACCCTAAAACTCCAGCACTAGGGGAAATGATTATAAAGAATTTAAGGGTTTTTTTTCTCATGATTCATTTATCTTTCAGTTTAAAATTGTCTTTTTCTTTCTTTTTTCCTTTTCCAACTAGTTTCTTATTTTATAAATTCTTCACTTTTAAGTTGTTTTTTAACTTTCATTTTTTAGATCTACATTTTACAGATATACTTTTCATTTTTGACCTCCTATCACTCTATTGAATTTTATTTTTGTATGTACATAAATTTTGTTTTCTTTGCAATTTTGGGATTTAGTGTCTTCTAACAAAGAGACAAATGGATCACCCTGTTTTGTCCATCCTGTGAGATTATATTCTCTCCCCTAAGCCCCCAATTTTTTTCTTTTCAGTTTTGGTTTCTGACTGCTCCAGAATTGTCTAGTGTGTATTTTGCTTAGGTCATCATTGATATTTTGATTCTGTTCACTCATTCATCCATTCTTCTCTGGGTGCAAAATGACTAGAAGGAAGAATTCACAACAAAAGAAAGAACCAGAGGTAGTGCTCTCTGCCACAGATCTAATCCATATGGATATAAGTATGATGTCAGAGATGGAATTCAGGATAACAATTACAAAGTTAATAGCTGGGCTTTAAAAAAAAACATAAAACACACTAGAGTATCTCTTACTCTTACACAAAAATGAGATATAATCAGACCAAAATTAAAAATGTTCTAGTTGAGATGCTCTAACAGTTAGGGTAAATGAGGCAGGAGAGAGAGAGAGTCAGTGACATAGAAGACAGGTTGATAGAAAAGAGGGAGGTTGAGGAAAAGAGAGAAAACTAATAGCCCATGAGAAGAGGCTTCAAGAAATCAGTGATGCTATAAAATGAAACAACATCAGAATTATTGGGGTACCTGAGGATGAAGAGAGAGAGGGCCAGAAGGAATATTTGAACAAATAGTAGCTGAGAACTTCCCCAATCTGGAGAAGGAAACAGACATTCATGTCCAAGAGGTAGAGAGGACCCCTCCCAAAAATAAATAAAAATAGATCAACACACCAACATATAATAGTGAAGCTTGAAATTTTCAGAGAAAAAGAGAAAATCCTGAAAGTAGCTCAATACAGAGGTTCCTAACTTACAGAGGTAAGAACATCAGACTAACATCAGACTTATCCACAGACACCTGGCAGGCCAGAAAGGGTTGCCATGATATATTCAGGGTACTAAATGAAAAAAAATATGTAGACAAGAATACTTTATCCAGCAAGGCTGTCATTCAGTATGGAAAGGAGAGATAGAGAGTTTCCAGGACATACAGAAACTGAAAGAATATGTGACCACCAAGCCAGCCCTGCAAGAATTATTAAGGGTGATCCTGTAAGTGAAGAGAAACCCCAGGAGTAACATAGATCAGAAAGGAAAAGAGACAATCTACAGAAACAGGAACTTTACAGGTAATACAATGGCACTAAATTCATATCTTTCAATAGTTACTCTGAATGTAAATGGGCCAAATGTTCCAATCCAATGACACAGGACATCAAAATGGATAAAAAAGAAAGACCCATCCATATACTGACTACAAGAGACTCATCTTAGACCTAAAGACACCTCCAGACAGAAAGTGAAGGGTAGAGAACAATTCACCATGCTAATGGACCTCAAAAGAAAGTTGGAGTAGTAATTCTAATATCAGACAAATTAGATTTTAAACCAAAGACTGTAGTAAGAGATAAAGAGGGACACTCTATCATACTTAAAGGGTCTATCCAAAAAGAATATCTAACAATTGTTAATATCTCAAGCTTCTAACTTGAGAGCAGCCAATTATATCAACCAATTAATAACCAAAATAAAGAGACACATTGATAGTAATACATAAATAATAGGGGACATCCACCTCTCACTCATAACAATGGACAGATCACCTAAGCAGAAGATCAACAAGGAAACAACGGGTTCTTTTTTTGTTTGTTTGTTTGTTTAAAGATTTTATTTATTTTATTTGACAGACAGAGATCACAAGTAGGCAGAGAGGCAGGCACAGAGAGAGAGGAGGAAGCAGGCCCCTTGCTGAGCAGAGAGCCCGATGTGGGGCTTGATCCCAGGACCCTGGGATCATGACCCAAGCCAAAGGCAGAGGCTTTAACCCACTGAGCCACCCAGGCTCCCCTGGAAACAATGGTTTTGAATGACACACTGGACCAGGTGGATTTCACAAATATATACAGAGCATTCCATCCTAAAAAAACAGAATACACATTTTTCTCAAGTGTACACAGAACGTTCTCCAGTATAGATCACATATTGGGTCACAAGTCAGATCTCAACAATACCAAAAGATTGGGATTTTTCCCTGCATATTTTCTGACCACACTGCTTTGATACATGAACTCGATCACAAGAGGAAATTTGAAGGAATGTAAACACTTGGAGGTTAAAGAGCATCCTACTGAAGAGTGAATGGGTCAACTAGACAACTAAAAAGAATTTTAAAACTTTATGGAAATGAGTGAGAATGAAAACACAACTGTTCGAAACCTTTGGGATACAGCAAAGGCAGTCCTAAGGGGGAATTACATTGCAATACAAGCCTTTCTAAAAAAAAAAAAAAAAAAAAAAAATAGAAAATCTCAAATACATAAGCTAACCTTACACTAAAGGAGCTGGAGAAAGAATAGCAAATAAAGCCTACACCAAGAAGGAGAAGAGAATAATAAAGATTAGAGCAGAAATGAATGAAATAGAAACCAGGAGAAGAGTAGAACAGATCAATAAAACCATCTAGATGCTTGTTCTTTGAAAGAATTAATAAAATCGACAAACCCCTAGCCAAACTCATCAAAAAGAAAAGAGAAAGGATTGAAATTAATAAAATCATGAATGAAAAGGGAGAGATCACACCAACAGCAAGAAAATACAATTTTAATAACATATTATGAGCAACTATATACTAACAAATTATGCAATCTGGAAGAAATAGATGTATTCCTGGAAACTTACAAACTACCAAAACTGGAACAGGAAAAATAGAAAATCTGATCAGACCAATAACCCATGGGGAAGTTTAAGCAGTAATCAGAAACCTCCCAAAAAACAAGGGTCTAGAGCCAGATGGCTTCCCAGGGGAAATCTACCAAACATTTCAAGAAGAAATAATACCCATTCTACTGAAGCCATTTCAAAAAATAGAAATGGAAGGAAAACTTCCAAACTCATTCTATGAGGCCAGCATTACCTTGATCCTGAAACCAAACAAAGACCCCATTTAAAAAGATAATTACATATCAATTTCCCTGATGAACATGGATGTCAAATTACTCACCAAGATACTAGCTAATAGGATCCAACAGTATATTAAAAGGATTATGCACCACAACCAAGTAGAATTTATTCCTGGGATGCAAACGTGGTTCAACACCAGCAAAACAATCAATGTGATAATTCACATAATAAAAGAAAATACAAGAGCCATGTGATCTTCTCAATTGATGCAGAAAAAGCATTTCACAATGTACAGCCTCCTTTCTTGATTAAAACTCTTCACAGTGTAGGGTTAGAGAGAACATACCTCAATATCATAAAAGCCATCTATGAAAAGCCCACAGCAAATATTCTTGATGGGGAAAAATTAAGAGCTTTTCCCCTAAGGTTGAGAACATGACAGGGATGCCCACTCTCACCACTGTTGTTCAATATAGTACCATAAGTCCTAGCCTCAGTAATAGGCAACAACAAGAAAAAAAAAGGCATGCATTCAAACTGGTAAAGAAGAAGTCAAACTCTCACTCTTCACAGATGACATGATACTTTATGTGGAAAACTGAAAAGACCCTATCCAAAAACTGCTAGAACTCATACAGTGATTCAGCAATGTGTCAGGATACAAAATCAATGCACAGAAATCAGTTGCATTTCTATACACTAATAATGAGACAGAAGAGAGAGAAATTAAGGAGTTCATCCCATTTACAAATGAACCCCAAATGATAAGATACCTAGGAATAAACCTAATTAAAGAGGTGAAGGATCTGTACTCTAAAAACTACAGAACATTTATGAAAGGAATTGAGGAAGACACAAAGAGATGAAAAAACATTCCATGCTCATGGATTAGAAGAATAAATATTGTTCAAACATCTATGCTACGCAGAGCTATCTACACATTCAATGTAATCCCTATCAAAACACCACTGAAATTTTTCACAGAGCTGGAACAAACAATCCTAAAATTTGTATGGAACCAGAAAAGACCCCGAATAGCCAAAAGAATTTTGAAAAAGAAAACAAAGCTTGGGGCATCACAATGCCTAACTTCAAGATCTATTACAAAGCTCATCAAGACAGAATGGTCCTCTCACAAAAACAGTCACATAGATCAATGAAACAGAATAGAGATCCCAGAAATGGACCCTCAACTCTGTGGTCAAATAGTCATCAACAAAGCAGGAAAGAGTATCAAAGGGAAAAAAGACAATCTCTTCAACAATTGTTGTTGGGAAAATTGGACAGACACATAGAGAAGAATGAAACTGGACCATTATCTTACACCATACATAAAGATAAACTCAATAATTTAGGATTATTGAGGATAAATGACCTAAATTTGAGACAGGAATCCATCAAAATCCTAGAGGAGAACAAAAGCAACAACCTCTTTAACCTCAGCTGCAGCAATTCCTTGTAAGACATGTCTCTAAAGGCAAGGGAAACAAAAGCAAAAATGAACTATTGGGACTTCATTAAGATAAAAAGCTTCTGCACAGCAAGGGAAATAGTCAACAAAACTAAAAGACAACCTATGAAATTGAAGAAGATATTTGCTAATTAAATATCAGATAAAGAGCTGGTATCTAAGATCTATAAAGAACTTATCACACTCAACACCCAAAAAATAAATAAACCACTCAAGAGATGGGCAGAAGACACGAGCAGACATTTCTCCAAAGAAGACATACAAATGGCCAACAGACATGAGAAAATGCTCCCTATCACTTGACATCAGGGAAATAAAAATCAAAACTATAATGAGAAGCCACCTTACACTAGTCAGAATGACTAAAAACAAGAAGACAGGAAACAAAAAATGTTGGCAAAGATGTGGAGAAAGGGGAACCCTCTTACACTGTTGTTGGGAATGCAAGCTGGTGCAGCCATTCTAGATAATAGTATGGAGGTTCCTCAAGAAGTTAGAAATAGAGCAATCCTATGATCCAGCAATTATTCCAAAGATACAAATGTAGTGAAACAAAAGGACACATGCATCCCAATGTTCATAGCAGCAATGTCAATAACAGCCAACATGTGGAAGAAGCCAAGATGTCCTTCAACAGAAGAATGGATAAAGAAGATGTGAGATTATACACACACACACACACACACACACACACACACACACATATGCATATCTCCACACAATGGAATATTACTCAGCCATCAGAAAGGATGAATACCTACAATTTACATTGATGTGGATGGAACTGGAGGGGATTATGCTAAGTGAAATAAGTCAAGCAGAGAAAGACAATTATATGGTTTCACTCATATGTGGAATATAAGAAATAGTGCAGAGGATTATAAGGGAAGGGAGGGAAAACCGAATGGGAAGAAATCAAAGAGGAAGACAAACCATGAGAGACTTAACTCTGGGAAGCAAATTAAGGGTTGATGAAGGGGAGGTGGGTGGGGGATGTGATGAGCACTCGCCATGATATGCAACTGATGAATTATTGAATATTACATCTGAAACTAATGATGGACTATATGTTGGCTAATTTAATTTAAATAAAAATAAATATATTTATTTAAATATAAATAAATAAATATTTATTTATTAAATAAATAAAAAGTAAAAGAAAAGCTTATTCCAACTGTGATCTTGTCTATTTGGTTTCAGTTTTGGTTTTGGTGCGCAACTTTGCAGGTTCCCTGAGCACATACTTAGTTTGCCTGTTTCAGTAATCCATCCAGGTGTCAGCTAACAGTGCCCTTCTGCCCCCTCCAGCCTAGAACATGGTATAGCTTTGTCAGGGCTGGGATTAGGGTGAGGCAAATGAGGCACTCAGGCTGGGCACATTTAATAGGGTGAAAAACTCAGCAATCAACACAAAAACTAGTTTAGTGCAATATTTTTAAATTAAAATTAATGCCAAGTGATGAACAACACATGAAAATTTTAAATAGACAGGAACTTATACTCCCATGTTGAGGCAGAGTTTTTTTATGGTGAGTTTTTTTCCAGAAAGAGATTTTGGAGTTGCTATTGATGACTTTGCCTCTGTCAATCCAGGAAAGTAAAATTGTAATAAATTCTTTTGGGAGACATAAATAAAATATTTAAACTTAAAATCATGTGAGTTTTAATGCTCTTGTTTATCAGTTTTTCAGTATTCCTTCAGCTTCTTTTAATGTTCTAGAAAAACAACATTAAAAGATAGGTAAAAAATGTTTGTGGGGTGGACATTTTTCCTTCAGCACCAGGTATGGGTATCCCCAGCTTGGTGAGGTGCTGGCTTTGGTTAATAAGGAAGAATGTAACTCAGCTTTGACCCCCAGGACCTGGGGATGGTAGAGATAGAAAGGAACAGCTCGGAAGACTTCAGAAGCCATGGCTATGCTTCTTCACACAGCACTGAGTGGAACCAGAGGAGAGGAAGACAGAGTAAAAACTACAGAACAACTGAATGGATAAGTAAGGTACCTGCACAGATGGACTAGGAGCTTCCCAGGAGGCTGATGATCCATGATGGGAAATGAGATCAAAAGCTGCAAGATTAGGTATCACAGTGATGGGACAATCAATTTACCATGGTAGGACAGTGAGTAGAACAGGCCCACACCATCTAGTCTGAGTCTGGTTTCCTGACAGATGTAGGGGGTGTAGTACATTCCAAACAAATCCTTTTCTTCTTGAATGCCTGACTCTGCAGGTGGAAAAGGAGCAGGATGGTTTAGTCTCAGCAGCTTTCTCTGTCACTTTCCTTTCTTACGAATCCCCACTACACCCAATTTTCTTCTCTTCTTTCATTGTAACCCTCTGGCCTCCATATCTACATCCTTCATTCTATCTGTGGGGAAAACGAGAGTAGAGTGGGGGCCAAAGTATGTTCCCATTGTGCAGTCTCAATAAAAAATTCAGTAAGCCAGATCCTTAAATTTAATTCTTTAATCAAGACTTTTCATGTCCAAACCTTAGAAAAGCATCTTCATGGAAATGGCAGGTGGAGATTGATGTGGAAATATAAAACCCCTGACTTGCAATTAAAAAAAATACTCTTGCAAAACCTCTGCAGAAAGGCAGATGATGAATGTTTACTGGCTTAAGGCATTGACTACCACACCCTTAACACATCAACCTTTCCTTCCTTTATAAATATAATCCAAAATCCCCTGAGAATATCCGTGAAGTCATCAAGGGAAGAGGACCTAAAAGGGGAGATCAGACCTCATGATAATCAGTAGGATGGTGGGATTAGATTTTTGCCATCATAAATTAGATACTTTCCAAATAGACTATTTGAAATGGGTGCAGATAACATATATACAAAAGAGGACATATTTACCCAGCAAATATTAAAGATCTATAAGGGTTCACAGCATTTGTCCAAGGGAGAAATATATTGTATATATTGTATATATATTGAATATATATCTCTATAAAAGATAGAATCTTTTCTATCTTTTTCTTTTCTTTCTTTTCTATAAAAGAAAGAATCAAGGTGAAAAGTCAACATCCATTCTTGCAAATTAGGCATATATGTAACATATCTCAACAAAACAAAACCCACTGATGACAAGTCCACAGCTATCATCACTCTTACTGGTGAAATGTTGAAAACTTTTTCTCTAAGGTCAGTAGCAATATATAGGTACCGACTCTCACCACCTCTGTTCAACATAGTACTAAACATCCAGCTAAAGTAATCAGGCATGAAAAAGAAAGAAAAAGTATCAGAATTAGAAAGGAAGAAACAAAATTGTCTCTACTTGCAAATGATATGATTTATTTTATATACAGGAAATTTTAAAGATTCAACTAAAAAATTATTAGATCTAGGCACCTGGGTGTATCAGTTGTTTAAGCACCCAACTCTCGATTTTGGCTTAGGTCATGATCTCAGGGTCATGATATTGAGCCCCATAACAGACTCTGAGCTGTTCATAAATCCTGCTTAGGATTCTCTCTCTCTCTCTCTCCCTCTCCCTCCTCCCCTCCTCTCCTTCCTCATGCACAAGAGCACATGCTCCCTCTTTCTCTGTCTTTCAAAACAAACAAACAACAAAACCACAAAACATGTTAGAACTAATGAATGAATTCAGTAAAGCTACAGGATATAAAATTAACACAAAATTCAGTAGAATTTCTATACATTAACAACAAATATTCTGAAAAAGAAATAAAGAAATCAATCCCATTTACAATAGCATCAAAAATAATAAAATACTAAGGAATAAATTTAACTAAGGAGATGAAAGATTTCTACTCTGAAAATTACAAGACACTGATGAAAGAAATCAAAGAAGATACATATAAATGGAAAAGTGTTCCATGATAATAGATTAAAATGATTAATATTGTTAAAATGTCAATACTACCAAAAGCCATCTATAGATTCCATGTAATCCCTATCAAGATTTCAATGGCATTTCCAAAGGAGTGGGGAAAAAAACACCCCTAGAATTTATATGAATCCATGAAAGACCCTGACTAGCCAAAAAAATCCTAAGAAAAAAAGAACAAAGAAGGAGCCATCACATTTCCTGATTTCAGGCTGTACTATAAAGCTATAGGAATCAAAACAGCACAGTACTGGCATAAAAATAGACAGACCAATAAAAGAGAACTGAGAGCCCAGAAAGAAACCCAAGCTTATATTTGACAAAGGAGCCAAGAATACTCAAAGGAGAAAAAGTTTCTTCAATAAATCATCTGGGGGGAGAAGCAAGATGGTGGAGGAGTGTGATACCTAAATATATTAGGTCCCAGGAGTTCAGCTAGATAGTTACCAAACCATTCTGAACACCTACAAACTCAACAGGAGATGGAAGAGAAGAAGAGCAGCAATTCTAGGAAGAGAAAAGCGACCACTTTCTGGAAGGTAGGACGTGTGGAGAAGTGAATCTGAGGCAACACACAGAAAGATAGACCGTGGGGAGAGGGGTGGCTCCTGGCAAATGAGAGAGCAGCAGAGCATGAAATTGGAACTTTTAGAAGTCAGCTCCACTGAGCAATGGAGCTTTAGAGGCTAAGCCAGGGGTGGAGCCCTCATAGGGACAGTGTGGTCTCAGGACCTGTAGGGTCACAGAAAGACCAGGGGTGTCTAAGTGTGGCAGAGCTGCCAGGTATGGGGATGTCAGCTACAGAGACAGAGCCAAGGAGTGGGCTTTCAGCTCGGGGTTACCTTAAACCATGATCCACAGCACTGTTAGGCCACTGCTCTTCAAGCAGAGACCCCACATGTGGCAGATCTGGAGAGACCCCCACCTTCCTCTTCTGGGAGGAGCACCACAGGAGCACTCAGCAGGAATCTTCTGGGTTTGGAGACTCCAAATGGGGCCATGCGCCAGAGATAGAAATGCTTGGTCAAGGGCTGGGTGAGCACGGAGTATGGCTAGAGACCAAGGAGACAGGAGTGATTGACTGATTTTCTCTGAGGGTGAACTAAGGAGTGGGGCCCCAAGCTCTTAGCTCCTCCAAGGCCAGAGATTGGGAGGCTGCCATCTTCATTCCTGTTCTCCAAAGCTGTATTGAAAGTGTTCAGGGAACAAAAGCTCCTGAGAGTGAACTCGAGCAGATTGCTTAGCCTGGCCCCTGGCAAGGGCGGTATGATTCTGCCTCAGGCAAAGACATTTGAGCATCACTGCAACAGCACCCCACCCAAGAATATCAGCAAGAACATCCAGCCAAGAAACAAAGTTCATTGATCAATGAGAACTGCGGAACTCCAGAAGTAGGGGAATGCAACCCATAGAATTCATGGCTTTTTTCCCCATGATTCTTTATTCTTTCAAAGTTAAATTCTTTAAATTTTATTTTTTTCTTATTCTATTTTTAAAATTTTTCCTCATTCCTATTTTAACCCATTTAACTATTTTATCTTATCAATACCTTTAAAAAAATCTCTTTAAATTTTCATTGTTATAGTCCTATTCTATCCCTTCATTGTATTTAACCTTATTTTTTGTATACATATAGGTTTTTCTTTCTTTAAAATTTTGGGATACAGTTTCTTCTAGCAGATCAAAATATGCCCTAAATCTAGCACATGACTTTGTTCTAGTCTCCAACCTGACCACATTCTTTCCTCTTTTTTGTCTTTATTCAACCGACTTCCTATCCTGTCAATTCCTCTTTTAGAACCTTTCTAAATTTTCATCTTTACAGTCATATTCCATGCCTTTACCGTGTTTACCTTTATTTTTGTATATATATAAGTTTTGTATATATAAGTTTTACTTTCTTTAAAATTTTGGGAGGCAGTTTCTTCTAACAGATCAAAATACACCCAAAATCAAATGTATGGCTCTGTTCTATTCACCCATCATTCATATCTATATCTATATTTATATCTATCTATATCTATATAGATATATATCTTGCTCTTTTAGTGCTCTGAATATATCATGCCAGTTCTTTTGGGCCTATATATATATATATATGTATTTTTTTTTTCCCCTCCTTTCTTCTTCCCCCACTTCCAGTTTCAGGTCTCTTCCGATTTAGTTAGTGTATATTTTTCTGGGGTTGTTGCTACCTTTTTAGTATTTTGTTCTCTCATTCATCTATTCTTATCTAGATAAAATGATAGGTTGGAAAAACTCATCTCAAAAAAAAAAAAAAAAAAAGAACAAGAAGCAGTACCAATGGCTAAGGACCTAATCAATACAGACACTAGTAAGATGTCAGAACTAGAGTTCAGAATGTTGATAATCAAGGTGCTAGCTGGGTTTGAAAAAAGCATGGAAGATACTAGAGAATCTCTTTCTGGAGAAATAAAAGAACTAAAATTGAGCCAAGGTGAAATAAAAAAAGCTATTAATGAGGTACAATAAAAAATGGAGGCTCTTACTACTAGGATAAATGAGGCAGAAGAAAGAAGTAGTGATACAGAAGACCAAATGATGGAGAATAAAGAAGCTGAGCAAAAGAGAGATAAACAACTACTGGATCACGAGGGGAGAATTTGGGAGATAAGTGATACCATCAGATGAAATAATATTAGAATAATTGGGATCCCAGAAAAAGAAGAAAGAGAAAGGGGCAGATGGTATATTGGAGCAAATTATAGCAGAGAATTTCCCTAATTTGGTGAAGGGAACAAGCATCAAAATCCAGGAAGCACAGAGAACCCCACTCAAAATCAATAAAAATAAGTCAACACTCCATCATCTAATAGTAAAACTTACAAGTCTCAGTGACAAAGAGAAAATCCTGAAAGCAGCTTGAGACAAGAGGTCTGTAACATACAATGGTGGAAATGTTAGACTGAAACACATCAACAATAATACAATAATAGTAGTGGAATTTAACAGCTCCCTCATTGAAATGGACAGATCATCTAAGCAAAAACTCGACAAGGAAATAAAGGTTTTAAATGACACCCTGGACCAGATGGACATCACAGATCTATTCAGGACATTCCATCCCAAAGCAACAGAATACACATTCTCCTCTAGTGCACATGGAACATTCTCCAGAACAGATCACATTCTGGGTCACAAATCAGGTCTCAACTGGTACCAAAAGATCAGGGTCATTCCCTGTATATTTTCAGACCACAATGCTTGGAAACTAGAATTCGACCACAAGGGGATAAAAGGAACTCAAATACATGGAGGCTAAAGAGCATCCTACTAAAGAATGAATGAATGAGTCATCCAGGAAATTAAAGAATTGAAAAAATTCATGGAAACAAATTAATAAGAAAACACAACTGTTCAAAATCTGTGGGACACAGCAAAGGCGGTCCTGAGAATAAAGTATATAGCAATACAAGGCTTTCTCAAGAAACAAGAAAGGTCTCAAGTACACAACCTATCCCTACACCTAAAGGAGCTGGAGAAAGAATAGCAAAGAAAGCCTAAATCCAGCAAGAGAAGAGAAATAATTAAGATCAGAGCAGAAATTGATGAAATAGAAACCAAAGGAACAGTAGAAAAAAATAAATGAAACTTAGGAGCTGGTTCTTTGAAAGAATTAATAAGATTGATAAACCACTGGCCAGACTTATCAAAAAGAAAAGAGGAAAAGATCCAAATTAATAAAATCATGAATGAAAGAAGAGAGATCACAACCAACACCAAAAAAATACAAACAATTATAAGAACATATTATGAGCAACTATATACACCAGCAAATTTGACAATCTGGAAGAAATGGATGCATTCCTAGATACATATAAACTACCAAAACTGAACCAGGAAGAAGTAGAAAACAGAACAGACCCAAAATCAGTAAGGATATTGAAGCAGTCACCAAAAATCTCCCAACAAACAAGATCCCATGGCCAGATGGCTTCCCAGGAGAATTCTACCAAGCATTTTTTTTTAATTTAATTTAATTTTTTCAGTGTTCCAAGATTCATTGTTTATGCACCAAACCCAGTGTTCCATGCAACATGCACCTTCCTTAGTACCCTCCACCAGGCTCACCTAAACCCCTACTCCCCTCCCCTCCAAAACCCTGTTTGTTTCTCAGAGTTCACAGTCCCTCATGGTTCATTTTCCCCTCTGATTTCCCCCAGTTCACTGTACCAAACATTTAAAGAATTAATATTTATCCTCCTGAAACTGTTCCAAAAAATAGAAATGGAAGAAAAACTTCCAAACTCATTTTATGAGGCCAGCGTTACCTTGATCCCAAAACCAGACAAAAACCCCATGAAAAAGAATTGCAGACCAATATGTTTGATGAACACGGATGCAAAAATTACCAAATTACTAGTCAAAATGATCCAACAGTACATTAAAAGGATTATTCACCATGACCAATTGGGATTTATTCCTGGGCTGCAAGGTTGGTTCAACATCTGCAAATCAATCAATGTGACACAATGCATTAATAAAAGAAAGAACAAGAACCATATGATACTCTCAATAGATGCTGAAAAGCATTTGACAAAGTACAGCATCCTTTTTTTTTTTAAAGATTTTATTTATTTATTTGACAGAGAGAGATCAAAAGTAGACAGAGAGGCAGGCAGAGAGAGGGAGGGAAGCAGGCTCCCTGCTGAGCAGAGAGCCCGATGTGGGACTCGATCCCAGGACCCTGAGATCATGACCTGAGCTGAAGGCAGCGGATTAAACCACAGAGCCACCCAGGTGCCCCAGCATCCTTTCTTGATCAAAACTCTTCATAGGGTAGCGATAGAGGGTACATACCTCAATATCATCAAAGCCATCTATGAAAAACCCACAGCAAATATCATTCTCAATGGGGAAAAACTGATAGCTTTTCCCCTAAGGTCAGGAACACAGCAGAGATGTCAACTATCACTACTGCCATTCAACATAGTACTAGAAGTCCTAGCCTCAGCAATCAGACAACAAAAAGAAATAAAATGCATCCAAATCAGCGAAGAAGTCAAACTCTCACTCTTTGCAGATGATATGACACTTTAGGTGGAAAACCCAAAAGAGTCCACTCCAAACTCCTAGAACTCATACAGGAATTCAGGAAAGTGTCAGGATAAAAATCAATGCACAGAAATCAGTTATATTTCTATACACCAACAGTAAGACAGAAGAAAGAGAAATTAAGGAGTCAATCCCATTTACAATTGCACCTAAAACCATAAGATACCTAGGAATAAACCTAACCAAAGAGTCAAAGAATCTGTACTCAGAAAACTATAAAGTACTCATGAAAAAAATTGAGGAAGACACAAAGAAATGGAAAAACATTCTATGCTCATGGACTGGAAGAACAAATATTGTGAAAATGTGTATGCTACCTAAAGCTATCTACACATTTAATGCAATCCTTAACAAAATACCACTATTTTTTCCCCAAATACATGGAAAAAAATAATCCTAAAATTTATATTGAACCAGAAAAAGATCCCAAATAGCCAGAGGAATGTTGAAAAAGAAAACAAAAGTTGGTGGCATCACAATTCCAGACTTCAAGCTCTATTACAAAGCTGTCATCATCAAGACAGTATGGTACTGGCACAAAAACAGACACATAGATCAATGGAGCAGAATAGAGAGCCCAGGAATGGACACTCAACTCTATGGTCAACTAATCTTCGACAAAGCAGGAAAGAATGTCCAATGGAAAAAAGACAGTCTCTTAAAAATGGCATTGGGAAAATTGGACAGCCCCATGCAGAAGAATGAAACTGGGCCATTTCCTTACGCCACACACAAAAGTAGACTCAAAATGGATGAAAGACCTCAATGTGAGATAGGAATCCACCAAAATCCTTGAGGAGAACACAGCCAGCAACCTCTTCGACCTCAGCCACAGCAACTTCTCCCTAGAAACATCACCAAAAACAAGAGAAGCAAAGACAAAAATGAACAATTGTGACTTCATCAAGATCAAAAGCTTTTGCACAGCAAAGGAAACAGTTAACAAAACCAAAAGAAAACCAACAGAATGGAAAGAAGATATTTGCAAATGATGTATCAGTTAAGAGCTACTATCCAAAATCTATAAAGAACTGATCAAACTCAACACCCAAAGAACAAATAATCCAATCAAGAAATGGGCAGAAGACATGAACAGACATTTGTGCAAAGAAGACATCCAGATGGCCAACAGACACACGAAAAAGTGCTCAACATCAATCAACATAAGGGAAATACAAATCAAAACCACAGTGAGATACCACCTCACAACAGTCAGAATGGCTAAAATTAACAAGTCAGGAAACAACAGATGCTGGCGAGGATGCAGAGAAGGGGGAGCCTTCCTACACTAATGGTGGGAATGCAAGCTGGTGCAGCCACTCTGAAAAACAGTATGGAGGTTCATCAGAAAGTTGAAAATAGAGCTACCCTACGACCCAGCAATTGCAGTATTGGGTATTTACCCTAAAGATAAAAATGTAGTGATTTGCAATGACGTGGATGGGACTAGAGGGTTTTATGCAGAGCAAAATAAGTCAATCAGAGAAAGACAATTATCATATGATCTCTCTGGTATGAAGAATTTAAGAGGCAGGGTGGAGGATTGTGGGGGGAAGGGAGGGGAAAAAAATGAAACAAGATGGGTCCGGGGAGAGAAACAAACCATAAGAGACTCTTAATCTCAGGAAAGAAACTGAGGGTTGCTGGGGGTTGGGGGAGGAGGGATAGGGTGGCTGGGTTATGGACACTGGGGAGTGTATGTGCTATGGTGAATTGTGTGAGACTGAAGATTTACAGACCCGTACCCCTGAAGCAAATAATACATTTTATGTTAATATAAATCAATCAATGATCTGGGATTATTTAATATTCATATGTAAAAGAATGAAACTGGACCCATACCTTATATGACTCAAAAAAGTTAAGTCAAAATGGATCAAAGACTTAAATATAAGACCTGAAACCACGAAGAACTCCTAGAAGAAAACATAGGAACAAAGCAGCCTGACATGGGTCTTGGTAAGGACTTTTTGGATATGACACTTAGAGCACAAGCAACAAAATAAAAAATAAACAAGTGAGACTTCATTGAACTAAGAAGCTTCTGTGCAGCAAAAGGAACCATCAACAAAGTGAAAAGACAACCTACAGAATGGGAAAGTATATATGTAAATCATACATCTGATAAGGGGTTTATATTCAAAATAATAAAGAAATCTTACAACTCAATAATAATAATAACACGATTAAAAAATGGACAAAAAACCTGAATAGGTCATTTCTCTGAAGAAGAGCTATGAAAGACCAACAGGCAAATGAAAAGATGCCCAACATCACTAATCGTCAGAGAAATACAAATTAAAACCACAATGAAATATCACCTCACACCTCCTAGAATGGCCATCATCAAAAAGGCAAGAGATAACAAGTGCTGATGAGGATGTGGAGGAAAGGGAATCCTTATGCACTTTTCTTGGGATTATAAATTGGGGCCACTACCATGGGAAACAGTATGGAGGATATACAAAAAATTAAAAATAGAGCTACCATATGACCCAGGCTTTCTACTTCTAGGAATATAACCAAAGGAAATGAAAACATTAACTTGGAAAGATATCTGAACCCCCCCACCCCATACTCATAGCAACATTATTTGCAATAACCAAGGTATAGGAAAAAACCTAAGTGCCCATGAATGGTTGAACAGATGAAGAAGGAGAGAGAGAAATACAATGGCATATTATTCAGACATTAAAAAATAAGGAAATCTTGTCATTTGTGAAACAAATCAGATCGAGAAAGACAAATATTGTATGATCTCACTTATTGAATAAGTGGTAAAAACAAAATTTGTAGAAAAAGAGATCAGACTTCCGTAGACTTGTGGTTACCAGAGGTGGAGGGTAGTGGGGGGAGGAAATGGAGGAAAGTGGTTAAAAGGTACACACTTCTGGTCATAAGATAGATAAGCACTAGGGATGTAATATGACACATGGTGACCACAGCTAAAACTGCTATGTGATATACAGGAAAACTGCCTAAGAGAATAAATCCTGAGAATTCTCATCACAAGGAGAAAACTGTTTTCCCTCTTTTCTTTCTTTTCCTTCTATGTATCTATATGAGAAGATGGATGTTAGCTGAGCCTGCTGTGGTTATCATTTCATGATACGGTATCCCCCCTTATCTGCAGTTTTTAACTCTTATCTTCCAGAGAGTTCCTCACCACTCAGCTCCTTCAGCCCCCATCTGTGACACTCTTCCTGTCCCTCACCCCTGCCTCTGTGTCCCTGAGCTTTGCACACATCTCCATCACCATACGTGTTCTTCTCCACTGCAGGTGTGTGTGTGTCTCTTCCTTCCACTCCACGCTGGGGCGAGAGAAACTGTGACTTATTCATGTCCTCAGGACTCAGCGGAGTAAACACTCAGTTCCAGTGGTCCCCTGCTTATCTGCTGTTTTGCTTCCTGTGGTTTCATTTACTCATGGTCAGCTCTGTGGTCTGTGTAAGGGTCTGCCCCTCCCCTAGAGGAACTGGTTTGTGGACCCCGGATGTAGGGGCAGGACAGGCCAGGTAGAGATGTCCAATCCGTGGGGTGCGCTTATATCCACTGGGGTGAATTGGGATTCAACTGGCCGCCTGTGGGCGGGGCTCAACCACCCCTATAAAGGTTGGTCTGCGAGGCTGTCGGGGGGAGAAGAAGGAGAGCTAGCAGAAGAAGAAGAAGAGTCGGCGGGAGCAGCAGAGAGAAGAGTTGGCGGGAGCAGAAGAAGAGCTGTAATAGCTCTTGTAAGAGCTGTAAGAGCTATAAGCTGTAAGCTATAAGCTGTAAGAGCTATAAGCACTGCCGGCGGCCCTGAGCCACCGGTGTTCCTGACGTCTGCGGCCCCGAGCCGCCAGCGGTCCAGACGCCAGCAGTTCTGCCGCCAGCAGCCCCGAGCGGCCAGCGGTCCTGAGCCGACAGCAGTCCCGTGCCGACAGTGCCCTGACACCTGTGGCCCCGAGACACCAGCGGCCCCGATGCCAGCAGCCCTGCCCACACACTGCGACCCTCGGCAGCGGCGCCGCGGGGAATGGCCTAGACAGCAGCAACCTCGCTGGGAACCCTGAGCCACTGCCTCGCCGGAGCTGTGTCATTCCGGGGAGCGGCTTCATCTGGGAAGAGGCCTCCTCGGTGAGCAGCCCTGCGGGAGCAGCATTGTCAAGAAAGAGGCTTCCTCCAGAAGCGCCTCACCGGAGCAGCCTTGTCTGAGGAGCGGCCTCGCCAGAGCAGCCTTGTCAGAGTGGCATCGTGGGGAGCAGAGTCTGTGTCATCGGTGTTGTCCTCCTCGTCATCGTCGCTGTCGTCATCGCCTCTTTGTCATTGGGAGCGGCCTCGTCCTGGGAGCGGCTTCCTCCAGAGTGGCCTCTTCTTGGGAGCGGCCCTGTCCAGGGAGTGACCTCACCAGCAGCGGCCTTCTTGGGAGTGGCCTCTTCTTGGGAGCGGCTCCAACTGGGGAGCGGCCTCATCTGCGGAGCAGCCTAGTCCGGAGTGGCCTTCTTGGGAGTGACCTTGTCGGAATCATCGTTGTCGTCTTTTCATAAGAGACAGTCCTGACCGGTCAGTTTGATTTTTGATACTTGGCATGAAATAAAGCTTTGTTTGATTTTCGCTTTATATCAGTCTCGTTCCTTTGATCACGGACCCTAACAGTCTGGAGGCAGATGATCCTCGTGACATACCATGAGAAGGTCAATAGTAGCCTCACTTTATGTCACAGTGCCTACATCATTCCTCTCATTTCATCTCATCACGTAGGCATTTTATCATTTCATATCATCACAAGAATAAGAGTAATTATGGTACAGTAAAGTATTTTGAGAGACAGAGGGACCATATTCACTTAACTTTTATTATGGTGCGTTGTTATAATTGTTTTATTTTATTATTTTATTTACTATTATTATTTACTATTTTATTATTATATTATTATATTACTATACAATAATAACATTATTATGTCTTTCTTGCCTAACTTATAAATTAAGCTTTATCATGGGTGTGTATGTATAGGAAACAATATAGTACATATAAGGTTCAGTACTATCGCCAGTTTCAGGCATCCATGGGGGGTTTTGGAACATATCCTCCATGGATGAGGGGGACCACTGTTGATGGATTTCAAATCATCACATTGTACACCTCAACCTTGTACAATGATGTATGTCAATTATTTCTCAATAAAACTAGAAAAAAGGGCACCTGGGTGGCTCAGTTGGTTAAGCAGCTGCCTTTGGCTCAGGTCATGATCCCAGGGTCCTGGGATCAAGCCCCGCATCAGGCTCCCTGCTCAGCAGAGCCTCTTCTTCCTCTCCCTCTGCCTGCTGCTCTGTCTACTTCTGCTCTCTCTCTCTGTCAAATAATAAATAAATAAATAAATAAATAAATAAATAAAAAACACGTAGAAAAAAAGACCCAAAGTATTTTTCCAGGAGAACAAAAATATACATAGGAGTAAAAGTGGTTGTCCAGGGGAATAAAAGCATGAAGGACTCAGTGTTGACGGAGATTTTATCTTTAGAACCGACTGGGACTGGCCTGGGCAAACAGGAATGTAAGGTCACGTTCCATACATACCACATTTAAGTGCATCAGCTACTCTGACTCATTTACCAACAAACCCATAGCATTGCCAGATTTGAATCAGGCTGAGAGAGTAAGAAATCTCTGCAATTAGTCCAATTAGTGAAAGCTGCTCAGCCACTTGGGCCTTATAACCCAGAAGATTCCAAGATGTGCACAGTGTCTGTAGCAGATAAGGACGCTACATGGACTCTCCAGCAATTCTCAGATACAATACAGACTCTAAGGTTTTGGAGCAAAGCCATGTCCTTGTCCCCTTCAAGAAACAGCTTCTGCCTTATTACTGAGTCCTGAATGCCCAGCCATGGGGCCCGAGGTACAATTCAATCACAGTAGCTCATTACGAATCAGGTATTCTCTGAATTTCAGTTTACGACTGGATGTGCCAAATTGAGTAGAAATTGTTCTGAAGCATAAATAAGTTGGATGAACCCGTGGCTCAGTCTCCCAGGACACCTACCCCAGCTGTTTTGCTGTTACAGTTGCAATCGCCTCTGATTAAGTTTGCAAAAATGCTCAGTCATTCTCCAAGCCCCTGCTGCCTTCCAGCCAGGCCAACAGGCAAGTGAAGGGAGGATGTAGAACGAGTCACCATCCATGCATCTTTCAAGTCTTTGGCAGTAACACTAACTACTGCATTTCACTCGGGCATTGGTAGGAGAGGAAGTCCCAGCACCTTCTGCTTGGATCTTCCTACCTTAACAGCCATTAGTTCACAAGTCAGAGAGCCAACATGGTGATTTTGCCAGTTCCCAGTGGGTCTAGTCCAGCCATACACTCAGGAACTTGGGAAGGAACCCAAGGGAAATTCAGACTTACTAGTTTTGTATGGGCCTATTTAGCCAGAGCGGCTCCATTTTGGTTGAACAGCCATTTTGTTGTTTATGCAGTAAAACTTAAACTGACCCTGTCCCCTCCCCCCAGGGGAACTTATTTAAAAGCAAGTCCAAGAAACCAGTAAAATGTGTTCGACCAGTCCCTGATAACAGAGCCCAAATACAAGGGTGGGTGAGGTCAAGTCAGGTGGAGATAACAGCCGGAATGCAGGGATGAGTCGGGTCAGGTGGAGACATCCAATCAGTTGAGCGTGCATACTGTCTCCCTAGCTACCAAGGAGTGTAGGCCCCAGCTTTTGGGCGACTTTTGGGTGCCAATTCTGACCAAGGTGATAGGCTAGTTCAAATAGCTACTATGGGGTGAGTTGAAATTCAATGGCC
The DNA here is from genome assembly GCF_002288905.1 of Enhydra lutris kenyoni. NCBI lineage: Eukaryota > Metazoa > Chordata > Mammalia > Carnivora > Mustelidae > Enhydra > Enhydra lutris. Next base: position 886,265 of record NW_019154119.1, on the reverse strand, counting down.
ACCCGTGTGTGACCTAGCATGACTGTGCAGCTTTCTCTGTGTGTTGCAATCTTATTGGCCACCTGTGTGTGGCCAGGCTTAACCACATGGCCTTTGCTCTATAAAAGTTAGTCTGTGAGGCTGGGAGTGGTCGCCTTCTCTTTAAGAGGTGGCCCTGACTGGTTGGTTTGATTCTCGATGCTTGATGCAAAATAAAGCTTTGCTTGACCTTTGCTTTTATTCAGTCTTGCTCCTTTGATCATGGACCTATCAGGCTTAGACCCATACTCCATTTATCACCCAACTTCCATAAGCCCCAACTCTCAGAGACTATGGATGCATTTCAGGTCCTCAGGAATTAACACTAATTCTGATTTACTGACTACAATTCCTAAAGATATTGCTATTTCTCTTTCCTCAATTCACCATCATCCTGATATATGGATCCAGGTCCTTTGGGGGAAATTGCAGAAGAATATTTATACTATGCAATTGTGACAGCATCACTGCTCCTTCTTCAAGGAGACTCAGTCTATTTTTCATTCAAGAGGCTCCAGATCAATGAACTGGCTTGAGTGGGTTCACAGTGAGAGGACGTGAGGCTATGGGGACACCACAAGCTCTGCCTATTTTCTAGATCGCAAATGTTTATGACTATATTTGCTGCTTTAGTTGGCTGTCCCACTACCAGTCCCAAGGACACTGATGAAATAACCACAAAGAGTCATAACATTCAGATTGCTGTTCAACCCATACTGACCATTTTAGGAGCTAGGCCCCTGTTGTCCCAGGCACAAAAGTGGTCCTGCTTGGTCTCAGCCACTCTGAGGGTACATTAGAATGGGGGCTCCTATCACCCTCATCCCTAGCTAGCAGGAGATAGATAGTACAGAGCATTACAAAATTATGGCGTCTCACTCATCAAGGCAGTTTTCACTACTTTCGGTCCACTTGGAGACACGGTGGAAGGGGGGAGAGTCACAACTGCAAAATTTATTCTAACCTTCAGTTCCCTAAGTCTTTGGATTCCTTCTTCCCCATTATACCAAGGAAGTTATGGCACCTCATCTTGAGTTACGCCCCTGCTGAGTCAAGGCTTTAGTCAACAAAACAAACAAATGGAGAGTAACCATGCCAGCTGCTCAAGATACCACAGAGCTTTCAAAATCCCTGGCAATTGCACCTACATCAGCAAATGTAGTTCCACCCAACGGGATGTGCCATTATCATCATTGGTAACAAATATCAGTGAGGATTTAGTCAGAAAAACAGAAATCACCTTAGACATTTTCAGCATGAAGAGATTTAATACAGGAGATACTATTTCGAAGTGTTAAAAGGACTAGAGGACTGAAGTGGGGAGAGGAGGAGAGAGGTACTGTTACCCAGAGATCAGTCACTGCAAAAGTTGCTATCAGTCTGTATCAGTCTGCTGGGCCACCATAACAAAGATGGACAGTGACTGCCACCATCAAGGGGAATGCTCATGGCAGCTAGGATTGGGATGACAGCTATGGAAGTGCTAGAAGAGGGATTTGCTTGATTAATTGGATGCGATGTGTAAGAGAGAATCGTGGGTGGCTCCAATATGGCCCTGTGGTGATTCTTAACACCAAGGCCAGAGTGGCCCTTGATCCATGGATCTCTCTACTCTCCACACTCAATCCCATAGGGATCTCACCTAATCTCATGGATTTAAATACTATACATTTCTGGATAGACCTCCAGCCCTGATATATAACTCATATATAGTATCTTTAGACTGCTACATCCAACTGTCTTCCCAACATTTTCACTTAAATGACTAACAGATTAATCAAAGTTATTATATATCAAGCTGGACTTCATTCTATTTTTACCTTTTTAAAAATGTTTCTGATATTTTTATTGGTATCCTCCCATCACAGTTTCAATCCATTTCTCATGCCAAATAAACACCGTGACATTATCCTTGACTTTGCATCTTTGTCTCAACAACCAGATTTTAGCTCTACTTTTAAAAGACAATATAAATCCAACCACTCCTCACTCTCTCCACCCCACCACTCTGGTTCTTGCCTCCACCCTACCTCACCTAGGCCACTGCCCTAACCCCTGGCTGGTTGGCTTCATTCTATATTTGAGCCCTTATTGTCTATTGTCCACAAAGCAAGCTTAACCATTCTTTTCTTTTCCTTTCTTTTTCCTTTTTTAAAGATTTATTTATTTATTTTAGAGAAAGAGAGAGAAAGAGAACCCCTGATAGGGGCAGGGAGAGTGCGAGAGAATTTCAAGCAGATTCTATGCTGAGTGCAGAGCTGGATAGGGAGCTTGATCTCACAACCCGGAGATCACGACCTGAGCTGAAACCAAGAGTCAGAAGCTTAACCGACTGCACCACCCAGATGCCCTGCAGATCTGTTAACACTTAAATCAGATCATGTCTGTCACCTGCCCACTTCCTGTTCCTCAATGGATAAAACATATGGCCTTGTCCATCACTCACTGAATCACCAGGCTAAATCCATCACCAGGCTAAATCAAGGAAACACAAAATCCTTCCTAATACTCCCAAACCATCAAGACATAAGCCTCGGCATTTAGGAGGTTTGCCAGATCTCTGTGGAGCTCAAACTTGATTCTCAGCCTTTTAAAATGATACATCTCAGCCTGTTGTCCTCAACCCAACCCTTCAAGCCCCACACCTCCCTGGAAGCAATTTCCCAACAAATCCCAAAAGTGAACACGTCATAATCCATCAAACCTGTTTTTTCTCACTTTTCCTTATTCCCCAGGTAGTGATAGAAAGAACATGAGTTTGGGAAGTAGCCCACCAATCTCTCAGCATCTCATACCTTTTATCTACAGTGGGGACACAATACCTACTTATCAGGGATTTATGACCTATAAATGGGATAAAATATACAAAATGCCTGGTTATAGTCAGTTCGCAGTAAATGTTTCCTTTCCCTCTCCCTTATCCCAATATCTGCTTACTTTCCCTTTCTTCTTCTTTATTCCATTTTCTTCTTGAATCAAGTCGACTTTGTACTCATTCAGCCAAAGGAGATCCTGCCAAAATAAAATGGAAATTGAAGCAAATGGCCAAGTTTTGACACTCTTGAACCCTCCTTTTAATGCTGTGAAGTAATACTTTGCAGTTAAAGTAGCAAACAGTGCCATTTGGAACTAGCTTAATTATTTGGTCTCACTTTACTTGAAGAGATCAGGTTTTTACTCCCCTACCTGTCCAGAATGAATTACTGTAAGAGTGACCAGTTTCTTCTGTTGCCAGAAGTAATAAGATCTCAGAAACATGGTGGCTCAGAGACGGGAATTCAATGTGGAACTGAATTCATTTGATAGGATACTTAAATTTCATTGCTTGTACAGAAACTCTATTGTGTTGAAATATGAATGTATTTGGCTCATGCCATATTTTTATTTATAAAATATAGCTTAGTAGAGTGAAAAAGAAAAAAAATCCTATATAGACCTTTTAAAAGTAACCTGGTTTTAAAATGTTCTCCCTTGTTTTATGAAAGAAACATGGGAAGCAGTACATAAACTTTTGTAAGGAGATGAAGACCCCTGAAAAAATTGGGTTTCTAGAGATCTTTATATGTGGAAAAATATGGTAGTAAATCCAACCAACAAACTCCCAGCAGACAAGGTAAACTGTGGCCTAGCTTTAGCAGAGCAGAACCCTGATCACGCCTGCAAAGTGTTATCAGGAAACTGAAATGAATTGAATGAATCATCTATCTAGTTTTCTTTGTTTGTGATCATCCCTACATGTTATTCATCTCTGATTTAATAATAGAGTAAATTTTTGTGTGGAGTTTTCAAAAACCTCGTTTTCTGTTTCACTTATAAAGAAGCAGTTGTTCAGGCTCACGTGTATGCCCTTGGCATCCTAATTACAAGGAGCTGAGGCTATCAAACCCAATGTTTGCAAAGCCTGGTACCATCCTTACTAGAAGCACAGTTCAGGAAGAAGCTGGATCTGCAAGAAAGGTGAGTGATGGCCCAGCTTCCAGGGGACTTGACTCGACCAGACTGGAATAATTCTGTGGTATAGAAAAGTGACACCTGCCTCCTATCAACCCTGATAACCTGGAGAGCTTTAAGCAGAAATAACCCATCCAACTGAAATAAATGTGTCTGACCAAGAGAGAAAAAAAATCACTGAGCAAGTTTGGGTGATTTGATCATTGAGATCTTTCCATAGTCCTTGGACCAAGTATGCCCTAACTTCTCTAACTGCTGTATAAATACAAGCAAATCAGGAAGCTTATTTGCCATGTGTTTACAATTTACACCAGCAGGGGCAAAAAGGAGCTACCACAGATACTAAAAGGAACCAGTCTTCACAGGGAACTGGACTTCATTTTCCTTTATTTAGAGGTTGAGATGGAGCTATGTGAAGCCCACATTTTCTGACTATTACAATAGTATCTATATTTTTGCACCTGCAATGATCAATTCTACAACACTTAAAAAAAAAAAAAAAAAGGCACCAGCATGTTTCCAAACAATTCTATAACACACTTTACTTCAAGGTCTGTGCTGGTAATAGTAAATAAATAAATAAATAAACAAATAAATAAATAAATAAATAGGAAAGCAAGCAAGCAAAGCATTCCAGGGACCTTCTTAGAGATCAGTAGGCAGCAGTGGGGACCATGGCAAACCACACAGCAGATGAGATGGTACATGCCTAGAATAAGTGGGGTAGCTACCACTCAGCTCCCAGTTAGTGTTGTCATGTAAAAAGTCATGTTGTTTTGTTTTGTTTTGTTTTTCTAGTTATGTTAGTCACCATACAGTACATCATTAGTTTTTTATGTAATGTTCTAAGATTTATTGTTTGTGTTCAATACCCAGTGCTCCATGCAACACATGCCCTCCTTAATACCCATTAGTGGACCAACTCATCCCCCCACCCCTCTCCCCTCTAAAACCTTCAGTTTGATTCCCAGAGTCCATAGTCTCTCATGGTTCATCCCCCCCTCTGATTCCCGCCCCCTTCATTTTCCCCTTCCTTCTCCTAATGTCCTCCGTGCTATTCCTTATGTTCTGCAAATAAGTGAAACCATTTAATTGACTTTCTTTGCTTGACTTATTTCATTCAGCATAATCTCCTCCAGTCCCATCCATGTTGATGCAAAAGTTGGGTATTCATCCTTTCTGACAGCTGAGTAATATTCCATTGTATATATGGACCACATCTTCTTTATCCATTCATTTGTTGAAGGGTATCTCGGCTCTTTCCACAGTTTGGTTATTATCAGGTTTTAAGAGTATACTAGGGATTCCTGGGTGGCTCGGTGGGTTAAGCCTCTGCCTTCAGCTCAGGTCATGATCTCAGAGTCCTGGGATCGAGCCCCACATTGGGCTCTCTGCTCAGTGGGGAGCCTGCTTCTCCCCCAACTCTGCCTGCTGCTCTGCCTACTTGTGATCTCTCTCTCTCTCTCTGTCAAATAAATAAATAAAATCTTTAAAAAACAAAATAAAAGAGTATACTAAAATCCAGGTCAGGTGCCTAGGTGGCTCAGTTAGTTAAGCATCAGCCTTCAGCTCAGGTCATGATCCCCAAGTCCCAGGATTGAGTCCCACATCAGGCTCTCTGCTCAGTGGGGAGTCTTCTCCCTCTGCCCTCATCCCTCTCATTCTCTCTCTCTCTAAAATAAATAAATAAAATCTTTCTTAAAAATCTGGGTTTTTTAATTTTTTCACTTACTATAGACATAATTTAGTTTAAATAAGCAAAATATTCCTGAGACTACATAGTTTGCAAACTCTAATTAAGCCAAACATTCTAACAATGCTGATACCCCTGATATTGAGGAGCAGGTTAGATCCCAGGCCAGTCATGGGCATGGAGACCACAGGAAGACAAGGTATGAAAAGGGGATAATGAGTTCAGCTTAGAACCACGAAGTTTGGGAAAGGCAATCAGGGACCTGAGGGCATTTTCCTGGGGTCATGGGCATTTACCCATGCCTAGGAGGCAAACTAGAGACTGAGAATTAGCAGCCCAAGAAGTAGGAGGAAATCCAAGAGGGGGAAATCACACACATAAAAGAGAAGAGAGATTAGGAGGGAAGGTTCAGGTGAAGTGAAATGTTACACTGAGGCAAAATCTTTTACTTGGTATTCAGTATGGGCTACTGTAACAAAACTACCACAGTCTGGTGGCTTAAACAACAGAAATGTATTTCACTCACAGTTCTGGAGACTGTGAAGTCCTAAGAACAAGGACAGCCCATTCGGTTCCTGGTGAGGACCTGGTTATGTCTTCACATGATGGAGGGAGAGAGAAAGAACAAAGTTCTCGTCTCTTCTTATCCCACCATAAGGGTTCCACCTTCATAACCTAACCACTCACAAAGGACCCACCCCCTGATACCATCACAGTGGGCATTAAGGCTTCAACATATGAATTTTGAGGAGGGGCACAAGCATGCAGTCCATAACACTTGGTAAAGACAGGAAAAGTTCTGCTGGATTTGGCCATTAGGAAGTCCTCAGTGGTGATTGTAGTGAGCATGGAGGACAGACTGAAAGATCAACCCCACTGACCCAGCCTGCAGCTATTTGCAGGACCCTGTGTGGTCCCCTCACATCATGCCATGAACAGTCTGTGTGACAGCTAACATGTCATGGAGGTGATTATGTGTCACCTCCAAGTTTGGGTTATGGAGGACTATGGCATTCCATTGTCTTTCTTAGATGTATTCTCTCTCTCTCTGTCTCACTCTCTAGTCTTTTGTTCCAGGAGAAGCAAGCTTCCATATTGTCAGAAGCCCCATGAAGAAGGCTCACTTAGTGAGAACTGAAGCCTCTGAACAAAATTGGTAAGAACCAAGGTGTGCCAGCAACCATGTGAGGGAATGTGGAAGTCTCCTTCCATCTCAGTTGACCCTTGAGAGGACTGTAGCTCTCCCTTATTGCAAGCTTGTGAGAAATTCTGAGCCAGAACACCCAGCCACTTCCAAAGTCCTGATTCTTATAAGACAGCAATTATTTGTTGTTGTAAACTGCTATGTATTGAAGTAATCTGTTACACAGCAATACGAAACTAATACTGTGAGAGCCATTTTGGTGGAGGGATGGGGTAGAATCCAAGACACAGTAGGCTAAATAGTGGTTTAGACAAGAGGAAATGGAAAAGGGAAATGCAGATGAACTTTCAAGAACTTGACTGTAAGGAATGGGTGGGTGATTGACAAAAATAGCAAAGATTTAGCATTAGGAAAGGGATGGTTTTGTTTTTTTCTTTTTTTCATGGAAGAAGTTTGATCATATTCTTATTTGGGGAAGAAAAAAACCAAGAGAGAAAAAGAGTTTGGTGATAAAGATCATGGGGGCATGCCAATGCATCCGTGTCCTCGTGGAGGCAGAGGAAAGGGGACATAGTCTGCTGGCAACAGGAGGACAGTGAAAGCACAGAGAAACAAAGCTGTGAAAGGGAAGAAATAGGCCCTGAATGGCTCAGCCATTTTTGACTCTACCTCTTGCTGGTTCTAGACCTCTGCTATAAATATGCCATCTCTAAGTTTCCTGTCTTTCCAGGTTCCAAGATCTTTTATGTGCTCCCAAGTCTCCACCCAAGGAGAAAAGTAGGGGCCCTAGTATCAAACTGTAAGAAAGGAATAAATCCACAGTATGAATAGTTTCTGCTCTGGTCTGGGCATGTTATTTTGTATGATCAGAGCTAGAAATGTCTAAGGGTGTGGAGACACAATGTTTTGGAGTGATGATAGAAGGACATTCTCCAGGCTACAATGAAGTCATTCCATAAAAAATGGATGCATGATTCCAATCCCATCAGTTCAGATTTTATGGTATTCTCTTTTAGCCTGAACTTTCCTTCTTTCATGCTTCTATTCACCATTTTCCTCCACCTGGTATGTTCTTCACCCTGTCCTGTGCGCTGGCTTTGCGTGATCACTTATAACCAGTTCAAAGTCTTCCCTCTTTGTTTCCTAACGCCTTCCCCTGTTTGACATCTTTTCCTCTGATTCCTGTAGCATTTTCTTTGAACATCGTATTTTTGTGTTTGTGCTTTATATTAGTTATTTGTATAATTATATTATTGCCCCAGTTATGCTATCATACTTTTCTGATTCAGAGAGTATGCTACATTCACCTTCATACTGGAAGGTATAGCACCTCTCGCATAATAATCCAGTTACATGAAATACTGTATGTAAAGTGCTTCTAACATAATTCTAGACGCATGGTGGGTTCTCCTTTATGGTTTCCCTTCACTTTTCACTGGATGGAAGGGTTAATGTCTGGGTGGACAAATGGATATGTGGACTGACCAACTAAAGAAGGAACTCTGGCAATCTTATCTGTCCTTGGAGCATCCCAATAAGCAGAATGATGTATACTTTAGGAATATCTTATCTCTCTTCATCTCTGTGGGGAGCACTTGAGATCATTTTAATTCTAACAGCTAGTTTGTGTTCATTGGGAACTGGTTTAAGGTCATCCTGATAATATATATCCAGTACCCCTGAAGTTCCAGCTCTGGGCTTCAGAGGTCTCTGGGACTATGCCAAAAGGAGGAAAAGTCCCCCAAGTTGAGAACTGCAGAAGAAGCAAGAATCCATCCGAGTCCAGGGAAGACTTTCTTACTCATCACAGAATTCATTTTCATAGCTTCTCTGTGAGATCAGTTGGGCAAGCAGTAGTGCCATTGCACAATAAAGTTTTGATTAAATTTCATTCTGCCAAAATATATATGTTCATTGTGTTGGTAGCCATTTGCTTTTCTCAGGGACATAGTCAACTGTGCTTGTGGTTTTATTCTTCTTTGAGTAGAGTTCCTCTTCCTCTGGCCTTGAAGTCAAAACAAACCAGGGTGCACACAGGAGGTCAAAGATACAAAGGAAGGGAACGAAAATCTGCAATAATGTACATAAGCCTACAGTTTCTAGAATGTCAGCTGTGCCTGACACTTGACCAGTTGTCACTTTGACCCTCATCACAACCCCCACAAATATTGTAATCCTTATATCACAGACAGGAAAACAAAAACTTAACAACATCACTCAAGCTTACACAGCTAGAAAGCAGCCAAGTTAGGACTTCACCCCTCTCCAAAGCTTTAATTAACATTTGCCGTTACACCAGGCTACATTTCCAACTGGTGAAGGTGAATAGAACCTTCCCGGTACTTTTATTAAATTGCAAGAGCAGCAACAAGTCTTTGAAACTTAGTCTTTTTGTAAAAACAACAACAACAACAACAACAACAACAAAAAACAAAAAAACTCTCTCACATAATGTATTTTTCTCATTTACTTGTTATGGTAAACTGTTTCTAATGTAGGGAAAACTATGGGGAATAATAACACAAGATATATCTCTGTCCCCACTGGCAGACTTAACAAATTCTGACAATTTGCCATTTTCTTCCCAGTCTTTTGTTTAAAGCAAATTAACCATACAGTTGAAATCTCTAATATGACTTTTCCTAATCCCCTGTACCATCCCAGAAACAGCAGTTATTCTGAAATTGGCTTCTATCATGCCCAAATTTTTTGTTTTGTTTTAAGATTTATTTGCTTATTTATTTATTTGAGAGAGAGAAAGAGACAGAGGAGAGGCAGAGGGAGGGAGAGAGAATCTTCAAGCCAACTTCACTGAGAGTGGAGCCCACCCCAGGGCTCTATCCCAGGACCCTAGGATCATGACCTGAGCTAAAATCCAGTCAGCTGCTTAACAGAGTAGGCCATCCAGGTTCCCCAATGTCTGTGTTTTTATACTTTTACTGTTTTTATACTTTTATACATATATTTACGTATATCCATAAAGAACATTTGTTATTTTTTCTGTGTTTTTAAAACATTGAGCAATTGGTACTGCACTTCATACAATATTCTACAACCTGTATTTCTGCTCAACATACTCCCCATGTACTGGAGCTTTCTTCTTGGTTATGTATGTAGGACGACGAACTGGTTTATCTTAACTCCATATAAATAAGAATGTCCTTGCATGGACACAAACTATCAATTATCCTGTTGATAAACATAGAAGCTATTTCTAAATTTGTGATTGCATTTGTGAAAGCGACTTCAAGCGTTCTTGGACATGTGCTCTTGAGTACGTAGATATGTGGGAGTGTCTCTAGACTAGCATTGTCTTGCAGAAATATGGTGACACTGGCACTCCAGACCCAGGGGGGAGGGAAGCGAAGCATAAGAGGCACTGCTTTCAGTGCAAAATGGAAGAGGTTACCAAGAAGCTCAGTAATCAAGGCAAATAATATTTTATTGCAGCATTTAAGAGACAAATTAATGCGGGGAAAATCCATGAAGAAGAATGCGGGGAAAATATCAAGGGTCAGTAACGCTTCCGATCCATCTTAAAACCTCTAAGACAAAAGCAAAAATAAGTAATATTGATCTTGTCCTCTTTTTGGAAACTCATAACACATATTACCATATTAAAGGCTTTGAAGAATACTGCAGAAAAGAACCCTATTCAGCTTTGCTTAATCCTACAGATCCCAAATGTATTTGACCACACAGCCATTTGTAAGCAACATCATATATAACAGTAGAATATTTTTCAGGACAAGCTAATACAGTCTAGCTTACTGATAAACCAAGGCAGCAAAAGTCAAAAAGATCTTTCTAGTTGAGTAGGCATAAATCAATAAAAAAGTTATAAGGGTAGGAGTTCTTTTCTTCACTAATAAGTGTGTTATAATGAATAGTTTTTAATCTTTCCTTAGTTATTTTTTCAGACTTAGGTCATTATGATTATTAATTCTGTGAATACAGTTTTATAAATCATTAAACCTACACTGGCTGCAAGGAAAAATAATACCCTTCATTTCTGCTAACTGTATGAGGAAATGAAGACCTAAGGACCTGATCTTGCTGAAAGTTAAGAGTTAGAAGATCTGGACAAAATGGAAAACACCTGCCTCATGCTCTGGAGACAGAGGGAAAGCAGGCAGGATTTGGAGGAGCATTGAAATCTGTACAAGGAAGCCTCTGTTTTTTTGTGGCTTTCCTCCAAAAGCAGTAACTTGAAGATGGGTCAATAGAAAGTAAATGATCTGAATGACGGGGGGGGGGGGAACCCCAAACAAAAGCAAACAGAGCTTCATGGATATATATGGAACAATTTCAAAAGGTCTAACATGCATAAATGTAGTTAAAGATGGAGGAGAGAAAGAGAAAAGGATAGTAAAAAGGATCTCAATAAATAAAGGCCAGAAGCTTCCAATTGGCTAATGAGTCAAATTTACAGATTCCATAGGCTCATGAACCCCAAACAGAATAAATTTGAAGAAAATCAGACTTAGGTCATCATGCTCAAAGATAAAGGGAAAATCATGGAATCATCATTTCTGAGAAAATAGCACATTACATTCAGCATCTATATGAATGATTACAACTTCTCATCAGAAACTGAGGAGCCCTCAGACAGTGACCTAACTTTAAAGCACTGACAGGAGGAAAAAATACCTGTATCCCCCCCCAAAATATCTTCCATTAATGAAAGCAAGATAAAGATATTTTCAAATAGTGGGAAACTAAGGGTGTTTGTTGCCTGCACACTTGCTCTACAAGAAATGTTACTGTGAGCTCTTTAGGCTGAAGGGAAATAGCACCACAGGGAAATTCAGAAAGAGAAAGTACAGAGATTTATATACAGGACTGTTTGGGAGGGGAGGGTGGTTTGTTTTTTTTCTGTTCTTTTTTTTTTTTTTCTTTTCCTTTTGGGAGCTAATATATTTATTTTGTTCTATTCTTTAAAATGGCAAATATTCTAGGAAGTTGTGATGTTCTATCATATTTCCACAGCTTCACACACATTGTCCTTTCTGCCTGGAATGCTCTTACCCAATTTGTCCGCTTAGAAAACTTTGGCACATGCTTTCAGTTTTATCACAGAATGTATGATATCATTAATAACACCATCTGTGATGTAATTAGCCAGCTTTAGGGTCCCTCTTCATATGTTCACACTGCATACATAACATGAGCCCCAAAGAAGCAATGAAAGGATTGGTTCACAGCTTTTTGTTTGCTTATACTTTCCAACTAGACTGTATGTTCTTAGAGGAAAGAGAATGATGCCCAGGAAGGACTAGCTTCCTACTTATTCCTACTTAGTGAACGAATGAATGTATGTAACAAACACCTAAACCTAACATTTAAGGCAAACAAAAAGTGTTCATTTGTCTTTTCTCTCTCTTTTATCTAAAAAGAGAAAGACAGACACATGAATAGTTTATATATGTATATATATATATACTGTATAGTTTTTATATATATATATAATATATCTGGGCTTAAAATTATATATGCATAAAATTATATATGATGTATAAGTATGTAATCTTAATTTTTAAATGATTTTTAAAGAAATTCCATATGCAGTATTTAAAAATTTACCTTGTGATTACCATATACCATGATTCACATATTGAGGGATGAAAAGATGATGTGTTAAAGGTGCAGAAATACAGCAAAATTTAAGTATTTTTTAATCATTTTATCTTTTCATTGTAAGTGTACTCTTTTAATAAAACTGTTTCTTCTCTTAATTTCCTTCGAATGCTCCTTATTTTTTTAAAGATTTTATTTATTTATTTGATAGACAGAGATCACAAGTAGGCAGAGAGGCAGGCACAGAGAGAGAGGAGGAAGAAGGCTCCCCACTGACCAGAGAGCCTTGCAGGGCTCGATCCCAGGACCCTGATCCCAGGCGAAGACAGAGGCTTTAACCCACTAAGCCACCCAGGCACCCTTCTAATGCTTTTTAAAGACAAACTTTTGACATTGTCTCATAGAGTTTACTAGCATGTAGATGTAATATGTATAAGAACTACAAAATAAAGCATGGTGGGAGCATAAGTAGATGGACTTACATCATTGCAAGGATTATACGTGTGAAGGGGTATAAGACTAGCTCTAAGTAATTACCTCTAAGATTAACTGGTGAGACTCTGAAAAACTAAGGATGTATATTATAATCCTTAAAACTAAAAATATAACACAAAGATGTACCACTAAAAATCCAATGGATAACATTAAAACTGGGTGTGGTGCATAAACAATGAATCTTGGAACATGGAAAAAATAAAATTAAATTAAAAAAATAAAATGGAATTCTAAAATGTATAGAATATAAATAATGCAGAAGAAGGCAGAAAAAAAAGACAATAAGGGAATAGTGAAAAGAGGGAACAAACTAAGTAACAAATTAGTAGACCTAAATCTAAGCTAATATATTAGTGATATCAAATGTTAATGGACTAAACATGCCAAAAATGATCAAAATGGATTTTTTTAAAGCCAAGATTAAATTTATGCTGTCTATAAGAGACACCTTTTGAACCTAGTGCCATATTTTAAATATAAAGACAGAAAGATGAAAATAAATACATGGGAAAATACATATCATGTAAATAGAATAAGAAGGCCATGATGCATATATTAATATCAGCTAAAACAGACTCAGATAAGAGTAGAATTTTGCCAAGGATAGAAAAAGCATTTCATAATGTTAGTTATCTATTGGCTTTTCATAGGATATAACAATCATGTATATATATCTAAGGGCCTCAAAATAGAAGGGGAAACTGATAGAATTAAAATAGAAATGGGGTATTTACCCCAAAGATACAAATGTAGTGATTCGAAGGGGCATCCGGACTCCAATGTTTATAGCAACAATGTCCACAATAGCCAAACTATGGAAAGAGCCCAGATGCCCATCAGCAGATGAATGGATAAAGATGTGGTATATTTATATAGCTAGCTAGCTAGATAGATAGATAGATTACTCAGCCATAAAAAATGAAATCTTGCCATTTGCAACAATGTGAATGGAACTAGAAGGTATTATGTTAAGCAAAATAAGTGAATCAGAGGAAGAGAATTATCATATGAGCTCACTGTAGGCGGAATTTAAGAAACAAAGCAGAGAAAGAGGAAGAGAGGAAAAAATTAAACAAGATGAAACCGGAGAGGGAGACAAACCATAAGAGACTCTTAATCTCAGGAAACAAACTGAAGGTTGCTGGAGGGTAAGGGAGAGGTGGGGTGGGTGGATGATGGACATGGGGGAGGCTATGTGTTGTAGTGAACCTTGGGTGTTCTGTAAGACTGATGAAACACAGACCTGTACCCCTGAAACAAATAATACATTATATGTTAATAACAAAAAAATTAACAAATAACAAAATACAAATACAAAAAACAAAACACAAATACAAAAAACAAATAACAAAAAATAAACAAATCAATTAAAATAAATAAATAAATAAATTTCTTTATTTTTTTATTATGTTATATTAGTCATCATACGGTACATCATTAGTTTTTGATGTTGTGTTCCATGATTCGTTGTTTGCGTATAACACCAGCGCTCCGTGTAATCCATGCCCTCTTTAATACTCATCACCAGAAAGGAAAAAGATAAGGAATTAAAACAGAAATGGACATAATACATAATCCTACTACCTAATCATAGTAGGAGGAGTTAACACTCTTTTCTCAGAATTTGGTGGAATAAGAACAACTAGATTTTTAAAAAGTGAAAAATAGAGGATCTACTATTAATCACTTGCATTTAATTTCTACGTGTAACTCATTATAGCCAATGATAGGAGAATACACACTCTCTTCAAGGGCTCATGGATCATTTATAAGCAAAGACCATATGTTAGCTCATAACAACAGTTTCAATAAATTTAAAAGGATTCAATCCATACAAAGTATGTTCTCTTACCACAGTGGAATCAAATTAGAAACCAATAACAGAAAGATATTTATAAATTTTCTAAAAATTCATATGTAAAAAGTGTTAACCTCAACTCATACCTCACATCTTAGAGAAAAAAAAAAAAAACCTCAAAAAAATCCACTCAAAGTGGATTATAGACCTAAATGAAAATCACACAAAGCTATAAAATATCTAGAAGAAAACATAGGGGAAAAAAATCCTTTGTTTAAGGAAAAAGTTCTTAGGTATGGTACTATCTAAGAAGTATGATCCATAAAAGAAGAAATATACTAGACTCCATCAAAGCTAAAATTTATGTTAAAGACACTTTAAAAATAATAAAAAGATAAGCCACAGACTGTGAGAAAATTTTTTCATTACATACCTTTGACAAAGCATTTGTACTCTAAATATATAAATAACCCTCAAAACTCCACAATGAGAACAACCCAAGTTCTTTTAAATGCAAATGATTGAAAAACTTCACCAGTAAGGAAAACAGATGACAAACAAGCATATGGAAAGATACCATCATTAGTCATTTAAAAAATACGAATATAAAAACATTTTTAAAATTACTATATTACTATTACTATATTATTATATTGGTCTATTACTATATCTATTAAGATTGGTTTCTTGGGGCCCCTGGGAGGCTCAGTGGGTTAAAGCCCCTGTCTTTGGCTTGGGTCATGATCCCAGGGTCCTGGGATTGAGCCCCACATCGGGCTCTCTGCTCAGCGAGGAGCCTGCTTCCCTCTCTCTCTGTGCCTGCCTCTCTGCCTACTTGTGATCTCTGTCTGCTGAATAAATCAATAAAATCTTAAAAAAAAAAAGATTGGTTTCTTTAAAGTAACAATATCAAGTCCTAATGAAGATGCAGAACTGGAACTCTAATACGTTGTTGCCAGCAACACAGAATAATGTAGCCACTTTGGAAAATCAGTTTGGCAGTTTCTTTACAAACATTTGTGCAGCATAATCCACAACCCAATCCTATATATTTACCCAAGAGAACTGAAACTTCTGTTCACAACAAATCTGTACACAAATATTTATAGCTGCTTTATTTATATCTGTCCAAAACTAGAAAGAGCCTGAAAATCCATCAGTGTGTGAAATGGTAAATAAAACACAATATACTTGGGCAAATTGAATGCAATTACTTGGCAATAATAAGGAATCAACTGATCACACTGATGGATCCCAGGACCATTCCGCTGAGTAACAGAAACCACATACAATAGAGTGCACAGTGTATGATTCCATTTAGGTAAAATGCAAACTAACCTACAGTGAAAAAATAGCCTGTCAGTGGCTGTCTGTGATGAGGAGTGGAGGGACGGATGCTCACAAAAAGGCATGAGGAATCTTTTGAGAATGAGGAAATAGTCTGTATCTTGATTGAAGGGGTAATTTCATGGGTGTATGTAACTGTCAAACTCGTGGTATTTAACACTTCAAGGAAGTCCAGTTTTTTCTTTTTTCAAAGAGGTACAGTTTATTGCAAATAAAGCATTTTTCCTCAAGTTGATATGGAAAAGACATCTCTAATAATCATTTTGCCGTCTTATGATGTGGTTCTTCCCCTAAAAATGAATAAAACATAAAAATTTTTGTCTAATAAGCTGATTTGCATCATCAAGTCACTAATATACCATCTTCCTAGAAGTCTCCTCTCATGTATCACAGTTTTTCCATCTTTTTTCTTCCACCAGCTCCCCTGAGTGCAAGGAGCTAAGTTTTGTTGCCCAGAATTTGGTGCTTCAGGCGATTCTGTTTTCCCTGGAATTGAACTAAACTTCTTCAATTCTGCATTTTCCCATCAACTCATATCCAGATGTTACTCGATTAGTTTCAGAGCTCAATGCAACTGAATTATTGATGCCTGGAGAGACCCTATTCGGATTCCCATAAACCGCCTGGAACGACAGGCCAGATTGGCCCAGGGAAATTTGTCAGCCCAGAATACTGTCCAAATGCCTAGCACTCAGAGTCACAAACTCAGAGCGGGGTTCGGAGAACACTAGTCCAGTCCCCAGCTTCCATTCCACCCGACCCTCACCAACAACTCACCTTCCAGCCTCTTTCCGAACACTCCAGTGATGAGGAGCTGACAACCACGTTTGCTGTCTTCCTTATGATGAATCAAATCTCTCTCCCTTGAAGTTTACTCCTTGTTTCCCTTCTGGCCTCTCTCCCCACTTGCGGGGATGCCCAGAGTTCTCAATTCAACTTCCCATTGTCCACAGCCCTTTCTGCACATCTAGGCGACTCCCACTAGAGGGCACTCCGAGCACTGCTCAGTCCCTCCTGGGCCGGCTCCTCTGCATCTTCTCTGTCATAGTGTCAGCCCACCTAACCTCTGCCAAGAGATCCATAACTGTCATTTCAGATTACTTAGCGCTTTAAACCCAAGTAAAGGTAGATAGCTACCTAGGAGTAGCTGGATTATATGATAACCCTATATTTAACATTTTCAGCAACTGCCAAACTGTTTTCCAAAGATGTGGCACCATTTTATGTTCCCACTAACAGTGAATGAGGGTTCTGATTTCTTCCCATCTCCTCACTGGTTATTGTCTGTCTTCTTAAATTGTAGATATTCTGATAAGCGTGAAATGGCCTCTCACCGTGGTTTTGATTTGCCTTTCCCTGATGATTAATGATGTTGAGCATATTTTATATCTTTACTGGACATTTCTATATCTCCCGTGAAGAAATGTCGATTCAAATCTTTTATCCTTTTTTTAAAAAATATTTTATTTATTTATTTGAGAGAGAGAGAGAGAGACAGTGAGAGAGAGCATGAGTGAGGAGAAGGTCAGAGGGAGAAGCAGGCTCCCTGTGGAGCTGGGAGCCCGATGCGGAACTCGATCCAGGGACTCCACGATCACGACCTGAGCTGAAGGCCGTCACTTAACCAACTGAGCCACCCAGGCGCCCTTATCCTTCTTTAATTGGGTTATTTGTCTATTTATTATTGAATTGTAAAGGTTCTTTATGTATTCTGGATATAAAACCCTTATCAGATATATGATTTTCAAATATTGCTTCTCAGCCTTTCGGTTGCCATTTTACTTTCTTGGCAGTGTCCTTTGAAGTACAAATTTGTAATTTGGATAAAATCTCACTTGCCAATCTTCTCTTTTATTGCTTGCATTTTTAGTGTCATTTCTAAGAAATCATTGCCTAACCCAACATCATAAAGATTTATTCCTGTTTTGCTTCTACATGTTTTTATATTTTAGTGCTTACATTTACCTTCATAATTCACTTTCAGTTAATTTTTGTTTATTGTGTGAGATAGGGGTTCAAGTCCATTCTCCTGCATGTGGATATCCTGTTGTCTCAATATAGATTTGCTGAACGAATGAATGAAAAGTTTGATATGACTTGTCTTCAAAGATACCAAGCATCTAAGTTTTAACTATGATTCTTACAGGCTAAAGGAAAATAAGGAATCTATTTGACTGGTGCCAGACAGAACAAATCTACCTAATATATTTCTAAGGCTTTTTTTTCCCTAAGGCTTTTACAATGAAGAAGAGAGTGTATTAGAACTGTTGACAAAGTGTGACAGCACTTCAGCCATATTAAGCTCTGCTAATAATTCAGCTAGTAGTCAAGTACCCCCATCTGGGAAGGGTTAGAGTACTCATAGCACCTGTAAATTTGGGAAGAAGAATGCTTTGTTTGTGGAGAAAGAGCAGACTTCGGCCAAATTAAGAAGACCAGATAAAAATTACTTAGAGTCCCTGGGGTCCAAACGACTAATATATATATGACAACAGTCCTTATTTTTATCTTTGAAATTTTCTCCTTTTTAAAGATTTTATTTACTTATTTGACAGAGAGAGAGACAGCACAAGCAGGTGAGCGGGAAAGGGATAAGCAGGCTCCTCACAGAGCAGGGATCCCAATGAGGAACCCCATTCCAGGACACTGAGATCATGATCCAAGCTGAAGGCAGACATTTAACCAACTGACCCACCCAGATGCCCCCAACTTCAAAATTTTCTATCCCAAATTTGCAACTAAGTATATTGAGAGTTTTGTCCATCTTTAAAATTCATCTCTGGCTTCATAAGGGCCATAAGGAGGGCCTAGTTTATGTGCTGCTTTTGTGAACTCTTCCCAGACTCCTCTAAATAACTCTGCCCTCAGAATTCCAGCTGCCCTGGCTTTCCCAAATCCTCGACTCTGTCTTATCAACTCAAGGAGACCATCAGCCTCTGTCTGGGTTTCCCTTCCCTGTGTTGTGACTTGGAAAAAAATTTTTTAACCAATAAGCTGAGGAAATTGTGGGCTCATCTTGTTTATTTCCCTTTGTTCAGTGACCACTGTCAGGCACTGTCTATTGTTCAACATTTGAACATTGTTACATATATTTTTCTTGTATTTTAGTTATAAATTCAGTCCTGATTTTTAAATCATGACCATTTGTGGATGTCCCATATCACAGATTTTGATATGTCATATTTTTCATTTTCATTTTGAAAAATGGGTCTTGAACTCATAACCCTGAGATCAAGGCTGGCAGCCAGGCACCCCTGATTCAAAACATTCTAATTTACTGTGCAAGCTCTGCTTTGATGTGTAGGTAATTTTGTAAGGGCCTACTTAGCCAGGCAACTCCATCTCAGTTGAACAGCCATTTTGTTGTTTATGCAGTAAAACTTAAACTGACCCTACTCCCCCTCCCCCAGAGGAACTTAGTTAGAAGCAAGTCCAGGAAACCAGTAAAATATGGTCGACCAGTCCCTGATAACAGAGCCCAAATACAAGGATGGGTCAGGTCAGGTGGAGATAACAGAGCCCAGAATTCAAGGACGAGTCAGGCCAGGTGGAAACAATCTCATTGGCCAGGCTCAACCACATGGCCTTTGCTCTATAAAAGCTAGTCTGTGAAGCTGGGGGTCATCGCTCTCTCTGTAAGAGATGGCCCTGGCCAGTCGGTTTGATTCTCGGTGCTGGCACAAAATAAATCTTTGCTTGACCTTCGCTTTGTATCAGTCTCACTCCTTTGATCACAGACCCCATCAATTTGAAAGTGTATGCATACTGTCCACAGAGAAAGGTGTTGAAATTTGACTACAGTTATGGATTTATTTGTCCTTTCAGTTATGTAAGTTTTTACCTATATACTTTAAAGCTCTGTTATTTGATGCATACAAATTACGTTTGTCTTTTTGATAAATTGGCTTCTTTATCATGATGTAATATCTTTCTTTCTCACTTAAAATATTCCTTACTCTACAACCCAAGTGTCCATCAATAGATGAGTGTATAAAGATGTTGGGTGTGTGTGTGTGTGTGTGTGCATGTGTAGATATATAGAGAATATACAGAATATAGAATATTGAGTTTAGAGGCAAGATCGCAGAGGAGTAGCAGGCTGAGACGACATCAGGTAGCAGGAGATCATCTAGATAGCTTATCAAACCATTGCGAACACCTACAAATCCAACAGGAGATAGAAGAGAAGAAGAGCAGCAATTCTAGGAACAGAAAATCAACCACTTTCTGAAAGGTAGGACATGCAGAGAAGTGAATTTGAAGCGACAGGAAGATAAACCGTGGGGGGAGGGGCTGGCGCCCAGCAAGCGGCCAAGCAACGGAGTGCAAAATCTGAACTTTTAGAAGTCTGTTCCACTGAGGAACATTGCTCCAGAGGCTAAGCTAGGGTGGAGCCCAAGTGAGGACAGTGTTAGTCTCAAGTCCTGTGGGGTCACAGAAGGATCGGGGGTGTCTGAGTATAGCAGGCTCTCAGGTATCAGAGCAGGGAAGCTGGCTACAGAGGCAGAGCCGAGGAGTGAGCTCTCAGCTTGGGGTTTCCTTAAATTGTGATCCGTGGCACAGTCAGGCCACTGCTCTTTGAGCAGGGACCCCACACGTGGCAGATCCGGGGAGACCCACCTTCCTTCACTGGAGGAAGTTGGAGACTCCAAACAGGGCCATGCACCATGAACAGAAATGCTCGGTCACAGGCCAAGTGAGCTCAGAGAATAGCCAGAGACCAGGGAGACGGTAGTGATTGAGCGCTTTTCCCTGAGGCTGCACTGAGCAGTGGAGCCCCGAGCTCTCGGCTCCTCCGGGTCAGAGATTGGGAGGCCGCCATTATCATTCCTGTCCTCCAGAACTCTACGGAAAGCATTCAGGGAATAAAAGCTCCAAGATCAAACCCGAGCAGATTACCTAGCGCCACCCCTGACAAGAGCGGCACAATTCTGCCTCAGGCAAAGACATTTGAGAATCACGGCAAGAGGACCCTCCCACAGAAGATCAACAAGAACATCCAGCCAAGACTAAGTTCACATATCAAGGAAAACAATGGAACTCCAGAGATAGGGGAAAGCTGTGCATAGAGTGCTTGGCTTTTCCCCCCATGAGCTTTAGTCTTGCAAAGTTAATTTTTTTTAATTTTATTTTTTTCTTATTCTAATTTTAAGTTTTCCTCTTTCCTCTTTAAACATTTTTTAACTAGTTTATCTTAACAATACCTTTCTTTAAAAAAAATCTTTTTAAACCTTCACTGTTATAGTCGTATTTTATCCCTTCATTGTATTTAACTTTAGTTTTTTGTATACATTTAGGAAGTTTTTTTCTTAAAAATTTTGGGATATAATTTCTTCTAATAGATCAAAATATACCCTAATCTAGCACATGGCTTTGTTCTAGTCTCCAGTCTGAGCATATTCCCTCCTTTTTTTTTTTTTAATTTTCTTTTTCCAACCAACTTATCTTATCAATACCTTTTTTAGAATTTTTTTTAAATTTTCATCTTTACAGTCATATTCCACCCCTTCATCATGTTCACTCTTATTTTTATATATATATAAGTTTTATTTCCTTTAAAATTTTGGGAGGCAATTTCTTCCAAGAGACCAAACTAAACCCAGAATCAAGTGGGTGGCTCTGTTCTATTCACCGGTCTAATATATATGTATTATATTTTATTTTTTTATTTTATTTCTTTTTTCCCCTTTCTTCTCCCCTTGTTTTGGATCTCTTCTGATTTGGTTAGCATACATTTTTCTGAGGTCATTGCTACCCTTTTGGTATTTTATTCTCTCGTTCATATATTCTTATCTGAATAAAGTGACAAGGTGAAAAAACTCACCTCAAAAAAAAAAAAAAGAACAAAAAGCAGTACTGACAGCTAGGGACCTAATCAATACAGACATTGGTAATATGTCAGAACTATAATACAGAACTATGATTCTCAAGGTGACAGCCTGCCTTGAAAAAGGCATGGAAGATATTAGAGAAACCCTGTCTAGAGAATTAAAAGCTCTTTCTGGAGAAATAAAAGAACTAAAATCTAACCAAGTTGAAATCATAAAAGCTATTAATGAGGTGCAATAAAAAATGGAGGCTCTTACTGTTAGGATAAATGAGGCAGAAGAGAGAATTAGTGATATAGAAGACCAAATAATGGAGAATAAAGAAGCTGAGCAAAAGAGAGACAAACAACTACTGGACCATGAAGGCAGAATTTGAGAGATAAGTGATATCATAAGATGAAACAATATTAGAATAATTGGAATTCCAGAAGAAGAAGAAAGAGAGAGGGGGCAGAAGGTATATTGGAGTGAACTATAGTAGAAATTTCCCTAATTATGGCAAAGGGAACAAGCATCAAAATCCAGGAGGCACAGAGAACCCCCCTCAAAATAAATAAAAAGAGGTCCACACCCCATCATCTAATAGGAAAACTTACAAATCTTAGTGACAAAGAGAAAATCCTGAAAGCAGCTCAGGACAAGAACTCTGTAACATAAAATGGTAGAAATATTTGATTGGCAGCAGACCTATCCATAGAGACATGGCAGGCCATAAAGAACTGGCATGGTATATTCAGAACACTAAACGAGAACAACATGCTGCCAAAAATACTATATCCAGCTAGGCTATCATTGAAAATAGAAGGAGAGATTTTAAAAAAGCCTCCAGGACAAACAAAAATTAAAAGAATTTCCAAACACCAAAAACAACCCTGCAGGAAATATTGAAAGGGGTCCTCTAAGCAAACAGCTTAAAAGTAGACCAGAAAGAAACAGAGACAATATACAGTAATAGTCACCTTACAGGCAATACAATGGCACTAAATTCATATCTCTCAATAGTTACCCTGAATGTAAATGAGTTAATTTCCCAATCAAAAGACACAGGGTATCAGAATGGATAAACAACCAAAACCCATCAATATGCTGTCTATAAGAAACTCATTTTAGACCCAAAGACATCTCCAGATTTAAAGTGAAGGGGTGGAAAACAATTTACCATCCTAATGGACATCAAAAGAAACATGGGGTGGCAATCCTTATATCAGATAAATTAGATTTTAAGCCAAAGACTACAATAAGAGATGAAGAAGGACACTATATTATACTCAAAGTGTCTGTCCAACAAGAAGATCTAACAATTTTAAATATCTATGCCCCTAACATGGGAGCACCCAACTATATAAACCCATTAATAACAAAATCAAAGAAACACACTGACAATAATACAATAATAGTAGGGGACTTTAACACCCTCCCCCCCGCCTTGAAATGAACAGAACATCCAAGCAAAAGATCAACAAGGAAATCAAGGCCTTAAATGACACACTGGACCAGATAGACATCACAGATATATTGAGAACATTCCATCCCAAAGCAACAGAATACACATTCTTCTCTAGTGCACATGGAACATTCTCCAGAATACATCACATCCTGGGTCGCAAATCAGGTCTCAACCAGTACCAAAACATTGGGATCATTCCCTGCATATTTTCAGACCACAATGCTCTGAAGCTAGAACTCAAACACAAGAAGAAAGTTGGAAAGAACTCAAATACATGGATGCTAAAGAGCATCCTACTAAAGAATGAATGGGTCAACCAGGAAATTAAAGAAGAATTGAGAAAATTAATGGAAACAAATAAAAATGAACACAACTGTTCAAAATCTGTGGGACACAGCAAAGGCAGTCCTGAGAGGAAAGTATATAGTGATACAAGCCTTTCTCAAGAAATAAGAAAAGTCTCAAGTACACAACCTAACCCTACACCTAAAGGAGCTGGAGAAGGAACAGCAAAGAAAGCCTAAACACAGCCCAAGAGAAATAATAAAGATCAGAGCAGAAATCAATGAAATAGAAACAAACAGACAAACAAAAAAACAGTAGAACAAATCAACGAAACTAGGAGCTGGTTCTTTGAAAGAATTAGTAAGATTGATAAACCCCTGGCCAGACTTATCAAAAAGAAAAGAGAAAAGACCCAAATAAATAAAATCATGAATGAAAGAGGAGAGATCCCATCCAACACCAAAGAAATACAAACATAAGAACATACTATGAGCAACTATATGTCAGCAAATTTGACAATCTGGAAGAAATGGATGCATTCCTAGAGATGTATAAACTACCAAAACTGAACTGGGAAAAAATAGAAAACCCGAACAGACTCATAACCAGTAAGGAGATTGAAGCAGTCATCAAAAAACTCCCAACAAACAAGAGCCCAGGGCCAGACGGCTTCCCAGAGGAATTCTACCAAACATTTAAAGAAGAATTAATTCCTATTCTCCTGAAACTCTTCCAAAAAATAGAAATGGTAGGAAAACTGCCAAACTCATTTTATGAGGTCAGCATCAGCTTGATCCCAAAACCAGACAAAAACCCCACCAAAAAGGAGAATTAGAGGCCAATGTCCTTGATGAACACAGATGCGAAAAATATCACCAAAATGCTAACCAATAGGATCCAACAGTACATTAAAAGGATTATTCACCATGACCAAGTGGGATTTATTCCTGGACTGTAAGGTTGGTTCAACATCCATGAATCAGTCAATGTGATACAATACATTAATAAAAGAAAGAACAAGAACCATATGATACTCTCAGTAGATGCTGAAAAGCATTTGACAAAGTACAGCATCCTTTCTTGATCAAAACTCTTCACAGGGTAGGGATAGAGGGTACATACCTCAGTATCATCAAAGCCATCTATGAAAAACCCACCGCAAATATCATTCTCAATGGAGAAAAACTGAGAGCTTTTCCGCTAAGGTCAGGAACACGGCAGGGATATCCATTATCACCACTGCTATTCAACATAGTACTAGAAGTCCTAGGCTCAGCAATCAGACAACAAAAAGAAATTAAAGGCATCAAAATCGGCAAAGAAGAAGTCAAACTATCACTCTTTGCAGATGATATGATACTGTATGTGGAAAACCCAAAAGACTCCACTCCAAATCTGCTAGAACTTGAACAGGAATTCAGTAAAGTGTCAGGATATAAAATCAGTGTGCAGAAATCAGTTGCATTTCTCTACACCTACAGCAAGACAGAAGACAGAGAAATTAAGAAGTTGATCCATTTATAATTGCAACCAAAACCATAACATACCTAGGAAGAAACCTAACCAAAGAGGCAAAAAATCTGTACTCAGAAAACTAAAATACTCATGGAAGAAATTGAGGAAGATGCAAAGAAATTGAAAAACGTTCCATGCTCATGGATTGGAAGAACAAATATTGTGAAAATGTTTATGCTACCCAAAGCAATTTACACATTTAATGCAATCCCTATCAAAATACCATCCATTTTTTTTTCAAAGAAATGGAACAAATAATCCTAAAATTTATATGGAACCAGAAAAGATCCCAAATAGCCAGGGGAATGTTGAAAAAGAAAGCCAAAATTGGTGGCATCATAATTCCAGACTTCAAGCTCTATTACAAAGCTGTCATCATCAAGGCGGTATGGTACTAGCACAAAAAACAGACACATAGATCAATGGAACAGAATAGAGAGCCCAGAAATAGACCCTCAACTCTATGGTCAACTAATCTTCGACAAAGCAGGAAAGAATGTCCAATGGATAAAATACAGTCTCTTACAAATGGTGCTGGGAAAATTGGACAGCCACATGCAGAAGAATGAAACTGAGCCATTTCCTTACACCACACACAAAAGTAGACTCAAAATGGATGAAAGACCTCAATGTGAGATAGGAATCCATCAAAATCCTTGAGGAGAACACAGGCAGCAACCTCTTCGACCTCAGCTACAGCAACTTCTTCCTAGGAACATCACCAAAGGCAAGGGAAACAAGGGCAAAAATGAACTATTGGGACTTCATCAAG
>NW_019154119.1:830462-860295 GCF_002288905.1 Enhydra lutris kenyoni | reverse complement strand
TTTTTGTGTGTGGTGTAAGGAAATGGATGAAAGACCTCAATGTGAGATAGGAATCCATCAAAATCCTTGAGGAGAACACAGGCAGCAACCTCTTCGACCTCAGCTACAGCAACTTCTTCCTAGGAACATCACCAAAGGCAAGGGAAACAAGGGCAAAAATGAACTATTGGGACTTCATCAAAATCAAAAGCTTTTGCACAGCAAAGGAAATAGTCAACAAAACCAAAGGACGACTGACAGAATGGGAGAAGATAGTCACAAATGACATATCAGATAAAGGTCTAGTATCCAAAATCTATGAAGAACTTATCAAACTCAACACCCAAAGAACAAATAATCCAATCAAGAAATGGGCAGAGGACATGAACAGACATTTCTGCAAAGAAGACATCCAGATAGCCAACAGACACATGAAAAAGTGCTCCACATCACTCGGCATCAGGGAAATACAAATCAAAACCATAATGAGATACCACCTCACACCCATCAGAATGGCTAAAATTAACAAGTCAGGAAATGACAGATGCTGGCAAGGATGCAGAGAAAGGGGAACCCTCCTACACTGTTGGTGGGAATGCAAGCTGGTGCAACCACTCTGGAAAACAGCATGGGGGTTCCTCAAAAAGTTGAAAATAGAGCTACCCTATGATCCAGCAATTGCTCTACTAAGTATTTACCCTAAAGATACAAATGTAGTGATCCCCAGGGGGCACATGCACCCAAATGTTTATAGCAGCAATGTCCATAATAGCCAAACTATGGAAAACTATGGAAAGAACCTTGATGTCCATCAACAGATGAATGGATAAAGAAAAGTGGCATATATATATATAGAAAAATAGAAATATATATATATATATATATATATATATATATATATATATAATCTCCATCAAAAATGAAATCTTGCCATTTGCAACGACGTGGATGGAACTAGAGGGTATTATGCTGAGCGAAATAAGTCAATCAGAGAAAGACAAATATCATATGACCTCCCTGATATGAGGAATTTGAGAGTAAGAGTGGGGGGTTTGGGGGATAGGTAAGGAAGAAATGAAACAAGGTGGGATCGGGAGGGAGACAAACCATAAGAGACTCTTAATCTCAGGAAACAAACTGAGGGTTGCTAGGGGGAGGGGAGTGTGGGAGGGTGGTTGAATTATGGACATTGGGGAGGGTATGTGATATGGTGAGTGCTATGATATGTGTAAGTATGATGATTCACAAACCTTGTACCCCAGGGGCAAATAATACATTATATGTTAATAAAAACAATTTTAAAAATACAGAATATTTCTCAGCCATAAAAAAAAATAAAATAAAATCTTGCCATTTGCAACAACATGGATGGACCTAGAGGGTATAATGCTAAGTGAAATATATCAGTCAGAGAAAGACAAATACCATATGATTTCACTCATATGTGGAATTTAAGAAATAAAAGAAAAAGAAAGAGACAAAGCAAAAAAAAAATAGAGAGAAGAGAACAAACTGATGGACTGATGGCTTATAGGGGGAGGAGTGAGTAAAATAGATAAAGGAGATTAAGACCATACTTATCAGGATGAGCACTAAGTCATGTACCGAACTATTGAATCACTATATTGTACCCCTGAAAGTAATATAACACTGTATATTAACTATATTAGAATTAAATTTTTTAAAAAATATATTCCTGGCTCTAAAATCTACTTGATCTATTAATATAGCCACTCCAGATTTATTTTAGTTAATGTTATCATAATATATAATTTCCATCCACTTACTTTTAACCTGGATATTTGTATTTCTAGCAGATTTCTTGTATATAGCATACACTTGGATCTTGCTTTTTTATCTAGCCTGAAAATTTCTACCTTTTAATTGAACTGTTTATACCATTACATTTCATGTAATTACTGGTATGGATGGATTTAAATTCACCATCTCGCTATTTTCTATTTTCTCCATCTGTTTTATGTTCATTTTTTCTGCTTTCCCTACATTATTTTGGGATTGAATTTTTTTTATGATTCCTTTCCATTTCCACTATTAGTTTATTACCTATATCTTTTATAAGTTATTGCTCCAGAGTTTATATGATGTATGTCTTTAAATTAACACAGTTTATTTATTTAAAAAAAAAAAAGTTTTTATTTATTTATTTGAGAGAGAATGAGAGAGAGAGAGCATGGGAAGAGGGAGGGTCAGAGGGAGAAGCAGACTCCCTGCCAAACAGGGAGCCTGATGAGGGACTCAATCTCAGGACTCCAGGATCATGACCTGAGCTGAAGGCAGTTGCTTAACCAACTGAGCCACCCAGGTGCCCAACTTAACAGAGTTTATATTAAGATTTATATATAGCATATATATATACATATATATATATGTATATATGTATCCAGATTCTATACATAGCATCAGAATCTTACATTAATAATTAAATGCATTAATGAATCAATTAATGAAATTTAATTGATTTTATGACATTTGTCTTCTAGTCAATGCTGAAAAAAAAGCATCCTTCTAAGGAAGGATCCTTTTCTTTGGGACCTCTGGAATCGAGGAAAACAAAGACCATGAAAAGGGCAAAGCCTGTGGGTGCTCACTCCTCTGGAGGCTCTGGTCTCCCCTCTGGCCTCACTGACTTTGGATGCAGTCACACATTTCTCAGAACAATTCCTTCACCTCTTTCTCACAAGTGTCACTGCTGTACAGACATAAAACCATCTTTATGAGGTGAGTGGAAAGAAATACAATTAAATCCTTTATTGTGAGGCACAACCATATGGCTTGTGTTTAAAGAAACTCAGCATCTTTCCTTGTGAAAAAGGAGCTCTAAGAAGAGCTTACTCTCTCTCCCAGAGGGATTCTTTCCCTGGGAGGATAAGGAAGGCATCAGACTTATGCAGATGCAAGGGAAGGGAAAGAAGCTCATTCTGTCAGGAGAGGCCCCCCCTCTCCCAAGGCCCTTTCCCTGACTTCATTGCCAACCTTCCCCTGCCTCCACCCCTCTCCTCCTGCATAACTCCCCACCCTCCTCTGCTTCCTCTCTCCGCTCTCCTCCAGCTCCCAGCCAGCCTGCCATGTGGGAGAGGGTCTTGGATATTCCTCACCTAGCCTCTACCTACCCTGAGCAAAGCCAAACTCTGAAGCCATGAAGGTTAGGACAAAAGGAATGAATACAGGTTAGTACATATTTAACCTTCTTCAACAATGTATTTCACTCATCCAAATCCCAAACTGTGGTTGGTGGGAAGAAATGAGACACGATAAGATAACACGGAAACTTTTAAGATCGCAGCTTAAGGGACTTACAGAGAGAATGAGCAAATCTCTTACTCAGAAATTAAATCCACTCAATGGCTATTAAATCATCCAAGCACCCACATTACCATCTGGCACCATGCCTCTTTCTTTTATCATGGGATAGTATAGATGCTATAAAACAATCAACAGCCTTTTCTAGAAGGTTTTGCTTAACATTTATTGTTACCCTAGCTTATTTGCCATGCCTGGACCTCAGCCCACAGTCTATTAGAGAATCAAAGGCCAGGCAAGAAAGGAAACGACTCTTCATGAGTCCATTCCTTCACGTGCCAACAGCTTTATCCTTTGATTCTTGGTGAGATTACCATAAGGTTACCACAAAAAGTCAAGGCAGCTGTTGAAAAACTTCAAGGCAGTAAAATCATAGGTTTGTTTATTTGTTCCTGAAAGGGTCAGACCACCTAAATCACTTAACTGCAAAGTACTCATTAGAGTTCTTTTTTTTTCCTTCTCAAATACAGAGCAGCCAATGATGAGTCTTAGGGAGATAAGCATGAGGGGTAGGAGGAACTCATGACTTGAAGCTTTTTCCAGACTGAGCACAAATGTCATCTCTTCTACACCATGATCTCTACTACACCTTTGTTTTATGAAATAGGTTCATGATAGGGCATAGCCTGATCCTCTCCACAGAGTGGGGGAAACAAATTCCACAAAATGGACACGACATTTGGTGGATTTCTCAGTCTCTGGCTATTTTTCTCCTGCATGAGTTCTTCAGAAATCTGCATGGCAGCCTTTAAAAGGCAAGAATCATGTCTCACCCAACAATCTCCCTCCACCCCTTACCATTTTCCATATTTTAAATAATAAATGACTTTAGAGTGAACGAGTGTGTTCGGGACTTAAATTTACACCCATCCAAATAGGTTATGCTGAGTCTCTCTTCTAAAAGCCTGCTATGCCCCCTATGAAGAAAGACAGACTTCCGATCCTTAAAGGGATAAGGCAGGATGGCTGTTCTGACCAGCTATATTTCAACACTGCATTTCAACACTGCAGGTCTCAGTGTCTCCATATATTGTGTGAAAAGGTGGAACTAGTGGATGTCTTAAATGTGCTTCTGCTCTTTCATTCTGAAGATAAACAGAACACTACAACATCTTCTACAAGGTCAATAGGAAAACATTCCCTCCATGAAAATTTTAGCAAGATCGAGACAGACTATCTTGATGCCACTGTCATATTTTAGTCTCTGGTTTCAAAAACCACTCCTCAGAAACCTAAATTTACCATATTTTTTGTAGCACTCTAGTTTTAGGAGAAATAGGAAATACATTTAGGGATGGGCACACCTTCCCTTCAGACTTTTACTGTACTCAATCTGCATACATATTCTAATCCCAACAGAGAAAACAGGTTGAAAACTATGGTCCTAGAGCATGGAGAATACCTCAGCTATCAAGGGAAGAGTTAAGATTGTGTGAAGTTTATTTCACACTATGTTTAAATTAAGAAGGTCCACATTAGGGGCACCTGGCAGGCTTATTTGGTAGAGCTTGGCAGGCTTGATCTTGTGGTCATGAGTTTGAGCCCCACGTTGGATATAGAGATTACTAAAACATAAATAAATTTTTAAAAAGGAAGGATTATGATCATTTTTTTAAGATTTTATTTATTTATTTATTTGAGAGAAAGAGAGAGTGAGAGAGAGCATGAGAGGGTAGAAGTTCAGAGGGAGAAGCAGACTCCCCATGGAGCTGGGAGCCCCATGCAGGACTCGATCCTGACTCCGGGATCATGACCTAAGCCAAAGGCAGTAGCTTAGCCAACTGAGCCACCCAGGCACCCAAGATTATGATCATGTTAATCTGAAATGACAATAGGGTTTTTTCAATTTCCAAATATGTATATTACCATATTAAATCAGGGTTGGCCTATAAATTCTAGAGAGTGCCCTCTTGTAGCAAATAAAAAAAAAAAATGCAGTTGCTGAATGGCCGCAGTTTTGTCCCAAGATTGCACCTCCTGGTCAAAAAGGAGCTGCCATTCATTGAACACTTATTACATTTCAAGGACTGGCCCAGATATTTTATATGGTAATAAGATAAAGGTTTTAATAAAGCCAATTTTCAATGTCATGGAGAGAACTGAAAGACTTTTATTTCACTGAGCCCAAGCTATACCTTAAGATTTATGTCACCGAGAATATCTCACCGTCTGTGTATTCCTAAACGTTACGGGTAGCATCTGGCCTTAGCACATTCTCCAGCACCTTGCCTGCACCTGCTTCCACTTCTGAGCTATGGTTGAGAAATCATATAAGTTATATTTCTCTTTTGTTTTCAACTCAGAGCTCCTAATTTCAAGTTGACAAAATGAAGACAGAGAGCAAAAAAGAAGCAATACTTTTAAAGAAAGAAAGAAAGAGAGGAAGGGAGGGAGAGAGGGAGGGAGGGCGAGGAAGGAAGAAAGAGAGGCAAACAATAACAACAACAGGGCACCTGGGTGGCTCAGTGGTTTAAGCCTCTGCCTTTGGCTCAGGTCATGATCTCAAGGTTCTGGGATTGAGGTGAGGCCCATATCGGGCTCTCTATGCAGCGGGGAGCCTGCTTCTCACTGCCCTTCTCTCTGCCTGCCTCTCTGCCTAATTGTGGTCTCTCTCTCTCTCTGTCAAATAAATAAATAAAATCTTTTTAAAAATTCTTTAAAAAAAAATAACAACAACGAAAAACCCACAGCTCAACACCTTATAAAAATCTTCATGAGCCCAGGAATTTTTCAATTCAAACAAAATTACTTAGCATCCATGATTTGAGAGGCATTTAATAAAAAGAAAACAGAAAACATTTACATGACTACAATTTGTATTTTTCAGTAACATACATCATCCTCAGACCTTTCAAACGTCTTGTTTCTTGTACAGTGAATTTCTGTACTTAGTACCTCACCTGATCAAATTGGTGCTCCTTTCCCAAAAGGGCTTGCTAAACATTTCCGACGCTTGCCACACACCTAGATCCTAGAGGACAAATAGTTTCCTACATTCTCATTCTGAGTCTTCAGCCCCTCCCTCAGAGAGCCCAGCATCTGAGCACCCACTCTAGGGTGACCCGTCCACAAAGGTTGCAAATTCTAATACATACTAGCTGATCAGTCCACATTCTTAGGGGGTTCCATGGGACCACAGCCTCCAATGCTCTAAGGGAAACTGGAATGCAGAGATCTAACTTTGAAATTTTGGAAACTTCCAAGGTTTAAAAAAAAAAACCAAAAAACAGAGAAAGTCAAACTGTGTGTGAATCCTTGTCTGAGCCAAACAAAAGATGTTTTCTGCCCTGCCTGTGCCCTCGGGGACTTGGAGGACCCATGTTCAGGCTGCCGCTAGGAAATGCATTTCTCAGCAGATCCCAAAGACTGCCGTGAAGAAATTGCAGGAAAGTTGCCAAGCACTTCTGGAATGCTTCCATGTCACTGCAAATGTCCTATCCAGGCAAGCAATAACGTATGATCTTGCTCAGTCATTTCCCTTTTTTGACACTCTCTCATCATTTGGGTATTTCCACAGGTTTCTGAGAATATTGGAATGGGCAGTGTCTACTGTAAAAGGCTTTTTCACTCTCTCACTAGCCAACCAGAGTCATGTCTCTCCCTCTGTGGTCAAGAAAACCTGACATTCAACGAACCCACACCAGTTTTCTGAGATATCTCTGACAGGAATCCGGGAAACTTCAGGAGGACAAAGGTGCGAGACCACGCACAAATTTGAAATGGGGTCAATGCCT
The DNA here is from genome assembly GCF_002288905.1 of Enhydra lutris kenyoni. Lineage (NCBI taxonomy): Eukaryota > Metazoa > Chordata > Mammalia > Carnivora > Mustelidae > Enhydra > Enhydra lutris. Next base: position 853,261 of record NW_019154119.1, on the reverse strand, counting down.
CCTCACACCTTTGGCCATATGAAGAGAGGGCTCCTCTATTAAAAGCCCACATCATCACTTCACATCTTTCATAATTAACTGAGGGAGAGGAAAGTATGACTGGGTTTTCATTTGGGAGATTGGCTCAGGGTTCATGCAGCTCCAGAATTTCAATATTGCTCATTTGTATGGGTGTAAAATGTGTACCTTTAATAAATTCTACAAGCACTGCCCTCAACTGAAAACTTTCCTGGCTACAGGGCTGTCTTACATTGACAGAGAGCCACACATACTTAGATCACCCAAAGAAGGAAAGACATGGGGAAGTTTCGCACTTTCTAGGAGGACTGGATAAAGAACAGATAGATGTCTCCATGCAGAGAAGAGCCTTGTCAAAGCTTCAACAGGAGATCAGGAGAGAGACCCTGGGAAGACACACAGAGACACACAGAATAGCCACCCCACAGAATCCCCAGGCCGGCTGTCAGAACACAAGAGCCTCCTGGTTTATATACACACTGGAACTTTCAAAGTTAAAGCCTAGCAGCTTGATGGTGTTCAACAGTCATGTGGGAGCTTTTAGTTTCTTTTTTATCTGGTTTCTTTAGAAGATAAATGGAATGAGGGCCTTCCGAGATTTGGGATAGTCCTCAAACATCTTGAGGTAGAACCTAAAAGACAAGAAAAGGACAATTATAATAAGCAATGGTCAACCATTGAGGTTTGCTGGGTCTGAGATCCTTGTTCCAAACCAACCTACAGTTACTCAGGGCCTGACTCTTGCAGATGACCATCTGTCCATTTCCCTTCTCCCTCCTGCATCTCCTCCCATAAATGTTGAAACTTCTTGGGTTGGGAAATAAAAGTAACTGCCAGAGGACAGTGGTGATGATTGCGCAACGTTATGGATGTACCTGATGCCACTAAATGGACCACTGAAAATAGCCAAAATGGTAAATTTTATGTTATGTGTATTTTACTACACTAAAAAAAGGGAAAAGCCAGAAGGAACTACTCAGTGGATTCAGTTGGGAAATAAGGAACCAGAGCCCCCAAAGATCATGGGCAAGATTAATCCTAGAGAACTGGCAATTTCCCAGGAAATTATCCCCTCCCAAAGCCTTGGAAATGCCAAGAAAATGTTACCTCATATTCTGGGTTGAATTGTGTCCCCCCAGAATATATGCTTGAAGTCTTAACCTGGAAGACTTACCTGGAAATAAGGTCATGACAGATACGATTTAGTAGGTAAAACAAGGGCATACTAGAATAGGAAAGGCCCTTAATCCAGTATGACTGAAGGGAACAAGAGACACCAAGACAGAGACAGGAAGGGGAGGAGGCCATGTGGACATGGAGGCAGAGAATGGCGATGGAGCTGTAGACCATGGAATCTCAGATTGGGGCCCAACCAAAAGCCAAGAAGAGGCAATGAAAGATCCTTGCCTAGAACCTTCAGAGAGAACATGGCCCTGCAAACACTTGGATTTCAGGCTTCTGCCTCCAGAACTTGAGAGAATAAATTTCTACTGTTTTAAGCCACTTGGTTTGCAGTCATCTGCTTTGGCAGGCCTGGAAGATTAATACACATTGTGAAATGGCTTTCTCCTTGAGTGACCAGGCTGTCCTAGCTAGTTGAAGCTGATGGTTCTCCAGTGATAATCACGATGATGCACTCTATTAAGGTACCTTGATGTGAACCGGGGACAAACAGTAATAATATGTGACAAGAGGTGGCTGGTTTCTCGTGCTATGCTCAGAAAGGGCTAAGGAGTTTCTTCTCACAAAGGCCAGTTAGCCCTACAGGAAAGGTGCCTGGCTTTCCTTCTGGAGCTGTCTCATCTCACAGGACAGGGCCATGGTTTGGATTTTGCTGTTGCACCAGCTGGAAACCTCTGGTGGAACTGCTGTCCCTCCCCTGACTGGCCTCACCTGAGACCACTGCCCAGGACCCCTCCAACTGCTGGATGTTGGCACTCTGCCCTCTTCCCCTCTGCTTCTGGTGGGCAACAGATTCTGCCTCAAGGGAGAATGTGGACAGTCTGACAGGCTGGAGATGCTCTTTCTGAGGACAGCTACTGTTTGATTCATTTCCAACACATCCACCTAAAGTCCACTCTGAGGAAAAGATTCTTGGTTTAACCTTCAAAACTACAAAATTAGCCTGACTAAAACACCCATGCAGGAGCTTAAAGGGTCCCCTAGGTCCTGGTTCCAAGGCTGCTCCCCATTGAGCTATATCCCTCCCTCTCTTTGTCTCTCTAGCCACAAATGCCATTTGGGATCTGAATGCCAGAAAGGATCTGAAGTTCAGGTGTGAAGCCTGATAACAGCTTAGTACATTATTCTTCCCCTTGCAGTGATGCTTTTAGTTAATGCCTTTGTCCCCAGCCCATCCCAGGTACAGGGTCTGGCGGGGAGGTAGAAGTTAGTAAGTCTTTAGCCTAGACCTATAGAGAAAGGGTTCTAAGCCCCTACAATTCCTGGCATTCTCCAGATGAGGGGATAGTCCTGAAATCACACCACATAAGCTTTCACTTATCGTAACTTCCAAGGAAGCAGCTATGACCTTGGCTGGATTTATGGAGGGTAGGTGTTGCGGATAAAGGGGAGTGCCAGAGTAAGCACTGGTGTTACACAGATTCTGGGAGAGATTAATCCTGGCGTTTGCAGGGCTCTGTGATTACCTGAACTATTAGCACCAAAGCCAGAATTAAACATAGGAGCCACACTAGACCAGGGGCTAGCCTTTCCCCTGGTGGTACTATATAGTGGCAGGATTTTCTGTGAAGCTGTGGGCTGTGCTGCCCATGGGACGCACATTGAGAAATGCGGCAGAGGTCACTTGAACTGAAGCATGGAAATGGGAGATACTTCATGGACCTCTCAACCCTTACTTAGAGCCCATTGCCGATGACCCTGCTAGGAGTGCACAGAGCCCGGGTCAACTAACTCATAATTTCCTTGCCAGGAAACCTTCTTCCATAAGGTAGTAGGAGGCTTCCCAAGTCACTGAGGGTGTGCCTCTCCCTACACGGGTTTCATTTTACTCATTTAAAAAAAAAAAAAAAAAAGCGTTTACGGTACTGTCACCCAGCTGAAATCCAAACTCAGTGAAAGCCCAGAAAATCAGAGTTTACCAATCCGGACTTGACTGATCAAGAAATTTACCTGTGATGGTGAAAAGCTCGCAGCCCCAGGAAACAAAGTGAGAAAAACGCAAATCCAAGTGCTGGGAGGGACCAACTGGCCAGGGCATAGCCGATCCATTCAGTGATCTCACCGAGGAAATTGGCTCCAGAAACATACGTAAACAAGCCACCTGCACGCGCAGAATGAAAAGTCCATCATCAGAACTGGATCACGGCCACATTCAAACCCCACTGCTTTGTTCCAAAACACATAAAGGCAGTTATGACAAATGTGGGGCTGGAGACTTCCTTATGGTCATCGCAGTCTGGTGCAATCCTCTTGGAGAGAAGGGTAAACACAGTGACAATAGCCTGTTGCCCTCAGAACTTCCTGGAATCGTGTCGCCAACTGCTTGATGGGCTCCAGCCAATCTCTAGCGACTGCTGCACCCCTGGCTCGGGGCTGGACAATGATGAAGAGCAGGAGGTCTGGTTTTGTTTTGTCCCATTAAATAATGTTTCCAAGCCACCTTTCCCCCCTCACTTTTCCCCTGGACACCTGTACAACGTATTTCGCGTGGGCACTCAGACAAAATGAACAACATGTTATGTGACAACCTGAGCTGATTCCAGAAGTAATGAGAGTTTCCTATGGCATTTGCACATCCCCACCCACAAGGGAGTGTATGTACACTGTTCAAGTTGAAAGAAGTGAGTGGGAGCTGCAGGGGTTTTGCCCCCCATGGGGAAATGGTGAGGTCTGCTTCTGCTGATGTTCAAGGTTTACTTTTCTATCCAACCATATATGTCTGACATCAGACCTGTAAATAGAAATCAATACATTTCCAATGATAGTAAATGTATCCACTTTCTGTCCCACAGTAAACTAAAACTGATTTTTTTCTTTCCATATTTATATAAAAAATATTTTGTTTTTAAATCATTCTGTAACATACCTTAATAGTTAGAAACCAACTTTGACAATCTACCTTTTAAGAGAATTCTGTGCTTTTCTCTGGCTAGTTTTTGAGTGAATATTTAAAATCCCAAAGCTCCTTCTGGTTATCTTCCTTAAAGATGACACTGCATGAACAATTCCAGACTGGTGATTTCCCAGACCCTGGGAGAAACCACTGACCTCCTACAGAGGGTCTATAAATTGCAAATGGGATATCTCAATATATGGCTCCATTTTTGTTTGATATAGACACCGTGGGGATGTCAGCAATGCTTAAATTCATTTAAATGTGTTACTGAATTCATGGTAGCTCTGTCATTATTTTATTAATAAATGAATATCAATACCACATTGTAATTTAGGAAAAATTTTAAAGTAAATAAGAGGTTCCATTTACAGCAAAGAGGGTGGGAGCTATCAACCGACACAAATAGCACCTAAAATAGCGACAGATTACTTGGACTAATCACTCTCACCTGCTTACGTTTGTCAACTTCACACCCTGGTTTCTTGGAAACAGTTGAGATTTCAAATATTCCGTGACTTCATATCTGAGAATGCATTTGTACTTGCAAGACCTCCCATCTTAATTTTTGGTTAAGTAATTTTGGCTCATCATGCCACTAAGAAAATACAAGAGGCAGGAAGTATATACAGTACAGCACTACCCCTGACTACTGACTAGATTAAGTCTGAGTCAGCTGGAGAAGACAAGTCATATACAATTCAGCTTTATTGGCTGACTCATGAAGGACCAACACTGTGTGTACATATGATGCTTAAATTTCTGTGCTAACCTGACTGGGCTACAGTATGCCTAGATATTTGATTAAACATTATTTCAGTGCATAAACAATGAATTCTGGAACCCTGAAAAGAAATTAAAAAAATAAATATTTTAAAAATATATATTTAAAAAAAATTATTTTGGGTTATGTCTGTGAGGTTGTTCCTGGATGAGATTAACATTTGAATCTACACACTGACTAAAGCAGCTTGCCCTCCCCAATGTGGATGGACCTTATCCAACCCACTGAAGGCCTGAATAGAACAAAAATGCCAAGTAAGGGAGAATTCACTCTCTCTGCCTGACCGTTTTTAGCCTAGGTCATCAGTCTTCTCCTGTGCATGGACTAGAACTCACACCATCTACTCTCCTGGGTCTCCAACTTGCAGGTAACAGATCATGGGATTTCCCAGCTTCCATAATCATGCGAGCCAGTTCCTCAGAATAAATCTCTTTATGTATCTATCACTGTATCTTTACCTATATCCTGTTGGCTCTGCTTCTCTGGAGAAGCCTAATACGGTACATGGTTATTTTACCTACTCTGACGAGGTGGCAGCCTATTCCCCCCTTACCCCAAGCTTCGCTGTCCCCCACCCGCAAAGTATTATGACATTGCACCTTCCCAAGGGTGCCCCTACCTGAACTTCCAGGTTTAGATCCAAAAACGCCAAAATGCTGTGGGGTAGAAGGGGAGGTAAAGGAGAACGCAGAGGCAAATTGGGATATATTGTGTCATTTGGGCCCTCACTGCCCCCTCTATAGTTGCTGCTCATAGCACAATCCCTGGGACAGGCTCTCAAGGCGGAGTGGAAATCTGGAGGGTAGGGGAGGTGTTACCTTGTGGAATCCTATAGATGACTTCTCCGGGCTTCCTGAGCTGGCGCAATATATAGTCACTATGAATGTTGACTCCCATTCCCAAAATAAATAAGAAGACACCTTAGCAAAGAAAACAGAGGGAAGAAGTTACAAATGTATCCTGGTGGGATGCCTGGGTGGCTCAGTCAAGTTAAGCGTCTGCCTTTGGCTCAGGTCATGATCTCAGGGTCCTGGGATTGATCCTGCACTGGGCTCCCTGCTCAGCGGGGAGCCTGCTTCTCCCTCTCTCTCTGCAGCTCCCCCTCCTTGTGCTCTTGCTGTCACACACTTTCTCTCTCAAATAAATATAATTTTTAATTTTATTTTATATAAATTGTATTTATATATAAATTATATGAAGTTATATGTAAATTATATAAAATTTATTATATGTAAATTTTATATATTATTTATTTTATTACATATAATTTATTTTAAAAAATGAATTTTTAAATGTATCCTGGTTTTGGTGTTTTTCTCACAAGCTAAGTTTGTTTTGTTTTGTTTAATAAAGGAGAAGGGCATTCATTTCAAATTCTAAGAATGTTCAGTCAAATGCACTAGTTTCCTGTGATTCACTGCTGAGAGCATTCTGGATTGATACACCCATTCCCATGGAACTTAACATAAGTCAGACTGGGGAGCTTGGCACCTAGCAAACTGGTTTCAACCACTGTCAGGTCACACCCACAGTCTTGTTGCCCATTCATGAGCTCAGAAAGAAGCCCTGGTCTGAGGTGAGGAGAGCCAGGATCAGGGATGTGAGGTCTTGCACCACAGTGGGCACCATGACAACCCAGAAACACTCACTGTTCCACATAGATGCCCAACTTTACCTCTCAACAATGTGTATTTGTGCTATCAAAATACAAGAGGCGAAAAGCAAGAACACTTTAATTAAAAACAGATCTACTCTCACCTCCTTTGCTATGACAGGAAACAATGATTTGCAGTCTTGTCTAGTCAAAAGATCATTGGCCATTGTATGGTGATGGGTGATGACTGCACTGATCTTGGTGAGCACTGAAGAATGCATAGAATTGCATAATTACTACGTTATGCATCTGAAAGGACTATAACATTGTATGTCAACTATACTTCAATAATAATTTAATTATTGGCCTAGAAGAAAGGGAAACTGGGGAGAGACACCAATGGCAGGAGGTTGAAAGAAGGAGGGGAGATAGCATGCACAGTAGCAGACAATGCAGAAACCCTAGACTCTGTGTCTATGTGTCCTTGGGTAAGCCACTGACCCTCTCTCAGCCTCCGTTTTCTCATCTGTAAAATGTAAATTTGAATAATATCTATTTCACAAGTGCCGTACAAGTCTCCCTCATTTGTTCACTCATTCACTCATTTATTCATTCAACTAATATCAATTGAGAGCTTACAATACAAAGAGTTGTCCTAAACACCAAGGATACAGTCATGAGAAAACAGTCAAGGTGTCTGTTTTCATAAAGCTTATATTTTAGCATAAGAAGACAGAAGTGAATTCAAATAATTAAAACATTTTTTTTTTTTTTTAAAGATTTTATTTATTTATTTGAGAGAGAGACAGTGAGAGAGAGCATAAGCGAGGAGGAGAAGGTCAGAGGGAGAAGCAGACTCCCCATGGAGCTGGGAGCCCGACGTGGGACTCGATCCCGGCCGCCCGGGATCATGACCTGAGCTGAAGGCAGTCGTCCAACCAACTGAGCCACCCAGGCGTCCCTAATTAAAACATTTTAAATCACATACTGTCACTGCAAAGCAGAAAATCATAGGATCATGAGATAGAAAGTGAACTTGGGGTGGAGGGAAGGTATCTCCAACTTAGATGAGGTGAATGGGGAAAACTTTTCTGAAAATTTGGCATTTTGTCCTGTGATTGGAATAATAAGAATGCACAGATCTGAGGGAGAACAATCTGGCATAGGAATTAGCAGGTGCAAAGGCCCTGAGGCTAGAATAGTTTCATTATGTCTAAAAAACAGAAGGAAGGCTGGTGCAGTTGAAACTTTAAGATAGAGGGAAAAGTGGGAAAATGTGGACAGAATGCTAACTAAAAAAACATACACTAAGCATTACAGGCTTTGGTGAGGAGTTTGGATTGTTACAAACGAGATAAAGCCACTGGCAGGTTTGGAGCAAGGACAAAATAGGAAGTGATTCCCATTTGTTATTGCTACAAAAGAAGTAAATATGTTATGTGGGATACTAAATGTGAATGAGCAAAAATAAGAAAACCCAGACACCTTATTCCCACCACCCAGAAATTATAACCATTAAACACCTTAATGTATATCCTTCCAGATTTTCATCTTACATAATATCTAGGTCATATTTCAGTTTCCCCAGATAGACCCAAAATGCTTCTTACAGGTGGTTTCTGAAAACCAAAGTCCAGTATAGGACCATCCTGGTATCTAGACATTATGTCCTTTAAGGCCATTTTAATCTTGCCCAGACCCGTACTCTTAGAAAAAAAAAAAAAAAAAAAAAATTTTTTTATTTACTTTAAAGAGAGAGAGAGGTGCACATACACACACAGGTGGAGGGCAGAGGGAAAGAATGTTCAATGCTCTGCACTCCCCAATGAGTGCAGAGCCCAACTCTGGGCTCCATCTCATGGATCATGGGATCATGACCTAAGCCAAAACCAAGAGTCAGATGCTCAACCGACTAAGTTGCCCAGGTGCCCTAACCCTTATCTTTTTAAAAATTTTTTCAGGTCACTGGCTTCTTAAAAAGACACCAGACAGTTGTACCTCAGAATACATCCTTTTCTAGATAAGACTGGCTCACTTCTTGATGGTGGCATTCAACTTACTTCTTCAGTCTCCTTATTTCTTGTAAACTGACATAAACCATTTTCCGGTTATATTACCAGCTCAACATATAATTACGTTCATTTATTGTTTTTTTCTCCATTTTAGGAAACTTTCTTCCAGTTAGATTTTTTTTTTTTTTTTAGTTTTATTTATTTAAGTAATCTCTACACCACACCCAGGGCTCAAACTATTGACCCCAAGATCAACAGTCACTCACTCCACCAACTGAGCCAGCCAGGGTCCCCCATTTAGATATTTTTAAACTATATTATTAAGTTTCATAATTCAAAGGACAAAACCATATTAAAAGAAAAGCTCTACATGCCATCCCAATCTCTTTCCCCCAGACCCTCCATGCCACCTTTTTAAAATTAGGTTTTTTTCAATCAAATATTCCTTTTTCCAGTTTCACACACACACATTTTCCTTCCATCATTTTTACATGAAAAGTAGCATACTGGATATACAATGGTCACACTTTATTTTATTTAACCACATATTCTGGAGCCGTCTGGTGGGAGCACACAGAGGTCCTCCTTGTTTTTGTTGTGTTGTGTTTTGTTTGTTTGTTTCTGTGGCTCTGAACACTCCATTGTGTGCACGTGTCAACCCTCCAGTCGGCTGTGTTTTCAAAGGTTCCATCTTAAGGCTGTGTGCACAAGGGTCTACTACTGAAGGCCAGGCCCCATGGCAGCAAGAAACTTGGTTGGAAGGTCCCCAGTGCGGTCCCAGCAAGAGGTCATCACGGCTCAGACTAGGATGAAGTCGGAGCAGTGAGGGAGGAAGGGAGCCTCGTGGGTACATCTTATGGAGCTCCACGCAGCCTGACTAAGCTGACTGATAGATAGAATTTGATGTGTGATGTAAAGAGAGGAATTAAGGGTAATCCCTGCATTGGGGTTTAAGGCAAAACAATACACAAACAATTGAACCTTCTAGACTTGAGCTCCTCTTGCAGATAATGAAAAAAACCTCAACAGTGTTTTCTACTATTTTAGATAAAATGGTCAGGAAAAGTCCCTTTGAAGAGGTACAATCTGTTAGACACCTAAATAAAGTCAGGGACCAACCTCCACCAGTGTATGTGGAGAGAATATTCCATATAGAGGGAATGGTCTGTATAAGAGCTCTGGGGCAGGACCAGCTTGACCATTTCAGGCCCCAGCAGGAAGGCCACAGAGGCTACAACATAGTAATTGGATGGAGGCAAGAAATGGGGTCAGGAAATGGGGAAAGACCAACCACATTTGGGTGTCACAGGCATAGGCAGGGATTAGGAATTTGTCTTTTATCCTGAGAGTAGTAGAAACATCCTGGAGGTGGGGAGTGACATGTTTTTCAAAGGGTGGGGAGTGACATGTTTTTCAAAGGGCTCTCTGGCTGCTTTATAGAAAAAAGAGGAGGGTAGCAGGGAGAGAAGAGGAGAATGGAATTCCATGGGGGATTACTGCAGTAGGGCGGGGGAAGGTGGTGGGGATTTAGGCTGGGTGTGCATAAGTGGCCAGATTTACTTACCCAGGCGAAACCGTCCGTCTGTGTACCACTCAGAGGGGTATTCAGCACAGTAAATCAGGTAGTAGCCCTGGAGAAGTCCATTTCCCGTGCAGAAGACAAACCCTCTGACAAGGAACGCAACTGGGAAAGGCCTCCCTCTAGTGAGTAATGAGTAAACAAATGTCCTGAGATAGATGGAAAAGAAATGATAGGATACAGTGTTAAAAAAAAAAAAAAAAATCAGTCAATGAAATGAAACAACAATTACATCAAACCCATTTTTAAAAATCATTTTCCCTTGAACTTATGCAAAAAAAGAGCATTATTATTCCATTCTAGAGCAATCATTTATGCTATCATTTGTCTTGCTTCATTAAAGGCCATAGTAGTCACCATTTATTACCTTATTTTATTCTCAAACCAGCCTTGAAAGGTAAATTTCATCTCCATTTGGCAGTTAATAAATTCAATCCTATGAGCCCAGGATTGGAGCTCAGCTTTATATCAATCTACAAATAAAAACCAGATGACACTGGAAAAAGGGAGAGCCTTGCTCACCCCTGCAGTAGTGGGATGACATTTTGATAGCTGATCATACAGCTTTCTATATGTCGCTCTGAAATGATTTAATTACCGATATTGTGGCATTTCCTAGGAAGTGGACTGCAGACTCTCTTGAGAAAAGAAAGAGATTCCTCTGCCTGTTAGGAAGCATGAACCTAGAGGAATCTAGGAAAATGGGATTAAAAATATATAAACAGCCTCAAAATAAGATTTGTCCAAGATACAATGTTAAACACTAGAAATCAGCTACATTTTCTTTATAATTTTTCTTCTTCTAGGATGCAATATAACAATCACACAGGTAAGGTCATAAACCTACGTGAATAGTTTAATGCATAACTATTAAACACTCATGTAGTCACTTAACAAATCAAGAACTAGAACATTCCCTTCACCATCAGAGTCTTCTCTCTTCACCATATATTCTCTCTCTATTCGCCCAGAGGTAACCACCAACCTGATTTTTTATAATAACCACTTCTTTTTACTTCTTTACAATTTTGCCACATTTGGATGCATGCTTTAAAAAAATAGTTTATTTTGGGGGCACCTGGGTGGCTCAGTGGTTAAAGCCTCTTCCTTCGGCTCAGGTCATGATCTCGAGGTCCTGGGATCGAGTCCTGCATCGGGCTCTCTGCTCAGCGGGGAGCCTGCCTCCTCCTGTCTCTCTCTGCCTGCCTCTCTGCCTACTTGTGATCTGTCTGTAAATAAATTAAAAAAAAAATAGTTTATTTTGTTCATTTTTAATTCCATACAAATGGAGTGATATTCTATGATTCTTAGAGTATCCCTTAATGTCTTATTTCTTTAACTCATCATATTTCTCAGATTCAAGCATGCTTTTGTATATAAGCAATAGTTCATGTATTTTCATTGTTTTATATTACCATCAGGTATGAATATACCACATATGTTTATCTATTTTACTTTGATGGATATTTAGGTTGGTTCCAAAGTCTTGTAACCTCTCAGAGCTATTTTCCCATTACTTAATGATTGTATATTTTATGTTTAAACTCAATACATCTGGAATTTCTTTTGTTATAAGAAGTTAGATAAGAATCCAACATAAGGGGCGCCTGGGTGGCTCAGTGGTTTAAGCCTCTGCCTTCAGCTCAGGTCATGATCCCAGGGTCCTGGGGTTGAGCCCTGCATCAGGCTCTCTGCTCAGCAGAGAGCCTGCTCCCCTCCCCCCCACCCCCGCTCTCTGCCTGCCTCTCTGCTTACTTGTGATCTCTCTGTCAAATAAATAAATAAGATCTTTAAAAAAAAAAAAAAAAAAGAATCCAATGTAATATTTTTCCTAATGCTTGTAAATTTACTAAACTGTCTTCTTTCACTGACATGCACTTCCGTGGGTATTATGTACTAAATTATAAAAATTGGTTCTTTTTCTGGACTCTTGATTCTGTCCCATTGATCTATTTACTGTCACTACTACACTGTCTTAATAATTGTACTTTTAATATATGTCTTAATACCAGGTGGGGCAGGGGCACCTGGGTGGCTCAATCAGTTAAGCATCTGCCTTCTGCTCAGGTCATAATCCCAGGGTCCTGGGATCAAGCTCCTGCATCAGACTCCTTGCTCCATGAGGAGCCTGCTTCTCCCTCTCCCTGCAGTCCTGCCTACTGTGCTCTCTCTCTAACTCTGTCAGATAAGTAAATAAATAAAATCTTTAAAAAAAAAAAAAAAAAAAGCTAGGTGGGATTACTATTTTCAAAGTAAACTCTATTCCCAACATGGGGCTAAAACTCACAACCCCAAGATCAAGATTTGTAGACTCTACTGACTGAACCAGCCAGGCATGGGGTGGGTGGGTGGGTAAGGCATTCTTACATTATTACTGTTTTTGAGGATTTTCAATTTATCCTTATTTATTTCTTCATGTGAACTTTAAAACCAACTTATGGAACACCCCCTCCCAAATTTTAGAAACACTCTTAAGTGTGAAAATTAATTAAGGGAGAGAAATAGCAGGAGGACCTCTGAGAGTTCACCCCTCCATAAAAGCAAAGAAAAAACTGGCCAAAAAAGAAAAAGAATCAACTAATCAACTTTTTCAAAACTCAGTATCAGCCGAAGGCTTACAGCAACCTGGGGAGAATTTAAGCAAGAGAATATCTGGATGTCAGGAAGGGCAACAAACATTGTGGCCTTTTCATTTACCCTAGTCCCACTTCCCACTTTCCAGCTTGGCAGAAGCTGAAAGGTAACAGCCCACATTCTTGGGACTGGAGGGAGGCAAATGGGGCTGGATCTCTTTCAAAACCTCAGTCCCAAAGAGAAACCATCATTCAACCTATCTAGTGGTTCCCTAGAAGAATGCTCAAAAGGCTAGTCTTACTCCACCTCATTCAAATGTACCCAGTGCTAAATGTTTCTGGGCCAGGGGGATATTTTTGAATGTTTTACCAGGACAATGGCCTGAAGCAATGGATAATAGGTAGGACAAATAATAAACTCACCAAAAATCTTTAAAGGAAAGACAGAGGAATGAGACACCCATAAGGGGTTTTGAAAATCTCAGGTATATTTCTGGGAATCTAGACCACCATGCACATTCATAGGACCATGCATAAGTTCAAAAACACACCTGAAAATGTCTTAAACTCTCACCTCTGATTGACCTCTGGGTTTGCCCAAGTAGCTAATGAGGCTAAAAGCAGAACTATAAATTACGTGGGTGATTACACCGTACACAGGCCCTTGCAAAGACCAGGAGACATTTGATCCAGGTGTTTATGTAAGGCTCTGTCCCACTGCTAACTGATCCTTGAGCTAACCAAGCAGTGACTTCAGCGACTACAACAATCAAGACTTCAGAGATGGGACGCCTGGGTGGCTCAGTCAGTTAAGCCTCTGCCTTCAGCTCAGGTCATGATCTCAGGGTCCTGGGATGGAGCCCTGCATGGAGCTCCCTGCTCAGCCAGGAGCCTGCTTCTCCCTCTGCCTCTGCCCCTCCTCCCCCTACTCATGCTCTCTCTTAGTCTCCCAAATCAATAAATAAAATATTTAAGGACTTCAGTGAATGAGTTCAGAAAAGTCACTAAGTAAACAAACAACTATGACAACAGGCAGCAACAAGAACAAAACACCGAGCCACCCAGGCACCCCTAATTTCGGGACTTTATAAGTCTAAATGCAAAGCCAAAACTCACTGCATCTCATCCAAAGGAGTACATAATAACCAGAACAGGCTCATGGCTATAATAAACGACTCTAAAGTATCAGAGTTTCCACATAACGAAAGTTCATCTCTTGCTGGTGCCCCTGTGCAATGCTGTTCAGGGCTGGTGTTCTGCACCACAATCATTCAATACCCACACTCATCCTAAGCATCTTCCTTTTCTGGCAGACAAACAGAGAGAGGGAGCATGGAGGAGTGTGTACAGGTTTTCCCTGTGGCCAAGCCACAAGTTAGAAGTGGGATAGAGATGACTTCCTCCCTCGCTCCTCTGGCCACTGCCTCTGGCCACCAACTTTAAGGAAAGTGGGGAAATGTAACCTCACTGGATTTCTCAGTGGGAAAAGGAAAAAAGAATTGGTGAAACAGAGCACAAGCAATAGGTTCTAGAAAGCCAGGAACCCTGGAGAACCAATAAAATCCTTTTGATAGAAATGACTCTGCTACCCAATAGCTGGAAAGCTGGAAGCAGTTCAAAATAGATGTTTCAATGAAGAAAGCAATTAAAAAAACAATGAAGAGAAAGGAAAACAGAGTCAGGCAGCCCGAGAGGTTGAAGATTAGTACCAGTGGAGGGTTGCTGGTGAGTCTCACCTTCAGATCCCACATATGCCCTGAGACTCAGTTTCCCCGATTTGGGACCACTTTGGTTTAATTCCCTCCTACACTGCTAACGACATTTTCATTCTTTGGTGTTTGTTCTGATACAGAAACTGATAAGTACTCTGTAAATATAAAGTTTTCTATCACTGCTAAGTAAATATTCATTTGGAGGACTCTTATTGGAAAGGGTTAACTGAAATTGCAAATCCAAATTAAACCAAAGAAACAACCTTTAAAATTACACATCTTCTGTAGACCAACTCATATTTAACTAAGTCTTCTTCAAATATAAATCCTCTTGCTAAGATTATCAAGCCTATTGAAGACTTTTCACTATATGAAATTTTAGACTTCATTGTCAATCAAAGTAAATTCAAACTCTATGTTTAAATACAAGTTTCCCATGTATATATTTACTTGTTATATGTAGTAATGACTCCCTCAACCCATGTCCCCCTTCACCCACCACTGCATTGTTTGGCTTTCCTTTATAGCAAAACTCCTTCAAATAGCTGTCTACACTTGCCATCTCTTTGTCTTCTCCTCTTCTTCTTTCCTCTCTCCCTTGCTGTAGAAACTGATCTTGGCAAAACCACCAGAGATCTCCACATTTCCTTATCTAAGAGTCAATTTTCTGTTCTCTTCTTGTTTGACAAATTAATCATTCCATCCTTCTGGAAACATTTTCTTCACTCAACCTCCAGTACACCACTTTCTGTTGGTTTTTCTTCTACTTTATCAAATTTTTCCTCATTTTCCTTTGATGGTTTCTCTTTATCTCCTTGACCTCTAAATATTAGAGTGCTCCAGGGCTCAGGACTCTTTTCTTTACTTCCAGCCACTGTAGAGGGGACCACATCTAGCCTCATATCTTTAAGTATCATATACAGAATGAAAACTCCCAAATTTATGTCCTTGAACTCAGATTCATATAGCCAATGTTCCACTAGACATCTAGTAAACTAGATTTTAAAAGCTAGATAAAAAAGGATATCTCAAGGGACACCTGGGTGGCTCAGTCCATTAACTGGCTGCCTTCGGCTCAGGTCATGATCCTAGGGTCCTGGGATTGAGTCCTGCATTGGGTTCCTTGCTCAGTGGGGAGCCTGCTTCTCTCTCTGCTTCCTCTGCCTGCCACTCTGCATGCTTGTGCACTCTCTCTCTCACTCTGACAAATAATAAGATCTTTTTAAAAAAGGATATCTCAAACTCAGTCATCCAAACCCAAACCCCTGATCCCCCACTTTCCCCAAAATTTGCACCTCCTTAAGTCTGCCCCTTCTCAGTAAATGACAAGTTCATTCTTCCAATTGCACAGATTGAACCACTGTTGACCTCGCTCTCTCTCTCTCTCTCTCTCTCTCATACCCGACATTAAATCTATTAACAAATCCTGTCAGCTCCACAATCAAAATATTTCTAGAATCTGACTACTTCTCACCAACTCTATCAAACAGAAAGATAATAAGAAAATCTCCAAAACATGGGAACTTAACTGCGTAATTCCAAATAATTTATAGTTCAAAGATGAAGCCTCAAAGGAAATCAAAAACTATATTGAACTCATTAAAAATGAAAATTACAACATATCAAAATTTGTAAGACACAGCTAAATCAGTGCTGGGAGAGAAGTCTATAGCTCTAAATGCATACAACAGAAAATAGGAAAGATCTCAAAGCTCCCACCTTAGGAATCTAGGGAAAAAGAAAAGCATAACACCAAATATTCCCAAAGGAAGTAGAAGAAAGGCAATAATAAAGATAAAGATAAAGCAGACATTGGAGGAGACAAGATGGCAGAGAAGTAAAAGGCTCTGTTTCAGCCTGTCCCCTAAAGTAAGCTGATTACCTACCAAAGAACTCTGATCACCCATGAAATCAGCCTAAGATTAGAATTATACACTTCTGGATCTCTATAGGGGCAAAAGACGTCAGTGGACAGGTAAAGCAGAGTGGGAACATAGGACTGATATCGGAAGATAAACAAAAAGGGGAGGGAGCCACCAGAAGTGACCCATTGGAAAGTAATACACCAATACGAGAGTGCACTGTGATTGGGGATGAGCATTAACTTGGAGTCTGCTTGAAAGCACTCAAAAAGAGCAAAAGATCTTAAGGGGAAATTGGTGGAATTGGGCGGTTAGGGACAGGGACTTAAGTCTATGGACCCAGGACTGCCACCACAGGTGAGCAATCAGAGAGCACAATGAAAGAAGCCAGGTCTTGGTCCCTGAACCACCAGTGCACCTGAGAGCGTCTGGGTGGCAGCACCCATGAGGGAGTCTGGTGTGGACGCGAGCCGGTGTTCTCTAGAACCACAGCCTTTTGCACTCTGCCCTCTAATCTAATCTAAATCCTCTAAAAGCTAGGGTAACTGAGGCAGAAGATAGAAGTAGTGATCTGGAGGACAAACTGATAGAGAAAAAGGATCAGGAAGAAGCCTGGAACAAATGGCTTAGAAGCCATGAAAAGAGATTCAGGGAAATAAATGACACCATGAAACATTCCAATGTCAGAATTATTGGAATCCCTGAGGGGGAGGCGAAAGAAAGAAGACTAGAGGATATAGTTGAATAAATTCTCCATGACAATTTTCCCAATCTGGCAAATGAAACCAGTGTTCATGTACTAGAGGCAGAAAGGTCTCCCCCCAAGATCATAGAATCTAGAAAGACCTTGAGACACATGATTGTGAAAATGATGAGTCATAATTTTAGACAGAAGCTCTTGAAAGCAGCTAGAGGGAAGAGATTCCTTACGTACAGAGGAAAGCCCATCAGAATAACATCAGACCTATCCACAGAAATCTGGCAAGCCAGAAAGGGCTGGCAAGATGTATTCAGGACACTAAGTGAGAAGAACATGCAGCCAAGAATACTTTATCCAGCAAGACTGACATTCAAAATGGATGGAGAGATAAAGAGCTTCCAAGAACCGCAAGGTTTAAAAGAGTATGTGACCACCAAACCAGCATTGTAAGAAATATTAATAGGGGTTCTATAAAAGAGGAAAAAAACCAAGAATATCATTGAACAGAAATATATGGAGACAATCTATAGAAACAAAGACTTCACAGGTAACATGATGTCAATAAAAACGTATCTCTCAATAATCACTCTCAATGTGAATGGCCTAAATGTGCCCATAAAATGGCACAGGGCTGCAGATTGGATAAAACGATAGGACCCAACCATATTTTGTCTAAAAGAGACCCATTTTGAACCTAAGAATACATCCAGACTAAAAGTGAAGGGATGGAGAAGCATCTTTCATGCCAATGGGCCTCCAAGAAGGCTGGGGTAGCAATTGTCATATCAGATAAATTAGATTTTAAACTAAAGACCATAGTCAGAGATACAGAAGGACACTACATAATTCTTAAAGGGACTATCCACCAAGAAGATCTAACAATTGTAAATATTTATGCCCCCAATATGGGAGCAGCCAATTACATAAGAAAACTGTTAATCAAGATAAAGAGTCATATTGATATGAATACATTAATAATAGGAGATCTTAACATGCCACTCTCAGTAGAAGACAGATAATCCAAGCAGAAAATCAATAAAGAAACAAGAGCTTTGAATGACATATTGGACCAGATGGACCTCATAAATATATATAGAACATTCCACCCTAAAACAACAGAACACTCATTCTTCTCGAGTGCACATGGAACCTTCTCCAGAATAGACCATATACTGGGTCACAAATCAGGGCTCAACCAATACCAAAAGAATGAGATTATTCCCTGCATATTCTCAGATCACAATGCTTTGAAACTGAAGCTCAACCACAAGGAAAAGTTTGGAAGGAATTCAAACACTTGGAAGCTAAAGACCACCTTGCTTAAGAATACTTGTATCAACCAGGAAATCAAAGAAGAACTTAAACAATTCATGGAAACCAATGAGAATGAACACACTTCGGTCCAAAACCTATGGGATACAGCAGTCCTAAGGGGGAAATACATAGCCATCCAAGCCTCCCTCAAAAAAAATTAAAAAATCCAGAATACACCAGCTGTCTTTATACCTTAAAGATATGGAGAATCAACAACAAATTCAGCCAACTCCACACACAAGAAGGGAAATAATCAAGATTAGGGCAGAGATCAGTGAGATAGAAACTAGAGATACAGTAGAACGCATCAATTAAAATAGAAGCTGGTTTTTTGAAAGAATCAATAAGATCGACAAACCATTGGCCAAACTAATCCAAAAGAAAAGAGAAAAGCCCCAAATTAATAAAATTATGAATGAAAAGGGAGGGATCACAACTAACACCAAGGAAATAGAAACAATAATCAGAAATTATTAACAGTTATATGCTAATAAGTTAAGCAATCTAGATGAAATGGATGCATTCCTGAAAAACTATAAACTTCCAAAATTGAACCAGGAAGAAATAAACAACCTGAATAGACCAATATCTAGTAACGAGATTGAAGCAGTGATGAAAAACCTCCCAAAACACAAGAGCCCAGGAGCTGATGGATTCCCCAGGGAATTCTACCAAACATTCAAAGAAGAAAAAATACCTATTCTCCTGAAGCTGTTTCAAAAACTTGAAGCAGGAGGAAAACTTCTAGACTCTTTTTGTGAAGCCAGCATTACCCTGGTCCCCAAACCAGGCAAAGACCCCACCAAAAAGGAGAATTTCAGACCAATATCCCTGATGAATATGGATGCTAAGATTCTCAGCAAGATCCTAGCTAATAGGATCCAACAGCACATTAAAAAGATTATCCACCATGACCAGGTGGGATCCATCCCTGGGTTGCAAGGATGGTTCAACATTGGAAATCAATCAATGTGATAGAACAAATCAATAAGAGAAGAGAGAAGAACCACATGGTCCTCTCAATTGATGCAGAAAAAGCATTTAACAAAATCCAGCATCTGTTCCTGATTAAAACACTTCAAAGTATAGGAAAATAGGGAACATTCCTCAACTTCATAAAATCTATCTATCAAAAACCCACAGCAAATATCATCATCAATGGGAAAAAGATGACAGCCTTCTCTTTGAGATCAGGAAAACGACAAGGATGCCCACTCTCACCACTCTTGTTCAACATAGTATTAGAAGTCCTAGCAGAAGCAATCAGACACAAAGAGAAATAAAAGGTATTCAAATTGGCAATGAGGAAGTCAAACTCTCTGTCTTCATAGATGACATGATACTTTATATGGAAAACCCAAAAGACTTCACCCCAAAACTACTAGAACTCAAACAGCAATTCTGGAATGTGGCAGGATACAAAGTCAATGAACAGAAATCAGTTGCTTTCTTATACAATAACAATGAAAATACAGAAAGGGAAATTAGAGAATCAATCCCATTTACTATAGCACCAAGAACCATAAGATATCTGGGAATAAACCTAACCAAAAAGGTAAAGGATCTGTACTCAAGGAACTACAGAACACTCATGAAAGAAGTTGAAGAAGACACAAAAAGATGGAAGATCATTCCATGCTCATGGGTCAGAAAAATAAACACTGTTATACACAACCTAACCCTACACCTAAAGGAGCTGGAGAAAGAACAACAAAGAAAGCCTAAACCCAGCAGGAGAAGAGAAATAATAAAGATCAGAGCAGAAATCAATGAAATAGAAACCAAAAAAAACAATAGAACAAATCAATGAAACTAGGAGCTGGTTCTTTGAAAGAATTAATAAGATTGATAAATCCCTGGCCAGACTTATCAAAAAGAAAAGAGAAAGGACCCAAATCAATAAAATCTTGAATGAAAGAGGAGAGATAACAACCAACACCAAAGAAATACAAACAATTATAAGAACATATTATGAGCAACTTTACGCCAACAAATTTGAAAATGTGGAAGAAATGGATGCATTCCTAGAGACATATAAACTGCCAAAACTGAACCAGAAAGAAATAGAAAATCTGAACAGACCCATAACCAGTAAGGAGATTGAAACAGTCATCAACAATCTCCAAACAAACAAAAACCCAGGACCAGACAGCTTCCCAGGGGAGTTCTACCAAACATTGAAAGAAGAATTAATTCCTATTCTCCTGAAACTGTTCTGAAAAATAGAAATGGAAGGAAAACTTCCAAACTCATTTTATGAGGCCCGCATCACCTTGATCCCAAAACCAGACAAGGAACCCATCAAAAAAGAGAATTACAGACCAATATCCTTAATGAACACAGATGCGAAAATTCTCACCAAAATACTAGCCAATAGGATCCAACAGTACATTAAAAGGATTATTCACCACAACCAAGTGGGATTTATTCCACGACTGCAAGGTTGGTTCAACAGCCACAAATTAATCGATGTGATACAATACATTAATAAAAGAAAGAACAAGAACCATAGGATACTCTCAGATGCTGAAAAAGCATTTGACAAAGTACAGCATCCCTTCCTGATCAAAACTCTTCAAAGTGTAGGGATAGAGGGCACATACCTCAATATTATCAAAGCCATCTATGAAAAACCTACTGCAAATATCATTCTCAATGGAGAAAAACTGAGAGCTTTTCCTCTAAGGTCAGGAACATGGCAGGGATGTCCACTATCACCACTGCTATTCAACATAGTACTAGAAGTCCTGGCCTCAGCAATCAGACAACAAAAAGAAATTAAAGGCATCCAAATTGGCAAAGAAGAAGTCAACTATCACTCTTTGCAGATGATATGATACTGTATGTGGAAAACCCCAAAGACTCCATTCCAAATCTGCTAGAACTTGTACAGGAATTCAGTAAAGTGTCGGGATATAAAATCAATGCACAGAAATCAGTTGCATTTCTTTACACTAACAACAAGACAGAAGAAAGAGAAATTAAGGAGTCAATCCCATTTACAATTGTACCCCAAACTATAAGATACCTAGGAATAAACTTAACCAAAGAGGCTAAGAATCTATACTCAGAAAACTATAAAGAACTCATGAAAGAAATTGAGGAAGACACAAAGAAATGGAAAAATGGAAGACACATGCTCATGGATTGGAAGAACAAATATTGTGAAAATGTCTATGCTACTTAAAGCAATCTACACATTTAATGCAATCCCTATCAAAATCCCATCCATTTCTTTCAAAGAAATGGAACAAATAATCCTAAAATTTATATAGAACCAGAAGAGACTTCGAATAGCCAAAGGAATATTGAAAAAGAAAGCCAAAGTTGGTGGCATCACAATTCCGGACTTCAAGCTCTATTACAAAGCTGTCATCAGCAAGACAGCATGGTACTGGCACAAAAACAGACACATAGATCAATGGAACAGAATAGAGAGCCCAGAAATAGACCCTCAACTCTATGGTCAACTAATCTTCGACAAAGCAGGAAAGAATGTCCAATGGAAAAAAAACAGCCTCTTCAACAAATGATGTTGGGAAAACTGGACAGCCACATGCAGAAAAATGAAACTGGACCATTTCCTTACACCACACACGAAAATAGACTCCAAATGGATGAAGGACCTCAGTGTGAGACAGGAATCTATCAAAATCCTTGAGGAGAACACAGGCAGCAACCTCTTCGACCTCAGCTACAGCAACTTCTTCCTAGGAACATCACCAAAGGCAAGGGAAACAAGGGCAAAAATGAACTATTGGGACTTCATCAAAATCAAAAGCTTTTGCACAGCAAAGGAAACAGCTAACAAAACCAAAAGACAACTGACAGAATGGTAGAAGATATTTGCAAATGACATATCAGATAAAGGACTAGTATCCAAAATCTATAAAGAGCTTATGAAACTCAACACCCAAAGAACAAGTAATCCAATCAAGAAATGGGCAGAGGACATGAACAGACATTTCTGCAAAGAAGACATCCAGATAGCCAACAGACACATGAAAAAGTGCTCCGCATCACTCGGCATCAGGGAAATACAAATCAAAACCACGATGAGATACCACCTCACACCAGTCAGAATGGCTAAAATTAACAAGTCAGGAAATGATAGATGCTGGCGAGGATGTGGAGAAAGGGGAACCCTCCTACACGGTTGGTGGAAATGCAAGCTGGTGCAACCACTCTGGAAAACAGCATGGAGGTTCCTCAAAAAGTTGAAAATAGAGCTAACTTATGACCAAGCAATTGCACTACTGGGTATTTACCCTAAAGATACAAACGTAGTGATCCAAAGGAGCACATGCACCCAAATGTTTATAGCAGCAATGTCCACAATAGCCAAACTATGGAAAGAGCCTAGATGCCCAACAACAGATAAATGGATAAAGAAGATGTGATATATATATATATACATACACACACACACACACACACACACACACACACACACACACACACAATGGAACACTATGCAGCCATCAAAAGAAATGAAATCTTGCCATTTGTGATGACGTGGATGGAACTACAGGGTATTATGCTTAGTGAAATAAGTCAATTGGAGAAAGACAACTAT
>NW_019154119.1:806973-830362 GCF_002288905.1 Enhydra lutris kenyoni | reverse complement strand
GAGATGCAAGGGGTGGGTGTTAGGGGGATAGGAAAAGAATAAATGAAACAAGATGGGATTGGGAGGGAGACAAACCAAAAGAGACTCTTAATGTCACAAAACAAACTGAGGGTGGCCAAGGGGAGGGGTGTAAGGAGAGGGTGGTGGGGTTATGGACATTGGGGAGGGTATGTGAAATAAGTCAAGCAGAGATACTCAATTATCATATGGTTTCACTTATTTGTGGAGCATAAGAAATAACACAGAGGACATGGGGAGATGGAGAGAAGGGTGTTGTGGGAAATCAGAGGGGGAGACAAACCATGAAAGACTATGGACTCTGAAAAACAATCTGAGGGTTTTGAAGGGGCGGGGGGTGGGAGATTGGGTGAGCCTGGTGGTGGATATTATGGAGGGCATGTATTGCATGGAACACTGGGTGTGGTACATAGACAATGAATTCTGGTACACTGAAAAGAAATTAAAAAAAAAGAAATTCTATTGTAAAAGAAACCCTTCTCAATTCTACCATTTCCCAAATTTTTTGACCAAATAATTCTTTGTTATGTGTCTTAGTAATAACTTTTAATAGACCATATCATTAGCTCA
This sequence comes from Enhydra lutris kenyoni, assembly GCF_002288905.1. Taxonomy (NCBI): domain Eukaryota; kingdom Metazoa; phylum Chordata; class Mammalia; order Carnivora; family Mustelidae; genus Enhydra; species Enhydra lutris. Next base: position 829,774 of record NW_019154119.1, on the reverse strand, counting down.
TGTTAATAGGTCATAATTCCATGAAATCATTTGGGAAATGCTGTGCTTAAGTGTGACCTACTTGTGTCAAAGTATTGATCTTAGCATAATGATACATTTACATTGTTATGAAGTCTTAAGCTTGTTTTTTTTAAAGCATGCTCCTAGTCTGAAGTCAGTGGATTTGTCAGAGATTTTAGTTCTTTTGTGTACTGTAAAGCTGCCACATAGGCATAGGATATTGGTACTCTAGTAGCTTGGCATAAATGTCTTATTTCAGGCCTATGTTGTCTTCCTCCACCCCATTATGTATGTTTCACTGCTCCCTTAGAGTGAAGTTTGTATTGTAAGACATTTCTGTCACTTGGAAATTCATTGTAGGGAAGATATTATTTCTGAGAGAAAAAAATACTCCATTTTAAAAATACTGTAATTCAAATTTCTCATAGCATACAACCTTGGTTAGAGTTAAGGTAGAATATTTCAGGACTGTATTTTCTCATCCAGTAAGTTTCTACTATCTAATATGTTTCTACTGTCTAATATGTATGTGATATTTTAGGTAACATATAAAGATCTAAATTCTACAAAAAAAAGAGATAAAGCAGATATCAGTGAAATTCAAAACATTAAAACAACAACTAAAACAAATAAGACAAAGACCTATTTTTTGAAAGATCAATGAAATGTACATACTTCTAAAGAGACTAATAAAGAAAAAGAGAAAGACACAATCAGGAATGAAATGGGGCTACCATTACAGAATCTGCAAACATAAAAAGAATAATAAAGAAATACCAGGAACTCTACATGCATAAATTTGACAATTTAAATGAAATGAACCGATCCTTGAAAAACACAGCTATCATAGCTCACCCTAATGAAATAGGTAATTTGAATAGCCCAATAACTATTAAGTAAATTTAATTCATAATTTTAAAACTCCCCCTCAAAAAAAAGCCCAGGTCCAAATGATTTCCCTGGGGAATTCTACAAACATTTAAAGAATTAACACCAATTCTACATAATTGTTTATTTTATAAAGCTAGTATCACCCTGATACAAAAGCCAAAGATAGTACAAAGAAAAAAAAAACTATAGATCACTAACCCTGACAAATATGAACAGAAAAATATTTAACAAATCGTTAACAAACAGAATTTAGCAATAGAATTCAGCAATATATATAAATAATCGTGCAGAAGGAGTAATTGGGGTTATTTCAGGGATGCGAGACTAGTTCAAAATTCAAAAATCAGGGACGTCTGGGTGACTCAGTTGGTTAAGCCACTGCCTTGGCTCAGGTCATGATTCTAGGGTCCTGGGATCGAGTCCCACATCAAGCTCCTTGCTCAGGGGGGAGCCTGCTTCTCTCTCTGCCTCTGCCTGCCACTCTACCTACTTGTGCACTCTCTCTCTCTCTCTCTCTCTCTGACAAATAAATAAACAAAATTCAAAAATCAATCAATGGAATCAACTATATTAGCAGAACAAAAAGAGAAATATTGTGATCATATCAGTCATTGTAAAAAATACATATATGTGATGAAATTCAACACCCAATAATGATAAAAACTCAGAAAAGAGGAATAAAGCTTCCTGAATTTAATAAAGCACATATACAGGGAACATTATACTGAATGGTCAATGACTGTTCTCCCTCTAAGATAATGAACAAGACAAGGATGTCTATTCTCACCACTCTTATTTAACAAAATGCTGAAAATTCTAGTCAGTCAATAAGATAAGGCAAAAAAAAAAAAAAAAAGCAAACACATCAGAAGGGAAGAAACAAAACTGTCCCTGTTTGCAAATGACAATTGTCTCTATAGAAAATCCTAAATAATATACAAAAAAAAAAACCCCAACCTCCTAATAAGTGAATTCAGCAAGTTTATAGGATACACTATATTCAGTTATATTTCTCTATGTTATTAATGGACATAGGGACACTGAAATTAAAAATACAAAATAATATTTACATAGTTCAAAAATAAAATACTTAGGTGCAAATCAGAACAAATATGTACAGGACTTGTATGGTGAAAACTACAAAGCATTAATGACAGAAATCAAAGAGCTAAATAAATGGAGACATACTATGTTCATGGATTGAAAGACTCAACGTAGTTAAGATGTCAATTCTCCCCAAATTGGTAGTAAAATTCCTATAAATTCTAACAAGATTTTTTTATAAATATAGAAAACATCCTTCTAAAATTTATATTGAAAAGCAAAGGAGTTTCAATAACTAAAGCTATTCTGAAAAAGAATAAAGTGGGAGAAATTTGCCTACTATATTTTAAGATCTATTGCACAATAGCAGTGATCAAACCTGTGTGGTATTGGTGGAGAGATACACACATAAATCAATGGAACAGAGAACACAGAAATACACCTACACAAATAGGCCCAGCTAATTTTTATAAAGGTGCAAAAGCAATTAAATGGACAAAAGATAGCCTTTCAACCAGAAAATTATCAGAATCTAGGGCTAAGCAAAGAGGTCTTAGGCTTGACACCAAAGTACCATCCATAAAAGAAGAAAAATCATAAACTGGACTTTATCAAAACTTTTAAAACTTTTGGTCTTCATAAAACCCTGTTAAAAGGATGAAAAGTAAAGCTACATGTCTGGGGGGGAACCCCATATCTTACAGAAGACTAGAATTTAGAACATATAAAGAACTCTCAAAACTCAATATTAAAAACAAAACAAATTTAATTATAAAGTGGATGAAAAACATGAAGAGACATTTTATTTAAAGGTAAGTCAGTTTTTATTTTAGCCACTCTGATAGGTTTGCAATAATATCTCATTGTGGTTTTACCTTGCATTTCCTAAAGATGTGAACATTTTTTCATGCACATATCTGCTATCTTTATATACTTCTAAGTATATAGAACCAACTGGTTGTTTCTATATGGATAACTGTGGCAAGGTGAAAATGGATGGTGGATGTACTACTTCCAAAACACATTAGTTATTTGTTACTGTTGCACAATAAATCACCCTAAAACTTAATGGTTAGAAACATCAATAAAGGGGCACCTGGGTGGCTCAGTGGGTTAAGCCTCTGCCTTTGGCTCAGGTCATGATCTATGGTCCTGGTATCGAGCCCCGCATTGGGCTCTCTGCTCAGTAGGGAGCCTGCTTCCCCCCATCTCTCTCTGCCTGACTCTCTGCCTACTTGTGATCTCTGTCAAATAAATAAATAAAATCTTTTAAAAACTCAATAAACATGTGCTTTGACTTACAGTTCCTATGTGTCCGGAACTTAAGAGTGGCTTGGCTGGGCAGTCCTGACTCAAGGTCCCTCATGAGATTACAGTTAAGGTATTGACCAGGGCTGCAATCATAAAAGGTCTGACTGAGGCTGGAGGATCTGCTTCCAAGATGGCTCATTCAAATAGCTGGATTGTGGGGGCTAGGTATGGACAGGTGGCCTCATCTTCTCCACACATGGGCCTTCTCCACATTCACTTCAACAAAGGGTAGCTTGGGTATCCTCATGACATTGTGGTAGGCATCCCCCAGATCAAGCAATCCAAGATAGAGTGCCAATAGAAGCTCCCCTTTTTTTGTGACCTAGTCTCAAAAGTCACATACCATCACTTTGCCACATTGTATTTGTCAGAAGTAAGTCACAAATTCTGGCCCCCATTCAAAGAGAGGGTGATTCGGCATCATATTTTCAAGGAAATTGCATCAAAATTATGTGTGGACATATTAAAAATATGTTTAAAAACTACCACAATGACCTTGGCAACTGAACTCCTCCACACCTTGGTTTTCCATTAATAAATGGAGGATAATAATGATGCCAACCTCAGAAGGTAGCTGGAAGAATTAAATGGTATAATTGAATAGAACTGATACATATTAGAACTTAATGACTCTTTCTTTCCCCCAACCAAGGGAATATATCAGTTTCTCTCTATAAAGCTGAGGGCCAGCATAAGAAAAACAGTGAAACTGGTCTTTGTGCCTTAGTCTTTGTGTCTGTTCACATAATATCCCCCCTATGCGGGCCTTTCCTCCTGATTCATTCTTTCTCTCAGGATCTCAAGATACAGAACATGCGTAACATAGACCTGCTTGGTCATACCCCAGAAGATTTCTTTTTCCTGGAAACTTCCCAATCTTGACAGTTTTTCAATTCTCTTAATGAAACCCACTATTCTTTTGTTCCAATCCCTCAGGATGCTCTACTCCCTGTCACCTTCTAAATGATGGCTAATACCTATGGCCAACAATCTTTCAGAAGCAGAGTTAGAACCTGTTGTGACTACATTTGCAACTGATTTTAGAGGAGTAGAAATGTGACACAAGTTATCCTCCCCACCCCCCAATTTTTTTTTCTTAAAACAAAATAGAAGATTGAAGATTAAACCTTACCCCCCTGAAAGAAATTTGAGGCTGTCACTCATTCACACTTCACAGCAATGCTTTAATCAAATCAGGTGGCACTTGCCCTACCTAAGATCAACTTCACTGTGAAAATGAGAATTGTGATTATGAAGGAGATATATCATTTTGAAACTGGACTCACTTGGGAAAAGGAAAACCCTAGATGGAGTTTTTTAATGTGGAGATTCCCTGTCATTGGATACCTCCAGGGAACATGAAGGACAGGAGAAGTAGTGAGAAAAAATGCTCAAATGAATGTGAAAGGACATTTTTCTCAGTCTTGCTTTGTTGCCTTGCATGTGGCAATGAGAAACACCTCCCAAGGTGACTTGGCTCATCCCCTCCACAAGGGCAGACAAGGAGCAGTCAAGAATGCAGGATTCCGTGTTGTCTCTCCTTTGGATCTATTTTGATCTTTTACCTGGCTCTCTGGAACTGTACTGCTTTAAATCAAGCAAAGCACTTGAATGGTAAGAATTTCAGACCAATCTCCAGGTCCCTCAGCCAATCAAAACCTTGTTGTTTCAGAGATGGGCACATGACTCAAAAAACCCCAATAAGGTTTTGCTTACATTTTTTTGAGAAGTGTCCTTCTCCACATGTCCTAGATCAGAGAGTATACAAGCTCTTAGATGCTACAGTCTTGCTACCACTGAAGGAAACCCTTTTTGAGAACAGAACCAGTAAAGGCAGAGCCAAGAGCTAGAGAGAGAAACCAAGTTCTAAAGGTATCTTTGGAACCACTGTATCAATCTGGACCTAAAGCTGGAATTTTTCAGTCATGAGCATTAATAAATTCAAGTTTTACTTCAGCCTATTTGAATTGACTTCTCTGTCACTTGGAACTGAAAGAGACCTGATTAAAGCACAATCACACTCTTCTCTTTTGAAATAAGCATCAGACTTTTCCAAATATAAAGCCAGAATTGGTGAGGGTTTTGGGTTGCATTTAATCATAAAACAAATTTTCCCCCAATTATTCCCTTCAGAGTAGAACCCACCAAGAGGTTCTTTCCTTGTTGGAGCCTCTCTGCATGCCAAAGGCATTGGGCCAACTAGTCCTCTGAATCCTTGGCTCACTTCCTGGAGCCCTTCCCAAAAAATAACAAACCCTGACAATGAACAGTCACTTGTCTGTATATACAAAGATGATACCTATTATTGTAAATAATGGTTTGGGATATATTAGAGCGTGGGATGTGCAGGCCAAAAGCAAAGGTGACTAAACATGGAATGAGTTAGTGATGCATCCCATTCAAGCTTACATTTTTTATGGACCTTGTGTCATGGGTTGAATGGTGGCCCCTAGAAAAGATGTGTCCATGCCTTAATCCCCAGAACTTGTGAATATTACTTTATAACAAAAGAGTGAAGATTGTGCTATATGGCAAAAGATGTGATTAAATTAAGGATCTTGAGGTGATTATCCTGGACAGTCTTGGTGTACCTTAAATGCTATCACATGTATCCTTATACAAGAAAGGGACAGAAAAAGAGAAGAAAGACACATAGAAAGAAGACAATATGAAGACAGAGAGCAGAGATGTGACCTCAAGCCAAGGAATGCTGACAGTCAGCAGAAGACAGAAGAGACAAGGAATGGATTTTCCTTTAGAGCTTCCTGAGGGAGCAAAGCACTGCTGACACCATGATTTCAGACTTCTGGCCTCTAGAATGGTGAGAGAAAAAATTTATGTTATTTTAAGCCACCCACTTTGTGGTAATTTGTTATAGCAGCTACAGGGAAATAATACATCTTGTTAGAATAATATTAGGCCACTGAAATTAATTTCAGTTCAGACATTTGATAGGGAAATACCAACCAAGGACAACAGAGCTAATATTTATATAGTGCTTACTAAGTTCTTTGTACACATTAACTCATTTAATCTTTATAGATACCCCAGGAGATAGATATTATTATTACCCCATTTTGCAGATCAGGAAACTGAGGCACAGTGAGATTAAGCAGCTCAGGGTCACAGAGCTATGAAATATCAGAGCTGGGATTTAAGTCCAGGTGGATCTAGTTCCAGAGTTTATGCTCTTGAGTACTTTGCCCTACCGCAGTGGCTATGTAGGAGGAAAAAAAAAAAAAAAAAACAGTCAGTTGTATAGGCATTTGTCTACATCAGAGGTTCTCATTTCTGGTCGCACTTTCAAATCACTCAAAGGGCTTTAGGAGCACTAAAGAGGAAGAAGCACATTGAAGACAAATTGTTCATAATCTTCAGCATAGAATCCTGAACATCAGCATTTCTTAAGGGTTCTCCCAGATGATTCTAATGTGCAGCCAGGGCTAAAGAACACGGACATAATAACCTCCAATTGTAGATTTAACTAATTTTTTTCAAGTTAGCATTGACGAGATGTTTGGCTTCTCCAAAAGCTATGTCTACAGAGAGAAATTAGATTGCCAAACCTAGTGAAAGGCCCAATTCAATAATACTACATTGTTTTCCCCTGCAGGGGAGTAGCTGACCATTTCATATCAAGGGCCATAGCATGGGAAAGATTCAATGTAACGTTTCCCCCAAGGATACTGTGACTTCTTCTCATCTTGCTCTGACACCCTATAAGTGAGGATAGTCAGGTTCCATTGTCAATGTCCAGCAGAATGTCATCTGGTTTGAATTATCTACTGGTCATGATCCAGCAGATCTATTTAAATTATGAAAAACATTGAGATGATTAGCTCATGAAGACCTAAAATATAGCAAACTGTTTTTAAGTTATTCTATTTATGTGTTTTTATATCTTTATATTTATGTCCTGATTGTACTGGGAGACCCTGGAACTCCCTTCTCTTTCTTCCTGCCCCTACACAGAAGTTCAATCTGAATATATGATGAATTACCAAAGTTTTAAGGAATTTTGAGTGTTCCTCTGAGTGATAGAAAGATAATCATCATTGAGTTACTACCTCTTACAAGAGACATACTACCACTGACCACTATTTATACCCTCAAAGGTAAAAAACACAAAGAGAATCAAATCAACCTGTTGGCCTGAGTAACTGATAGGTTAATTTGAATAACTAGTTTAACTTTTCTTTTTCTTTAAGTTGATCAGTTTGAGGTGGATTTGGGCATTGTATAGACACACCAGCTCAACCACTCATCCTAACTGCTCATGACCAAATAAATAAATTGTAAATGGTGCATGGAGTGGTTTTCAGCTTCAAGTGCAAAGTTCAGTAAGCCTATTATTGTAGGCTCAGGGCAAGGCACGTTCCACTGTTGGACACAAACACATCATTTCTCTAAGCTGCAATTTGTCTCTATTTCTCATTGTTTGCAAGAAGAAATTTCTGGTTTTCTAATTCCAGCTCTTTGGATTCATACTGCAGACCAGCTTTATAGGGCTTCTCTTGTTGTTTGAAAACTGTTCTATATAGCCATGTGACAATGAGGCCTATATATGCCATCATTCTGAGAACCTCTGAGAAGTTTCTACTTTCTATGTATATTCTACAAATATTGTCCTGGGACTAAGTAGCCCTGATCAAAGGGCACAATTTTCAAAGCTGGATCTGCCTCAGTACATCTTCCTCCTACATCTCCATTCCATTATTCACACTAATGAAAAAAGAAAAATTCACTTCTGAGGTCTCTGTGGCAGAATTTACCATGTGAAAGTTTCAGACCTGTCATTCATAAGCACCTGTTGATATCTCCCACCTTAAAGTCTTAGGGCACCTTGCCAGCAACAGTGACATGGAGCCATGTAACTCCTGTAAAGGAAGCCACCATTCTCCTATCATGCTTAGCTCACCACAAGTTTAGAGACTTGTAACATGGGACCTAAATGTCATTGTACATTAATCCAGAGAACAGAAAAAGCAATAGGTTTATAATGGGAAAAAAAAAAGGAAACTGTTAGGGACTAAATGTTTGTGTCCCCCCAAAATTCGTATGTTGAAATCTATTCCACAATGTGATGGTATTTGGAGATGGGGCCTTTGAAGGTAATGAGGTCATGAAGATTGAACCTTCATGAACAGGATTAGTCCCCTTACAAAATGAGGCCAGAGAGCTAACACATCCTATTTCCACCACATGAGGATACAATAAGAAGTCAGTCATCTGAAACCCAGAAAAGGGCCATCACCCAAACTGGTCCTTGCTAGCACCATGATCTTAGACTTCTAGCCTCCAGAACTGTGAGAAATAACTTTGTATTGTTGATAAGCATCCAGAGTATGGTGTGGGGTTTTTTTAAGATTATTTATTTATTTGTCAGAGAGAAAGAGAGCATAAGCAGGGGGAGCAGCAAGTAGAGGGAGAAGCAGCCTCCCTGCTGAGCAAGGAGCCTGATATGGGGCTCAATCCCAGGACCCTGGGATCATGACCTGAGCTGAAGCAGACCTTTAACCAACTGAGCCACCCAGGTGTCTCAGTTATGGTGTTTTGTTATAACAACCTTAGCTAAGACAGAAACACTCTGAACAAATTGGTAGAAAGTTTAGAAACACAAGCCAATGAGCTTCAAAATAATAACACTGAGTACAAGCAGAGGTTACTAAAACCAACATGTCAACAAGCACTACAAATGATCAAATTAGCAAAGATAAATGCCAAAACCCATCAGAGGAACTTTTGTTTCCACCAAGGATGGAGTAACAAGTTACCCTCCAGGCTGAACAACAAAAATACAAAACAAGAAGACAAATTATATGAAATATGATTTACACAACATTGAATATCAGGCAATGAAAGACAAGATTCTCTGAGAGACACACAAAAATAATGTAAGCTTTATAACAACTGATCCAGGTTACTTCTTTGAGAGAATTTTCCTTTTCAGGGAAGGGGATCTCAGAAGTTTGAAGACTTGCTGCACTGAGGAAACACAACTGAGATTCTAGATCAAGACATCTAGAAGTCTCAGGACAGAGTACTTAAGATGAGAGCAATACAGAGAGACCTGCAAAGGATCTTTCCCAAGTATTCAGCAGAGCCTTAATTAATGCACTTATGTAAGGACAGGATGACGGACAAGGATTAAAGGGAACAGTGCCCAGTGCTCACATATGGTCAGGAATAGATCCCTTTCCTAAGAGCCAGAAGTAGAAAGTCATAATATATGGGACTTTGTTAGAATATTCATAAAGGCCTTATCTCATAGGAAAGAATTTGCCCTGTTACTAGCACTCTTCTAAAACCACTTAGAAAAATCAGATCAAGACCTGAAAGGATCAAATTATTTCCAAGTTATTTAACTACATCCCAGAGTAAAGCTCAAGAATATGTATAGGAATACAAAAATATTTAACACACAAGAAGCTACACCTGACCACCCAATCAAAGATTATCAGGCATGCAAAGACGTGGGAAAACATTCACCATAATTGGAAAAATAATCAATCAAAACTGACACAGAAATGATACAAATGCTAGCATCAGCAGACAATGACATTAAAATAGCAATTATGGGGCACCTGGGTGGCTCAGTGGGTTAAGCCTCTGCCTTCGGCTCAGGTCACGATCTCAGGGTCCTGGGATCGAGTCCCGCATCAGGCTCTCTGCTTGGCATGGAGCCTGCTTCCTCCTCTCTCTCTCTGCCTACTTGTGATCTCTGTCTGTCAAATAAATAAATAAAATCTTTAAAAAAAATAGAAATTATGATTATTCCAGTTTTGGAATGAATGAGTCATAGAGATAAAAGGTATGGCATAGGGAGTGTAGTCAACGGTATTATAAAAACATTATATGGTGACAGATGGTAGCTACACTGTGGTGAGCACAGCATAATGTGTGAACTGGTTGAATCACTATGTTGTACACCTGAAGGACTTCAATTTTTAAGAAAGAGCTATTATAACTACATTCCACATGTTCACAAAATTAAGTAGAGACATGGAAGACAGTAGAAAGACCAAAATCACACTTCTACTGATTAAAACTACAACATCTGAATTGAAAATATCCCAGATGGAATCAACAAGATAATATAATGCAGAAGAAAAGACTATGAATTGAAGACATAGCAATAGAAACTACTCAAAATGAAATACACTGAAAAAAAGAATTAAAAAAAATGACAGGAGCATCAGTGTGCTCTGGGATGGTTTTATACATGTGTGGGCCTCATAGATATATAATCACAGTTTCTGAACAATAGGAGAGAAAAGCAGGGAAATGAAGAATAATGTATAAAAATAGTCCAATTTTAATGAAAACCTTAAATCCAAGGATCTAAGGAGTTCAAAGAACCCCAGCACTAAAGTAGTGAAGAGAACTATACCAAAGTATATAATAAATTGCTCAAAATCAATGATGAGAAAGAAATACTAAAAGTAAACAGAGATAAAAAGGCACCTGTACAGAGGAACAAAGATATGAAGGACAACAGATTTCTTTTTATAGACAATGCAAGCAAGGTGACAATGGAGTTACATCTTTAAAGCACTGAAAGAGGACCATTGTCATTCTAGAATTCTATATCCTAGAAATATATATCTTCAAAAACAAAGGGAAATAAAGACATTTTCAGATATACAAAATCTAAAAGAACTGTTCTGAAAGAAATAAAGTTCTTCAGGCAAAATAAAAAATAACACCAGATGTAAATATGGATCAGTCCCCAAAAGTGAGGAGCATCAGAAGGGACAACTACATGGGTAAATACATAAGTTTTTTATTATTTAAACCTCTTTAAAAGATCACTGACTGGGGCACCTGGGTGGCTCAGTCAGTTGAGTGTCTGCCTTCAGCTCAGGTCATGATCTCAGGGGCCTGGGACAGAGCCCCATGTTGGGTTCCCCCCAGCAGGGAGTCAGCTTCTCCCTCTGCCTCTCCCCCCAACTCATGCCCTCTCTCTCTTAAATAAATAAATAAAATCTGTTTTTTAATTTTGTTTAAAAAGGGGTGCCTGGGTGGCACAACCATTAAGCACCCACCTTCAGCTCAGCTTATGATCCCAGGGTCCTGGAATCGAGCCCCACATCAGACTCTTAAAAAAAAAAAGAAAAACACAAACCTGAAGTTTCAGCTATTTCCATCATTTTGTATTCCAACCATTACCAATACTAACTCACACGTTAATGTGGATTTTTCAGAGTGTACTCTTTATGTGCTATTTTTTTTAACAAATATTTTAACACGTACAATTTGTTTTTTTTTTTTAAAGATTTTATTTATTTATTTATTTATTTGACAGAAAGTGAGACAGCGAGAGAGGAAACAAAGCAGGGGGAGAGGGAAGAGGAGGAGCAGGCTCCCCACTGACCAGGGTGCCCAATGTGGGGCTCAATCTCAGGACCTGGGATCATGAACTGGGCTGAAGGCAGACATCTAATGACTGAGCCACCCAGGCACACCTACATGCTCTTCTTTTCACTAAAGGATTTTATATACTTATTTTTATCATACATCCAAAAAACTAATATTTTTAACTATACATGATATTCCATCATATTATTATCACCTATTTATAGAGCATTTAAATAACTTCCACTGCTTCACAGTTCTGAATAGTAACACTGTAACTTTATATAAACTGATTTCTTTCTTTTAGATTATTTCCCTTGAGAATTTCCCCTAAATGAAATTCCTGAGCCAAAAAACAAACAAACAAAAAAGTGAACAGTTTTTCAGCTATTATTAAACATTGCCAGATTAGCCTCACAAAAACGTAGAGCAATTCTCAGTGACACAGGGCCACATATTCATATAATTTTCTCACTAGTCCACCTACAGTATTTTTTAATCTTTACTCAGGCATAATTAATAACCAACTGCATGTATTCAAAATATGAACTCTGATAAATTTTGAAACTATCATGGTTTCAAACCATGAATATATCCATCACCACCAAAAGTTTGCTAATACCCTCCATAATCCCATTTCTATCCTTTTTTTTCCCCTAGGAAACCACTGATACTTTATGTACTCTAGGTTAGTTTCAAGCTCACAGAATTTAAAAAAATGGAATCATAAAGCATGTGCTCTTTTTGGCTTGGTTTCTTTTACCGAGTATTTTGAATTTCATCCCATGTTGTAGCACACATCAATAGTTAATTCATTTTTACTGATGAGTAATATTTTATTATATAGATACAACACAATTTGTTTGCTAATTCACCTGTTGGCAGACATTTGGGTTGTTTCCAGGTTTTGGCTACCACAACTAAAGCTACTACAAACATTTGCATACAAATCTCTGTATAAATATACGCTTTTATTCTTATTGGGATAATAGTTAACAATGGAATGGCTAGGTCATATGGTAGATTTATGTTTAAATTTTTTAAGAGACTGTCAAAGTGTTCTCGAAATGATTGCCATTGTACATTCCCGTCAATGATGTAGGTGAATTAGTATGGTCAGACGTTTTTAATTTCAGCCATTCCAGTGGTTGCATACTGGTATCCCATTTTGCTTTCATTTACATTTCCCTAATGCCTAATGATGTTGAGCATCTTTTCATGCTATTTGCCTTTATGTTTTCTTTATTGAAGTATCTGTTCATACCATGAGATGCAAAAGCAATTCATTAAAGAAAGAAAAGTCTTTTCAGTGAGTGATACTGAAACAAATGGATATCCATACACAAAAGAAGAACTTTGATTCATACTTCTAACACTATATAAAAATTAACTCAGGATGTCTGGGTGTCTCAGTCAGTTAGGTGTCTGACTTGAATTCAGCTGAGGTCATGATCTCAGGATTGTGAGACTGGGCCCCATGTCAGGCTCCATGTGAGGCATGAAGCCTGCTGAAGATTCTTTCTCTCCATCTCCTTCTGCCCTTCCCCCATATAAAAAAGATTAACTCAAGGTGAATCAGATACATAAATGTAAAACCCAAAACTATAAATCTTTTATAAGGAAACTAAGAGAAAACCCTCGTGACCTAAGATTAGGTGAAGATTTCTTTGATATGACATCAAAAGCACAAAAACAAATAGAAAAATTGGATAGCATTAAAATTTTAAACTTCTGCTTTTCAAAAGACATGGTCAAGAGAATGAAAAATAAAAGCCACACAGACTGGGAGAAAATACTTGCAAAGCATATACCTGGTAAAGGATTTGTATCCAGAATATACAAAGAACTTTCAAAACTCAATAATATGAAAACAAAGGATCCAATTCTCTAATACTTAGATTTGTTTATCAGATATGTAACTTTGGGCAAGTAAAGAACATTCATTGAGAGACTGAAGTGAGGCACTGTACTGTTGTTAAAGAGAGCAGATAGGGACATGAGAGAGAAATAGACACAACACTCAGAAAAGGAACACAGGGTGTTTTACATCAGATAGAAAAATGTCAAAAGCATATTACCTATTTTCTTCATGCTAACTTCTAGGATCAGCCTTGAACACATAACCCAAATATAATAGAACAGCTTTAAAAAGGTCATGGAACCTGATTAAGGTTTGGATAGTAGGATTGGCTATTATGGCATATATTCAAAAGACATTTGGTATTAAAAGGAAGAGAGGCATTCCAAGTTAGAGTATCTGAAGCACTGGGCAGTTGTAGGTCATAGGTCATCAGGCCCCTTTTCCTGACTGACCATCACATTCCCACCCCCAAGTGTGGGATAGAACATGCTTTGAGGACCAGCTCAAGTGCCAGCCCATCACTCCCCCTCACCCCTACCAATCACTGTCGTCAGATGGAGTGCAGTCTTTTGTGAAATAGCATTAATGATAGTGGTTGTCTCCAAAGACAAAATAAGATAACCAATGTAAATCATGTAACATAATTCCTGGAACACCCAGAGCTCAATAAATATTGGTTTCCCTTTCCTTTCCCCCTCCTCTAACCAAATGGAAGGCAAATTGCACTGTTGGCCCCAGTTCAGAGGGTTTTTCAATTTAGAGCTCCTATGCTGAGCTCTTATTAAAGGATCTTGGGTTGAGCACGGCGACTTTTTAAACAACTTGATTCCAGATTTTGATGACCCCATTGCCATATGTGGGAGAGAGTCAAAAATGGAATGGAAGGGGCTCCAGGCTCCAGAACCAAGTTGCCAGGCTCTGGCAAGAATCCATAAGGAGACAACTTTTCTGTTCCATCTCGAAACAGAAAGCATTTATGCCCACCCTCCTGCTGGTTGAGGGCCCATCATTAGAGTATCTCTCCTGGCCTTTCCACTGTCCCCCACTCATTCCTCCTCAGGGAAGGAGAAGTGAATTGCCTGATTGGTAAACTTAAAAGCAGCCCCTCTCAAGAGGTGTGTGCAGCTCAGCCCATCTCTCACTCAGCTGTCTTTTTCAGACCAAGCTCCCCCGGGGAAAGGCCTGAGGTTGTTCAGCTGTGAGTGTTGCTGAGTATTTCTGAGGTACAGTGTTAGGAGGCCCATATGTAAGCCACATTGCCCCAAATCAGCTTTAAAGAACTCTAATAAGGGTGGTCATTTGTTGCATTCCTAGGTTTATCTCTCCATTGGTTCTGAACTTGGGTGGGAGAGAGGAGTGCCCTCTGGTCCATGTACACACTCAAGCACAGATAAGCACCACAGACAGCATGTTCAGTGGCATGACTATGGCTCCCTATAGGTCCCCCTCAATTTGCATCCTCCCACCTGCTCTATGCCTCTCAGATTGACATTGCCAATACCCACTTTCACACCAGAAAGAATGATAAACACATAATGATTCATAATGATTCTTTCTTGCCTTCATCCTGGAGGTCAAGGTGTTGTACTTTGGTATCTTGCGCAGGACCTAGCATGGTTCTGAACATGTGGAACTATGAGAAAGAATCAGGACACTGGGTTCAAGCCCCACTCTGTTCCTTCCTAGCCATGTGACTTCATACACATCACTTCACCAATTTGGATCATTGTTTCCTGATCTTATTTGTTCTTTTTAAGCAACATTATGGTAGAACTTTATGAGCAAGAACTTCAACATTAAGAGCAAGAACTTCAGCTTTTCTTCAATGTGGCATAAATGAAATGGCCAAGATCTCTAATGCTTGTCTATATTTTTGGCAAACAGAGCTCTACTTTTTTAAGATGTGCTCATGATGTTGTCCCATTTAGAATGTAAACTCCAAGACTCCTTCTATTTCCCACAAGTGTTTAGAGAAAGGACTTAGAACCTGAGAATTCTCAGAAAATGATGTTACTACCAATTTCCTGTTTAGATGGACCAGAAATATTCTAGAATTGGCCCACTGCTTTGTTACAGGATTTAACAAAATTTTATTATAGTACTGCCAGGAATGCATCAATTTACTAATTAGAAAGCTATGCCATTCACAGTTTTCTTAAGGAGGGGCTGGCAAGAACTGTGGGCCATAGTCCAAATAGTGCCCACTCCCTGTTTGTGTAAATAAAGTTTTATTGGAACACAACCACATTCATCTGTGCATATATTATCTGTGGCTGCTTTCATGCTACAGTAGCAGAGAACAGTAGTTCTCTGTATGCCTCTGTATGGCTTTTCTACAGAAAAAGTTTGCTAACCCTCATGCTAAAGAATCTTACAGTTAATCCTACTTGATCAAATTAAGCCTCATAATGTCCTTAACACATAATTAAGCAACCACAAGAATGTGGCTCATCCTGCATCTCAATCTGTAAGAAAAGAAATTTGTCTAGGTGGTTTCCATTATAAGCATCAGTCAATATTCTGATTCTTAGCCAATGAATAATTTTCTTCATGAGGTTTTTGGAGGGATTTTTTGTTTGTTTTGTTTGTTTGTTTGTTTAGTTTTTATGAGTTTGTTTTATATTTAAAAACACATTTCTCTCTCTTTTTTTAATTTAAGTATCATTGGCACACAATGTTACATTAGTTTCAGGTGTACAACATAGTGCTTTGACAAATTTATATATTAGGCTATGCTCACCACACTGTTACCGTCTGTAACCATATGATGCTATCATAATACCATCGACTGTATTCCCTGTGCTGCACTTTTCCACCCCGTGACTTAGTCATCCTGTTAGGGAAAGCCTATATTTCCCATTCCCCTTCACTCCTCACTCATTTTGCCCATTGACTACCCACCTCCTCCTCGGGCAACCATCCATTTGTTTCCTTCATGAGGTTTGATTACTTCTGAATAGTTCAGACATCGGCATCTCTTACGAGATTGGAGAAGCACTGACGAGGTGCATCAGGGGACTCAAATTCCAACCTCTTTTTTGCCCCTAATTGACTAAACCTCCTGGTGCTTTACTTCTGTAAAATGAGGAGGTGGACAGATGAAGATGGAGTTTCCATAGAGCAGATAATTACGGTCCCAAGTGTAAAGTGTATCTTAGAAGGCCACACTGGCTGCTATGAAAGCCCAAGGAATGGTATCACACCTGGATTTACAGCAGAGAAGGGATTCAGAGACGGCTTCTTGGAGGAAGTGATCCTGATCTGAGTTTTGAAGAATAAGGAAGAATTCATGCTGCTGGAGAATGAACTACCCAATAAAGCAAAAATGCATCTTATGGAAGCCATCATTTTACTTGGCTAATTAGGAAATGTCATCTGTTTCAACATCTAAACCCCAGAAAAGATCTGAATTTAGACCAACTTTAACGTGTGTGTTACACTGTGCTTCGGGATACACATCATGAAAAGTCACTCCGCAAGCAACTTTTCACAATAAAATCTCCTTTTTTTGTGTGAAAACATGTTTCTTTTCCTTCTTCAGCTAAATACCAAGGTCACATCCAAGTCTTGAAAGAGACATCAACTGCCACAGGCATAGGTGGTGTGATGGTCATTGCACAAGACACAAAGACTTCTTGGGAAAATGAAAATCAATCAGAGAGTGTTAGCAAAGGATCATTCCAGGGCTGCAGGCAAGGCTAACAAGAGATAACTCTGACTTCGAACAACTTTGGCAGTGGGATTAGACAACATGCTTACACAGCAATCATTTTCATGTGGCTAGACCATCCGAACATTCACAACAATAGATTCTGAAGGGAGGAGAATTATCTCAGTTGACCTAGCCATGCAATCTCAGTGGTGATTTCTAAGTAATCACTGGCTCTCCCATAATCCAACCGCCTGTACCGATGTCAGAGGTAGAATTCATTCATGCATTCAACAAATGTAGTGAGTATTAATTAGGCACCAGTGCTTTTCTATACACTAGGAACACAATCATGAAGAGAGGACACAAAAATCCTTGGCCTTGTGGAACTTAAATTCTGGGGAGGCACCTTTGTACAGAGAAAAGCGCAGAGTTTTAACTACTATCCAACAGAACATACTGCTGTTCTGAACAGTCCTGAAAGGACATTTTGCAAGAGTCTAAGCCACACCTGAGCCAGCCTTCTTCCTGATCCCTTGTCTCTTCATCCTGGTCTCTGTGTCACAGCAATTTACAGAAGAGGGCCTGATGCTTTTTTCTTAATGTACCCTCATTTATCAAGCCACACGACTCCTCAAGCCTCAAAAAAAAATGTTCATAGGCTTTGAACTACTTCTGGAAATCTCAACTGAAAAACACACCTAACTTCTGAATAGAATTTAGGTTGCAAAAATGCACTTTAACCTAGCTTCCCCCCTACAAAATAAGGGGGCAAATTAAATGTCCAACTATAAATTAATGGATAGGTAAATTATTGTTTTTACATGAGATGAAATCATATGCAGACATTAAGATTGTACTTACAAAGATTCTAATGATAATGAAAGAAAACACTTATTAAAAAATATTAGGTAACCAAGCAGAACAAAACTAAATATATTCAATATGACAAGCCTGTATAAAAATCTACTAAGAAAAATCAAAGCCTTGAGGGAAATGTCCAAAACATTAACCACTGATATACTTAGGTGTTGAAATTATGAGTGTTTTCCTACTTTTTCTATTTTCTTCTTTTTCTTAAGTCCACATTTATTATTTTCAGAATTAAAAAAATAATAATTTTAAGCCTAAATATAGTTTTTTTAAAAGGCAAAGACAAGGAGGCAAGAAAAAGTATAGAACAGTTTATCTTGGTAGCTAAGAGCCTGAGATCTGAATTCAAACCCCCTGGGTCTGAACCATGGTTCCCCAAGTTACTGTGTGACCTTGGGCAGATTTTTTAACCTTTCTTCCCTGTAGTTTGTCGCCTGCAAAGTGGAGATGAAAATAGTGCCTATCTACATAGGTTGGTATGAGAATTAGTAGATAATTCACAAAAAGTGTTCAGCAGAGCATAATAACCCATAAGCACTCAAAATAACAGATCCAGTACTCCAGTGGCCTCAAAAAAAGAGTTCACACAAGGGGGAAAGGTGGGCAAACATCACATCTTCATGTCTCAGAAACAGTTAAATTCAGTGGGCAATTTTCCCTCAGTCAGAATCAATCCCAAAATCCTTAACTTACATTTTAAATTTTCCTCTGAAGAAGATGGACAGTATGTTGATACTCATTTTATGGGTAATTACTTCCTTGGTTGTTTTCTTTTTTTTTTTTTAATGTACTGATTGGTCATCATTTATTGTACACAGTGACTTTTAATTTTAAAAACAAGTCTGAAAATTATGTTAATAGGACCATCAGAAAACACTAATCATTACTTTAAGATGAAATGACCTCATAAAAATACTGTTTATGGTACTGACAGGTGTTATTTTAAGATAAAACTAACAGTCTGATAGAATCATGTTTTTTGTCAAAAGTTGGTTCCAAAAACTGTGAAATGAAAAGTTAGTCTCTTAATTCCTGCACCCAACATATTTTTTTTTTTCTGTACAAATTAAGCCACTTAAATCTGGGTAAGATAATATGGTTGTTCATTAAGACTGCACCTTGTCCACAACAGACTTTTGTTATATATTTGCAGAAAGGACACCCATTTCAGAAATTTTAGTTCTTATTGCTTGCCAATACTCATCTTTTTAAAAGAATGAAATTTTGGTTCACATTGCATAAATATGAAATCTTGACCAATAAAGAAGATCCAGAAGGTAAGACAGGTTAAAATTTGTTTCTCTACAACTTCTCCTGAAATTAGGCATCCTGATGAAAAAGAACGGTGCCTTTCAGCTGCCAGCATTCTTTACCTTAATTTCTAATCTAGATTTCCTAGATCTTTTGATCTTGGAAATTCTCTACTCAAAATAAGGTTGTGCTTCTGGTTCTTCTTGACTTGGTGTGGCAACTTTTCTCTGTCATAGACTCTTCTTGCATGGAGTTTCTGCCTGCTTAAGGCGATGAACACGTCTTGAACGGTGGAGTTTCACGGGCTTAGATTGGAACGTGGCTGGGCACTAGCTGCATCACCTTCAGTCACTGACCCTCACTCAGCCTCGGTTTCTTAGTCTACAAAGCAGGCAACATCAACACAGATCTCACACGGTTACACTGGGGCTACAACAACTGCCTGGACACTACAGGCGACTTACACTCAGGTATTCTTCCCTTCCCCTGGGAGTCTTTTTCGAGGGTCTACAGTCATTCTTCTAGAGCTTTTGATTTCTTTCCAGTCTTTCCTTAGACCAGAAGGCAAAGCTGTCCTGGATTCTTGATTGGGATTCTTAAATTAGGAGCATTTGATTTCTACATTAACTTCGACTCCTTCCCGCTTAAGTCCCAGGGAACCGGCCAGGCAGAGGAGTTGGTGGCGAGCGCCGCGCCTTTGCGGGGAGGGGTGCTGAGAAGTAGGGTTCTCGCTCAGGCCCGTGGGTTCCCATCCCGTTCTCTCTCCCACGGTGGGAGTCCGTGTCAGACTCTGCCCACCTCCCTCCGAACCGCAAAGATTAAGTTCTCGACCGTCTGAGCCGGGTGTTCTCCGAGAGATGCCCAGACGTGGACTCTCTCGGGCTCCCAGAACCAGCCTGACCCCGCCCTGCAAAGGAAAGGTGAAGGGAGATGGAAGGGAGATGGAAAGGAGATGGCAAGCCGCCGCAGGTGTCGCGGCGCGGGCGGAATTGGGGAGGAGAACAGTCTGCCCAGCCTGAGCCGGCCGGCTAGTCTTCCTCCCGCTCCATCTCCTTCCCCGCAGCAGCCAGAGCGTTTGGAGCCGGCGGGAGAGGAGCGCGGGGCTGGGGAAGTGCGGGAGGCATCTGCCCCACGACGGCTTCTCTCCTGGCCGGCGTCCAGCCCGCAGCCCTGCCCCGCCGCGGGCTACCCTGGAACGCGGCTCCGCGCTCCGGTCTGCGATGCCGGGTGCGCCGCGCTCCTGGACCCCGGGAACCTGGCCGGGCGCCGCGCCCGCGTGGAACAAACGCTACCTGTGGAAGTAATGTGCGCAGAAGAGGCCCAGGAGCACGGTCGCAGGCTGGCCGAAGAGCGAGCGCGGCTGCCGGGCGAGGAACCCCGCGGGCACCGCGAAGGAGGGCAGCTCCTGCAGGAACCAGGCGGCGCGGGAGGGCAGGCGGGTAGCGGTGGGCAGTAGGCTCTCCGAGTACTTCCCGTAGCCGGAGGGCTTCGCCAGGTACAGGACCAGTGCCCCCAGGGCGGCCAGAGTGGCGCTGCCTGCCAGCACCGGGCTCTGCTGGCAGGGAAGGGGCATCGCGCCGTGTTCCCCGCCGGTGGCTGCCGCTCGTGCAGAGGAGAGCGCTGTCTCCGCGGCCCCTTTATGGGGCGCGAGACGCCACCCTGCGTCCGCCCCTTCGGCCTTGGCTCCCGCCCTTCCATCTCGCTTTCGCTCGGCCCGGCCAGCCCTGGCTTGGCGCTGCATCAGTGCCCGTTTCGCTCGGCTGGCGCTTGGGGAGGCAGCGGAGGCGTGGGGAAGGATCCAAGGGCCAAAAACGTGTCCTGGGGTCCTCCCTCCCCGCCTGGGACTAGACCACATCCGCCCCTCTGCCGGCGCCCGCCCTTTCCACCGCCTGCCGCTGGTCTCCCCTTTGCCCCTCGAAGACCTGTTCTCACCCATCGCCCTCTGATGCCGCAGCTTCTAGGACTAGGAAATCAGAAGAGAAAAGCCACAGGGACGATTTAGTCGGGGTCGACCTCTCGCCCCCAAAACACTCCTGGGCGGCCGCCACGCAGTCTCCAGCTCAGACCACTCCAAGCCTGGATCTCCCCAATCCCTCCGCTTCCCTACGCTCCTTCACTCCCGGTCCGCTCAGCCCTGCATCCTTCTTACGACCCTGGGCCAAGCATCCAGGCACTTCCCGCGCCCGCCAGCCCTTCTGCTTGCGGGCTTCATGCACCTTCCACATCTCAGCCAGTGCTCCCACTAACCCACTAGGCCCCCAGGGCCCTCATTGCTCCGCCATTTCTCTCTGCCTTGCTGGGTGCGCCCCTGGGCCTCCCGCCTGAGTTAAAGAGGCACATCCCCTAAAAGCGGGTGCACGAGCAAGGACTGCGACTAGGAGTAGTGATCTTGTCAGTCCGCCCTTGCCTCTTCTCCAACACGGGACCCCGGCAGCCGCCCCAGACTCGGGCTGAAGTCCACGGTTTCTGCCCCCTGACGCCCTCTCCCCACTCCCGGAGCTGACGAGTCAGGTTACACGTAGTGGTGCCACTGGGGATGCTACTGTGCTCTGAACATCCAGTTGTGGTTCTTTCTTCCATTTTTCCACCCTCCTCTCATCCTTCACCCACTCGTACATTATCTATCTCTTCTTCCCTTCTCTGAATCAGTATCCAGACCTTCTTAGCTGCCTTTCTCCGAAGATGTGTGCCCTTTTAATCTCTTCGGTCTTTTTTGACCTGGTTCTCTCCTGCAGGTTGACCTTCTCTTCCTGCATCATTCTTCCATCTTCCTGTCCCACCTCTAGTAGGGATTACTTTATCCCTATTAATTTTCTCCTCCCGTCCCTACTTCAGTCTCCACCCCAGCCTTCCACACCACACCGTTCCTTGGCTCTTTCTTTATCCTCTCTCTTAGCGCCAAGTCACTGCCTCAGGAGCCCCACTCCTTCCCCCATCCACTCCTGCCTGTGCTAATGGCTGTTCCAATGAAAGGCACACTGTCCCATCTGCCTAATTTGAAGTCGTTCCCTTATATCTGGGATGCTTCCCAAACTTGATGAGAACCCCATCTTACAGGTCTAAGAACCTTGGTAAACCCTACGCAAAATGAACACACACCCCTAACAGTCACCAATCAACTTGCTGAGAACCAGTGATAAGGAAGAAAATCTTTAAAGCAGCCAGTAAAAAACAAAACAAAACAAAACAAAACAAAAACCTAGAGGGACAAAGGTAATAAGTACAACAGATTTCTCAGACACTATGCAAACCAGAAGAAAATGGGATGCTACATTTGAAGTGCTAAAGGAAGAAAATTTTTCAACGAAGAATTTCACATCTAGGGTGCCTGGGGGCTGGAGGTGGGGAAGGGCTCAGTCTGTTAAGCAGTTGCCTTTAGTTCAGGTCATGATCCCAGAGTCCTAGGATGGAGTCCCACCTCAGGCTCCCTGCTCACTGGGGAGTCACTGTTCTCTGCCCCTCTTCAGGGCTCCTCTTCTCTCTCTCTCTCTCTGTCTGTCTCTCTCTCAAATAAATAAAATCTTGAAAAAGAAAGAAGGAAGGAAGGAAGGAAGGAAGGTAGGAAG
>NW_019154119.1:793914-806963 GCF_002288905.1 Enhydra lutris kenyoni | reverse complement strand
GAAAGAAAGAAAGAAAGAAAGAAAGAAAGAAAGAAAGAAAGAAAGAAAGAAAGGAAGGAAGAAAGAAAGAATGAATTTCACATCTAATGAAAATATCCCTCAAAAATGATGGTGAGGAGACTGGCTTCCAGACATGATGGACTAAGATTCTGACACACACACACACACACAAGCAGAAGGCAATGATAAAACCGGGGAGGCAAAAAGTCTACCTGAAGTTACTAGGAATGAACAGCAGCAAACAGATACCGATGGGGAAATCACCTTCACATGGCAGGAGAAAATGGAAAGCTGTAGGCATAAGTTCTCCTTTTTTGAGACTTTCAGCCTGGGCTAACTGCAGTCTGAATAATGCACAAGGCAGCAGCAGGAACACAGGCAAAAAAACAAAAACAAAACAACTTACCATAGTCTTGAAAAGGAAAGAGCCAGAGAGGGAATCCCAAACTCTATCTACCCATATCTCTGGATGACTCAAAGGAGACTCAAAGCAAATCAGCTCAGACAAAAGTTCTGAACAGACACAAGAAACAAAGTCTGAAGTTCAATCCCAGCCAAGGAAATTATCAGCTAAAACAAACCAAATAATATTCATAAGAGAAAAAGAATATAGCCCATAACCTCTACTACTTAGCATGCATAATGTGCAAGTTACCTGATACAGGAAAAATCAGTTCAATAAAACACATTCTCAAGAGAAACAAAAATCAATTGAGTCCAATACTAAGATGAACCACACCTCAGAATTAACAAACAAGGCTTTTAAGTTAATTATTATAATTGCAATAGTTGGCTAGAGCTGCTCTAAAAAGTATCACAAACTTGATGGCTTAAACAACAGAAGTTTATTGCCACACAGTTCTGGAGGCTAGAAGTCCAAGATCAAGGTGTCAGCAAGGCTAGTTCTTCAGAGGGCAGTGGGGAATCTTTCCATGCCTCTCCTCTAGCTTCTGGTAATTTGCTGGAAATCTTTGCCATTCCTTGGCATGTAGAAGCTTCATTCCAATTTCTGCCTGCTATCTTCAACATAGCCTTCACCCTTTGTATATTTATCTGTGTCCAAATTCTTCTTTTTATAAGGACACCAGTCATATTGGATTAAGGGCCCACCCTACTCCAGCACAATCTCATTTAAACTAATTATATCTTCCATGATCCTATTTCCAAGTAGGATCACATTCTTATGTGCTTGGAGTTAGAACTTGACTATAGAGGTTTTGAGGGTGGGTCACCTGTCACCTGCATGGCTCAGTCAGTTAAGCATTGTACTCTTGGTTTCAACTCAGGTCATAATCTCTGGGTTGTGGGATTAAGCCCCACATCAGGCTCTGTGCTGAGTGTGAAGCCTGTTTAGGATTCTCTCTCCTCCTCTTTCTCTGCACACCTCCCCCCACCCATGCTCTTTCTCTCTCTCTCAAAAGAAAATAAAGGGGGGAGAGAGAGAGAAGAAATTTTGAGGGAGACACAATTTAACCAACAGCAACAATTAACTTCAGTAAAGTATAAAACAAAACGTGCTTTCAATGCATGAAATCACAGTACAGAAATGGGAAATGATGATACTGCAATGATTTTTTAAAAGATGGGTGTGGTGCATAAGCAATGTATCTTGGAGCACTGAAAAAATAAAATAAAATTTTTTAAAAAGATGGAAATTCTAACTAATAGTATACTACATGTTAATTAATTGATTTTAAATAAAGATGGAAATTCTAGAACCAAAAATGCAGTTTATGAAATTAAAAAATTATGGGATAGATATAAATTGAACAGAGAAGATGGAAGGAAGAATAAGTGAACTTGAAGATAGATTATTTGATAAAAGGCAGAAATTTACAAATTCAAATTATTCAATGAGAAATAAGCAGAAAAACAAAAAAGCCCAAGCTGAGGCAAAGCAAACAATATTTAAGTTATTAAAAGTGAAAGATAAAGAATGAATCTTAAAAGGAGCAATAAAAAACAACATATTATATAGAGGAGGACAAAAATCTGATTAACAGCTAACTTATCAGAAACATGTAAATCAGAAGAGAGTAGGACATCTTTAAAATGCTGAAAGAAAAAAAATCTCTGCCTAGAATTCTACCTATATCCAGAAAAAGTATTTTCAATAATGAAGGTGAAACTATGAGCATTCATATCTTCAGTATAATAAATGGTTAAGTTCTTATGGCTGAAGGGAAAATATAACTAATAAAAACAAAGGTTGGTGAGATATAAGTTTATAAGGTTGCAAGATTTCTATTTTTTAAGTGAAGTAGTACATTGCAATTATAACTATACTGTGGCAGTTATGAATGAATGTTGAAATCCATAGGGCAACCCTATAAAAATCTTAATAAAGAATAACTACTACATACAAGGTTGAATATTAACTAGATTTATTGTGGTGATATTTCACAATACATACAAACATTGAATCATTATGTTGTACACCCAAAACTAACATAATGTCATATGTAAATTAAACCTCAATTTAAAAAAAGAATAACTACAAATTCAACAGTAAAATTAAAATAAAAATCCAAAAAGATAATAAAATAGGAAGGAGAGGACAGGAAGAGATTAACAAGAACAAAACACAGAAATGTGAAATGGTTGTAACAGCTTGGAAAGGAAGAACTGAAACTATATATTCACAAAGGACATCATCTTATATGTAAAATACTAAAAAGCTTTTAGCACAAATAAGAGAATGCACCAATGTTACAAGATACAGGATCAATATACAAATGTCAATCAAAATTAATGATAAGAATCTGAAATGAAATTACAAAAGCAATCCATTTACAATAGCACCAAAACCCCTAAAATACTTAGAGAAAATAAAGGAATGAAACAAAAAAAGGAATGAGACTTAAACACTGAAAACTATAAAACATTGTTGAAAGAAATTTAAAAATACTTAAATAAATGGAAAGATATCCTATGTTCATGGATTGGAAGCCTTAATATTGTTAAGATGTCATACTCCCTGCTATGGACTGAGTTGTGTTTCCCTAAAATTTGTATAGTGAAGCCCTAACCCCTAATGTAACTGTTATCTGTACCTGAAAGTAGGGTCTTTAGGAGGGAGTTAAGGTCAAATGAGGTCATAAGGATCAGGCTGTAATCAAATGAAAGACTATGGCCTTATAAGGAAAAGATCTCTCTCTCTCTCTCTCTTTCTCACTCTCTCTTTCTGTCTTTCTCTCTCCCATGTGAAGAAACAGTGAGAAGGCAGCCATCTGTGGCCCAAGGAGAGAGCTCTCACCAGACATCAACTTGCTAGTATTCTGATGTTAGATTTCTAGTCTCCAGAATTATCACAATAAATTTAAGTTTATTGGCACCCAGTCTATGGTATTTTGTTATGGCAGTCTGATTCAATTCCTATCAAAAATCCTAGCTGACTTTTCAGAAATGGAAAAGCTGATCCTAAAATTCACCATATACAAAAACTAACCTAAAATAGGTCAAACACATAAATGTGGGTTAAAACTATAAAACTCTTAGAAGAAAACATGACCTTAAATTAGGCAATGTTTTTTAGATATAACACAAAGCACAAATAACAAAAGGGGAAAAAAGATCAATTTGGTTTCATTAAGACTAAAAACCTTTCTGCCAGTAACACCACCAAGAAAGTGAAAAGATAAGTCACTATGCTGTACATTAGATCTCCAGAACTTACTTATTTACTAGTTGCAACTTTGTACCTTTTAACACTATCTCCCCAATTCTACCACCTTCCAGTCCCTGATAACCACAATTCTACTCTTTGTTCCTCAGTCTAGTCTTTTTACATTCTACATATAAATAATGTCATATGATATTTGTCCTTCTCTGTCTGGCTTATCTCACTTAACAGAATATCTTTAAGGTCCAACCATGTTGTCACGAATGTCAGAATTTCCTTCTTTCTCATAGCAGAATAATATTCCATTATCACATCTTTGCTATCCATTCATCCATTGATGAACACTTACATTGTTTCCATATCTTGGCTCTTGTAAACAATGCTGCAATAAACATGGGAGTGCAAATAATCTTCTTGATATCTCGTTTGCATTTCCTTTGACTATATACCCGGAAGCAGGATTGCTGGATCATATGGTAGTTCTATTTTTAACTTTTTGAGGAACTTCCATAATGTTCTCCAGAGTGGCTGCACCAGTTTGCATTCCCACCAACAGCAAGAGGGTTCCCCTTTCTCTGCATTCTCACCAACACCTGTTGTTTCCTGTATTATTAAGTTTAGCCATTCTGACAAGTGTAGGGTGGTCTCTCATTATAGTTTTGATCTGTATTTCCCTGATGATGAGTGATATTGAAAATCGTTTCATGTGTCTGTTAGCAATCTGGATGTCTTCTTTGGAAAAATGTCTATTCATGTCTTCTGCCCATCTTTTAACTGGATTATTTGGGTTTTTTGGATAATGAGTTTGGTAAGTTCTTTATAGATTTTGTGGGCGCCTGGGTGGCTCAGTGGGTTAAGCCGCTGCCTTCAGCTCAGGTCGTGATCTCAGGGTCCTGGGATCGAGTCCCGCATCGGGTTCTCTGCTCAGCGGGGAGCCTGCTTCCCTTTATAGATTTTGGATACTAACCTTTTGTCAGATATGTGATTTGCATATATCTTCTATCATTCCAAAGGCTGCCCTTTAGTTCTGGTGATTGTTTCCTTCACTGTGCAGAAGCTTTTATTTTGATGAAGTCCCCATAGTTTATTTTTGCTTTTGTTTCCTTTGCCTCAGGAGACATGTCTAGTAAGAAGTTGCTGTGGCTGATGTCAAAGAGGTTACTTCCTATGCTCTCCTTTAGGATTTTGATGAATTCCTGTCTCACATTGAGGTCTTTCATCCATTTTGAGTTTATCTTTGTGTATGGTGTAAGAGAACAGTTGAATTTCATTCTTCTGTATATAGCTGTCCAATTTTCCCAGCATCATTTATTGAAGAGAGTGTCTTTTTTCCATTGCATACTTTTCCTGCTTTGTCGAAGGTTATTTGACCATAGAGTTAAGGGTCCATATCTGGGATTTCTATTCTGTTCCATTGGTCAATGTGTCTCTTTTTGTGCCAGTACCATGCTCTCTTGGTGATCACAGCTTTGTAACATAGCTTGAAATCAGACAACGTAATGCCACCAGTGTAGTTTTTCTTTTTCAGCATTTCCTTGGTGATTCGGGGTCATTTCTGGCTCCATACAAACTTTAGGTGTCTTTGTTCCAGCACTTTGAAGATCAGGAACACAACAATGATGCCCAGTCTCACCATTACTGTTCAACATAGCACTAGAAGTCCTAGCAACAGCTATCAGACAACAAAAATAAATAAAAGGTATTCATATTGTCAGAGAAGAAGTCAAACTCTCTCTCTCTTCGCAGATGACTTGATATTTTATGTGGAAAATGCAAAGGACTCCACCCTCAAATTACCAGAACCCATGTAACAATTCAGTAATGTGGCAGGATACAATCATGCACAGAAATCAGTTGCTTTCTTATACACTGGCAATGTAACTGTAGAAAGAGAAATTAGAGAATTGATTCCATTTCCAATAGCACCAAAAAATATAAGATACATTGGAATAAACTTAACAAAAGAGGATCTATACTCAAGGAACTACAAAACACTCATGAAAGAAATTGAAGACACAAAAAGATGGAAAAACATTCCATGCTCATGGATCGAGAGAAAAAACATTGCTAAAATGTCTATGCTGCCTAGAGCAATCTATACGTTCATCCATTTTGAGTGTATTTTTATGTATGGTGTAAGAAAGTGGTCCAGTTTCATTCTTTTGCAAAGAAATCTACATATTTAATGCAATCCCTGTGAAAATACCATCAGCATTTTTCACAGAACTAGAATAAACAATCCTAAAACTTGTATGGAACCACAAAAGATCATGAATAGCCAAAGCGATTTTGAAAAAGAAAAGCAAAGCTGATATGTAGAAGAATGAAACTTGACCATTCTCTTACACCATACACAAAGATAAACTCGAAATGGATAAAAGACCTCAACGTGAGACAGGAATCTATCAGAATCCTAGAGGAGAGCACAGGCAGTAACCTCTTTGATATCCGCCGCAGCAACTTCTTTCAAGATATGTCTCCAAAGGCAAAGGAAACAAAAGCAAAAATGAACTTTTGGGATGTCATCAAGGTCAAAAGCTTCTGCACAGCAAAGGAAATAGTCAACAAAACAAAAAGGCAACCCACAGAATGGGAGAAGATATTTGCAAATGACAGTACAGACAAAAGGTTGATATCCAGGATCTATAAAGAACTCCTCAAACTCAACACACACAAAACAGATAATCATATCAAAAAATGGGCAGAAGATATCAACAGACACTTCTCCAGTGAAGACATACAAATGGCTATCAGACACATGAAAAAATGTTCATCATCACTACCCATCAGGGAGATTCAAATTAAAACCACATTGAGATACCACCTTACACCACTTAGAATGGCCAAAATTAGCAAGACAGGAAACAACGTGTGTTGGAGAGGATGTGGAGAAAGGGGAACCCTCTTACACTGTTGGTGGGAATGCAAGTTGGTGCAGCCACTTTGGAGAACAGTGTGGAGATTCCTCAAGAAATTAAAGATAGAGCTTCCCTATGACCCTGCAATTGCACTACTGGGTATTTACCCCAAAGATACAGATGTAGTGAAAAGAAGGGCCATCTGTACCCCAATGTTTATAGCAGCAATGGCCACGGTCGCCGAACTGTGGAAAGAGTCAAGATGCCCTTCAAAGGACGAATGGATAAGGAAGATGTGGTCCATATACACTATGGAGTATTATGCCTCCATCAGAAAGGATGAATACCCAACTTTTGTAGCAACATGGACGGGACTGGAAGAGATTACACTGAGTGAAATGAGTCAAGCAGAGAGAGTCAATTATCATATAGTTTCACTTATTTGTGGAGCAAAACAAATAACATGGAGGACATAGGGAGATGGAGAGGAGAAGGGAGTTGAGGGAAATTGGAAGGGGAGGTGAACCATGAGAGACTATGGACTCTGAAAAATAACCTGAGGGTCTTGAAGGGGGGGGGGGGTGGGAGGTTGGGGGAACAAGGTGGTGGGTATTAGGGAGGGCACGTATTGCATGGAGCACTGGGTATGGTGCAAAAACAATGAATACTCTTAAACTGAAAAGAAATTAAAAAAAAGAAAAGAAAAGCTGGAGGCATCACAATTCTGGACCTTAAGTTATATTACAAAGCTGTAGTGATCAAGACAGTATGGTGCTGGCACAAAAACAGACACAAAGATCAACTGAACAGAATAGAAAACCCAGAAATGAACCCACAACCATATGGTCAACTAATCTTTGACAAAGCTGGAAAGAATATTGAGTGGGAAAAAGACAGTCTCAGGGTGCCTGGGTGGTTCAGTCAGTTGAAAGTCCGACTCTTGGTTTGGGCTCAGGTCATGAGCTCCTGGTAGTGGGATGGAGCTCCCCATCAGGCTCTGGACTCAGAGGAGAGTCTGCTTGAGATTTTCTCTCCCTCTGCCTTTCCCCCTGATTTCTCTCGCACTCTCTCAAATAAATAAATAAATAAATCTTTTATAAAAAGTCTCTTCAAGGGCGCCTGGGTGGCTCAGTTGGTTGAGCGACTGCCTTCGGCTCGGGTCATGATCCTGGACTTCCAGGATCGAGTCCCACATCGGGCTCCCAGCTCCTTGGGGAGTCTGCTTCTCCCTCTGACCTTCTCCTCTCTCATGCTCTCTCTCACTCATTCTCTCTCAAATAAATAAAATCTTTAAAAAAAAAATAAAAATTCTCTTCAACAAATTGTGTTGGGAAAAATGTACAGCCACATGCGAAAGAGTCTTCATGAGTTTCTGTTTACATTGCTGTTTCCCCTGAAGAATGTGAGCCCCATGAGGGCAGTGTGCATAACTTAAGATAATTGGCTTAGAGTCGAACGTTGATTCTTTTTTCTGCTATAAAGAGCTGTATAACCCTGAGCATCAGACTTAAACACTCTGATGGTTTTCTACATCAGTAGAATGGGTATAATAATACTACAATGAACAGTAGTTTTTAAGATAAAACGTGACAGAAACCTAACTCAAAATATCTTAACCAAAAAACAAAATAATACTGTGTGTGAGCGTGTGTGTGCATGTGCATGTGCATGTGTGTGTGTATTTATAAGTAGAAAATTCAAGAAGTGGCTAAAAGACAAGACTGGATCTGGGGTTCAAACATTGTCACTAGACTCTTCTATCTGTCATTTACTAACTCTAATTTCTTCTTCATTTTCAGGAAGGGTTTCTAGCAGCTCCAGATTCAGCCAGGCCTTAGTTCTTGCAATCTAAGTAGATTCCTCTATGAAGAAGTTATTCCCCTAAGAGAATTCTACTCCTGCTTACATCATATTCCTGGAAGAGATAAAAGCTACTCTTTTTATATTATCTTATTTTATTTTTTACTTTAGCCAATTTTATTTTTTAATTAACATACAATGTATCATTGGTTTCAGAGGTACAGGTCAGTGATTCATCAGACTTATATAATACCCAGTGCTCATTTTATCACGTCTTCCTTAATGTGTATCACCTAGTTACCCCATCCCTCTACCCTCCACCCCTTCAGCAACTCTCAGTTTGTTTACTATGATTAAGATCCTCATGGGGTGCCAGGTGGCTCTGTCAGTTAAGTGGTTAAGCATCTGCCTTTGGATCCAGCACGATCCCAGTGTCCTGGGATTGAGCCCCACATCAGTTCCCTACTCAGTGGGGAGAGTCTGCTTCTTCCTCTGCCCCTTCCCTCTACCCAGCCCCACCCCCAAGCTCTCTTTCTCTCTCACTCTCAAATAAATAAATTAATTTTTTTTAAAAAGAGTCTCTTAGAATTTGTCTTCCTTTCTGGTTTTTTCTTGTTTTATTTTTCCACACTTCCCCTATGATCCTGTTTTGTTACTTAAATTCCACATATCAGTGAGATCATATGATAATTGTATTTCTCCAACTCACTTATCCACTTAACATAATGCCCTCTAGTTCCATCCATGTCATTGCAAATGGCAAGATTTTGATTTTTTTTTTTTTTGGTGCTTGAATAATAGTATATATATATATATATATATATATATATAGTGATTTTAAGTATATATATAGTATATATATGTATATATATAAGTATATATATAAATATATAGTGATTAAGATGTGATTTTATATATATAGTTTATATATATATAAGATGTGAATATATATATATATATATATATATCTTCTTTATATCCATTTATATATCCATTTATATCACATCTTCTTTATCCATTCATCTGTCAATGCACATCTGGGCTTTTTCCACAGTTTTGCTATTGTGGACATTGCTGCTAGAAACATTTAGGTGCACGTGCCCCTTCAGATCACTACATTTGTATCCTTGGGGTAAATACCTAGTAGTGCAATTGCTGGGTCATAGGATAGCTCTATTTTTACTTTTTGAGGAACCTCCATGCTGTTTCCCAGAGTGGCTGAAACAGCTTGCATTCCCACCAACAGTGTAGGAGGGTTCCCCTTTCTTCCATCCTTTCCAACATCTGTTGTTTTCTGACTTGTTAATTCTAGCCATTCTGACTGGTGTGAGGTAGTTTTGTGGTTTTGATTTGTATTTCCCTGATGCCAAGTAATGTTGAGCATTTTTTCATGTGTCTGTTGGCCATTTGGATGTCTTCTTTGGTGAAATGTCTGTTCATGTCTTCTGCCCATTTCTTGAATGGGTTATTTGTTCTTTGGTTCTTGATTGGATTATCAGTTCTTTGCAGATTTTGGGTACTAGCCCTTTATCTGATATGTCATTTGCAAATATCTTCTCCCATTCTGTCAGTTGTCTTTTGGTTTTGTCACCTGTTTCCTTTGCTGTGCAAAAGCTTTTGATCTTTTTTTAAAGATTTTATTTATTTATTTGACAGACAGATCACAAGTAGGCAGAGAGGCAGGCAGAGAGAGAGAAGGAAGCAGGCTCCCCACCAAGCAGAGAGCCCAATGTGGGGCTCAATTCCAGGGCCATGGGATCATGACCTAAGCTGAAGGCAGAGGCTTTAACCCACTGAGCCACCCAGGCGCCCAAGCCTTTGATCTTGATGAAGTCCCAATAGTTTAATTTTGTCTTTGTTTCCCTTGCCATTGGAGACATGTCTAGCAAGAAGTTGCTGTGGCCAAGGTCAAAGAAGTTGCTGACTGTGCTCTCCTCTATGATTTTGATGGAGTCTTGTCTCACACTTAGGTCTTTCAACCATTTTGAGTCTATTTTTGGTATGGTGTAAGGTAATGGTCCAGTTTCATTCTTCTGCATGTGACTGTCCAATTTTCCCAACACCATTTATTGAAAAGACTGTCTTTTTCCCCTTATTCTTTCATGCTTTGTTGACAATTAGTTGACCATAGAGTTGAGGGTCCATTTCTGAGTTCTCTATTCTGTTCCACTGATCTATGTCTCTGTTTTTGTGCCAGTACCACACTGTCTTGATAATTACAGGTTTGTCTTAGAGCTTGAAGTCCAGAATTGTGATGCCACTAGCTTTGTTTTTCTTTTCAACATTTCCTTGGCAATTTGAGATCTTTTCTGGTTCCACACAAATTTTAGGATTATTTGTTCCAGCTCTATGAAAAAAGTGGATGGTATTTTGATAGGGATTGCATTGAATGTGTAGATTGCTCTGGTAGCATTTTCACAATATTTGTTCTTCCAATCCATGAGCATGGAATGTTTTTCCATTTCTTTGTGTCTTCCTCAATTTCTTTTATGAGAGTTCTTTAGTTTTCTGTATACAGATCCTTTGCCTCTTTGGTTAGGTTTATTCCTAGGTATCTCATCATTTGGGGTTCAATTGTAAATGGAATCAACTCCTTAATTTCTCTCTCTGTTTCTTATTGTTAGTATATAGACATGCAACTGATTTCTGTGCATTGATTTTGTATCCTGCCATGTTGCTGAATCACTGTACGAGTTATAGCAATTTTGGGATGGAATCTTTTGGGGTTTCCACATAAAGTATCATGTCATCTGTGAAGAGTGAGAGTTTTACTTCTTCTTTACTAATTTGAATGTTTTTTTTTTCTTTTTGTTGTCTATTGCTGAGGCTAGGACTTGTAGTACTATGTTGAACAACAGTGGTGAGAGTGGGCATCCCTGTCATGTTCCTGACCTTAGGGGAAAAGCTCTGTTTTTCCCCACCAAGAATGATATTTGCCATGGGCTTTTCATACATGGCTCTTATGATATTGAGGTATGTTCCCTCTATCTCTACACTTTGAAGAGTTTTAATCAGAAAGGATGCTGTACTATGTCAAATGCTTTTTCTGTATCTTTTGAGATGATCGTATGGTTCTTGTCCTTTCTTTTATTTATTTAGTGTGTCACATTGATTTGCAGATGTTCAACTACCCTTGAAACCCAGGAATAAATCCCACTTGGTCATGGTGCATAATCCTTTTAATGTACTGCTGGATCTTATTGGCTAATTTTTGATGAGAACTTTTACATCCATGTTCAAAGACATTGTTCTGTCATTTTCCTTTTTGTGGGATCTTTGTCTGGTTTCAGGATCAAGGTAATGCTGGTCTCATAAAAGGAGTTTGAAGGTTTTCCTTCCATTTCTATTTTTTGAGCCAGCTTCAGAAGAATAGGTATTGATTCTTCTTAATGCTTGTTAGAATTCCCCTGGGTATAGGCTACTCCTAATGGGGTACATTTTTATGCTCATCCTATGGCCCAGAGGCCTCTATTGATAGTCCCATGAAACCTAGAATTCACGTGGTTGTGTGCGCGCATGTTTGTGTGTGTGTGTGTGTGTGTGTGTGTGTGTGTCACGTGCACATGTACAGGGGTGGGAGTTAGTCACAATTTAGCACAAAAACTAATAGTATTCAAACTAGTTCAAGTAGAAAGGCCTGTCTTGCAGGGAATTACAAAATTGTTGGAAGGCCTGCAATAACTAAAGTCAAGATACTGCTGCTGGGCTTCACCTCACCATTGACTTCAAAGTCACACCATTACAACTTACATGCAGAGGTCAGCATCTTAGTGTGGCCCACAAAGTCAGTGAACATACACTGGGAAGTGGGTTTTTTTTTTTTTTTTAAGATTTTATTTACTTATTTGACAGAGAGTTAGAGAGCGCAAGTAGGCAGAGCAAAAGGCATATGGAGAGGGAGAAGCAGGCTCCCCTGGAACAGAGAGCCCAATGTGGGGCTATATGCCAGGGTTATGGGATCATGACCTGAGCTGAAGGCAGATGCTTAACCAACTGAGCCACCCAGGAGGCCCAAGGAAAGTGGATTCTGGCAGCTAAAGAGATTCACTTTTGCAGAGCACTCCAAAAGCCACCACCAGGACAAACAGGCTGACCTTCACCTCCCTTTCACATGCTAAGCCTTGTGGGAGTACATCTCACTAGCAGGAACTAAATCACATCTAGAACCCTAATTGCAAGGAAGTGTTAGACTACTCCTTGTAATACAAGAAGATCACAGGAGGGATGGACATGGAAACTGACTACCAATAAATAACACTTAACACTGGCAACCAAAAGTGATACCAGGTTTTCAGTATCTACTTTAATGCACACTTCACAGTTTAATACTTGAGCAGCTGAAACATATGAACTATAATTGCTAATTTTTTCCATGTGTAATTCTAAATTCTTACTGTATTTTCAGTTTGGGGGAAGAGTTCAGATCTTTGTTCCCATGATTATTATTATATAATAGCTAAGAATCATTATGAATGAAAATATCAGAATATCAAAAAACAACTTAGAAATGAGGAGTAAAGATGGCGGAGAAGTAGCAGGCTGAGACTACTTCAGATAGCGGGAGATCAGCTAGATAGCTTATCTAAAGATTGCAAACACCTACAAATCCAATGGGAGATCTAAGAGAAGAAGAACAGCAACTCTAGAAACAGAAAATCAACCACTTTCTGAAAGGTAGGACTGGCGGAGAAGTGAATCCAAAGCGACGGGAAGATAGACCGCGGGGGGAGGGGCCGGCTCCCGGCAAGCTGCGGAGCAATGGAGCACAA
>NW_019154119.1:756032-788914 GCF_002288905.1 Enhydra lutris kenyoni | reverse complement strand
AAAAAAAAAAAGAGAAAAAACAAAAACAAAAACAAAAAA
Organism: Enhydra lutris kenyoni; assembly: GCF_002288905.1. Lineage (NCBI taxonomy): Eukaryota > Metazoa > Chordata > Mammalia > Carnivora > Mustelidae > Enhydra > Enhydra lutris. The sequence continues at coordinate 788,875 of NW_019154119.1, read as the reverse complement.
AACAACTTAATTCGTTCCTGGAAAATGTGCTAAGAGAAAATGTGCTAATGGGTAAAAATTCTGTTAATTTTAACAAGAAAAATCAAGATGAGTTCCAAATGAAGATTGGAAAAAAAGTTGACCAAAAAAGTCAACTGAACGCTGAAGTAACTTTGTATACATAATACGTAGCAATTTTTAAACGAATAAATGAAGTTTGGACATAAAATGAAATTTAAAGAAGGTTTATTGTACTCACTAAAGAAAGTAAAGAAAACCTGGTAAGAGGTGGTAATTGATGTAGAAAGGGGGCTAAAACAGAGTAATTCTTTGGAGGGCACATTTTTTTCTCTGCACCATTTTGTTCATAAATATTTCAACCTTTGGGTGGCTTGTGGCTAGGTTCAAAATGAACTCAATATAAATAAAAACAAATAGAATTAAATAAAAATAAGAACATTTTGCAATGCATGGAGTCATGTACGTGTACATGAGACTTGAAAAATCATGCAACTTCTTCACCCATTTTGCTTGGCATGTACACAAATAGCAAAATGTTGGGGGCTCATCCAAATATGTTGTATAATTCAAATCTGTTCTGAATGCTATTTCCCGATTAGAAACAGTTGTCAAGTACATTGGTAAATCTTTGCCTAAGATCATAATTTTGAAATATTACCTCTTAGCATTTACTTAGTGTGCTTCATGGTGAAAACGTATACAAGAAATTATCCAAAGAGCAGTCTATGTTTTCAACATTATGTCCCAATGTCCTTAATTGAACAGTTGTTTAAGCTAAGTCTATTATTGAGAAATCCAAAACACACAATTTCAGTAAATTCACTTGCAGTCAGAAAATTAACTTAGCCTTATAGAATTACTTTAAGAATTAAATGAACTAATGTACTTGGAACTGGGTTTGACACATTGCAAGGGATTTATTAGTATTAGATAATATTAGTCTCAAATTATACTTTATTTATATTTTAAACTCATACAGTTCTTAATTGTGTGATGTTCCTTGCCCAATTTCAAATAAAATTAAAAGCCTTACTGGTAAGGGTGACTGCACGACCCAGTCAGTTAGACATTTGCCTTCAGCTCAAGTCATGATCCCAGGGTCCTGGGATCAAGGCCTGTGTTGGCTCCCTGATTAGTGGGGAGTCTGCTCCTCCCAATCTCTCTCTCTCTGCCCCTCTCCCCACTTGTGTGTGCTCTCTCTCTCTCTCTTTCTCATTCATGTTCTTTCTCTCTCAAATAAATAAACAAAATTTTTATAAAATAAATAAAAAATAAAAAGCCTTGCTGGGAAAACTTATTTATACTAGACTGCTCCAACTCCACTCTAGCAAGCACTGAGTTATAAGCAATAGCAGTCCATCAATGGGAAAGGGGTAACAGTGTATAAAGAGATATGCTCTGTGGTATAGACATATAGAAAAGCTAGAACCTGAGACTGGACCAGAAACATCAGCATAAACTTACTCAGATCCTAGCCTTCACCCAACACATAGAATAACACTGAGGGATTTGAAAAGATAGCACTAAAGTGGCACTAAAGGAAGCCACAACAGCAACGATAACCAAACCTCATTTTCTGAACAGACTGACTCAACTCACAAACGTGAACAGCCAAGCAGAATAAGATATGTTCCATTTCCAGGCATAAATATTATTTACCTTAGATTCTAGTGTTCTACGTACAATGTCAAACATTCAAACAAGAAATTTGAGACACAAAAAATCTGCAAGAAATAACACACAAGAAGAGATAGTGCAACCAACAGAGACAGACATAGAGATAACTCAGGTGTTGAATGTATCAGGCAGTAAAGTTAACCTAACTACAATTAATGTACTAGTCTATCATGGAAAAGATGAAAAGTGTGAATGGGAAGGAAATTTTCAGAAGAGTGATGGAAACTACAAGAAGTTAAATGGAATGCTACCAATAAAACATATGAAAATAGAAATGAAGAAATGTTTTGATAGGCTTATTAGTAGACTGGATTCCCAGAAAAAAATTACTGAGCTTGGAGATAGGGTTACATAAACATAGTTTTAACAGTCTATTTGAAGCTGATATTTTTTCTTCCATTACATACAAAAACTCTAAACTGTTACTTCTCCTCCTTCCATACTTTATGCTACTCATTCACACTTTATGTCTTTTTATATTGTGTCTCCATTCACAAGTTATTGTAGTTATAGTTACTTTTTATACTATAAAATATATATACCAGAGATATATAATACCAGAAAAATAAATATGTAGAGATAAAATTGATTTATACACCACCATTACAGTATTAAGACATTCTGAATTTGACTATATATTTACCTTTACCAGTGAGTTTTACACTTTTATATGTTTTCATGTTGTCATTTAGTGTCCTTTTGCTCCAACTTGAAGAACTCTTTTTAGCATTCCTTGTGAGGCAGGTCTAATGGCAGTGGACTTCCTTGGCTTTTGTTTGTTTGGGAATGTCTTTATTCCTCCATCATTTGTGAAAGATGGTTTACCAGGTACAGTATTTTTGGCTGGCAGGTTTTTTACTTTCAGCACTTTGGATATATCATCCTATTCCCTCATGGACTGCAAGGTTTCTGCAGAGAAATCCACAAATAGCTTTATAGGGGTTCCTTTGTATGTGATGAGTCATTTTTCTTCCACCTTTTTCAGAATTCTCTGTCTTTGACTTTTAAAAAAAGATTTTATTTTAGAGAGAGAGAGAAAGAGAATGTGTAGAGTTGGCGGGGGGGGGGCAGAAGAAGAGAGAATCTCAAGCAGACTCCACACTAAGCTCAGAGCCCAATGCAGGACTCAATCCTACAACCATGAGATCAGGACCTCAGCCAAATCAAAAGTCAGGCAGTCAACCGAGTTGGTCGGACAGGCACTCCTCTGTCCTTGACTTTTAACAGTTTTTACTATAATGTGCCTCAAAGTAATCATCTTTGGGTTGATCTTGCTCAGGGTCCTTTCAGCTTCCTGTGCCTGGGTAGCTCTTCTAAGATTTATGATTTCTCTTCTCCTCCTGGGATTCTCATGATGCAAATATTCATTTGCTTAATGTCCCATAAGTTACATAGGCCTTCTTTACTCTTGTCATTCCTTTTTCTTTTTGCTCCTCTAAGTGGCTACTTTCAAATGATCTGCCTTTGAGCTTGCTGAGTTTTTCTTCTGTATGATCAAGTCTGTCACTAAAGCAATATACTAAATTCTTCACTTCTATCATTATATTCTTCAGCTCCAGAATTTCCATTTGGTTCTGTTTTATGGTTTGACTTCATTAAATCTCTAATTTTGTTCATGCATTGATTTCCTGATTTCACTTAGTTGTCTATCTGTTCTCTTGCATTTCACTGAGTTTCTCTCTCTCATTCTCTCTCTGAAATTAAAAAAAAAATACAGTCTGACCAAGTTTAGTGGGTGTACCTCCAAGGTTTCCCAGACTATGGCTACATGGGACCAAAGCTGGTTCATAGGCCATTTCAGGGTTCACAGCTGAGACCAAGGCCTGTATGTGTATTTCCTGATGCACAGATGGGCATGACTCCAGCCAGTTCCCTAGGTACATGGTGCTGGTGACAGAACAAAAGCCAAATATGGTTGTAGTTGAGTTTTCAGGAGGTATGGAGCTGTTCTGAATCTGTAGCCAGAACCATGGTTGCCAAGTCAGCCATCTGGGTGTGGGAGTGGCTTCTCAAAAATGGCTCTCCTTAGCTTAGACTGCCCCAGTGTTTTGCAATCTCCTACCTGGAATCCAAAACTCCCACAAAAGCACTCTTGTCCATAGATGGATGTTCAATTATTATTGTTGAGGGAGAATATGAGTAAGAGATGTCTTACTTGACCATCCTGCTAATGTCACTCCAGAATTATTTCATTCTTTCTAATAAATGCATCAGGGTTTACTCTATGGATGTGCCTAATTTTTTTTATGTACATGAAGACCATTTCTGCCATTTTGCAGAAATGGTTTTATTTTATTAGGTTATTTATTTTACAAATAACCTTGTATATCCATGTGTACATATTACCTTGCACAAATATGAGTGTGTTTGTAGGATGAATTCCTAGAAGTAGAATTGGACCAAAGTGGCATGCCTGTTTTGTTTTTTGTTGTTGTTGTTGTTGTTGGTTGTTGTTTGTGTGTTTGTGTGTTCTTGTTTTGTTTTGCTTTGTTTTTGCTGACAGTACAAAATTGTCCTCCTTACAGGTTTTTAACAATTTACATCCCATCCTCAGCAACATATGGGGATTATTCACTATGAAACTACTATGTGAGGAGGGCTGAATTGCCCAGTATGTAAATTCAGCATGTGCCAAATGCACCAGCATAGTAAAGACATTTAAAAATGAGGAAAAAGAAGTTTTAGAAATCTGTTATTTGAATTTTCAAAAAATACATTAAATAATCATCATGAAAAAAATAAAAACTTTACAGATTTTGTGACAATACTGCTTTCTATTTGAATTACAGATATGAGGAGACATAATATATTTCAACAGTTAACCCAATAAAGGTCTAGTCTAACCATGTGTATGTGGGTGATTCCCTTAGTAAACAAGTGACTCTAGTAAAGTCACCCAGAAACCACATTTCAACATAGGAATAACACCCATAGTTTGAACCTTGAACTAGCCACAGTTGGTTTCTGTTGCTTGTTATGGACCCAATTTCATGCCAGGCCATATCAAAGGCAGTCAGACTCTATTAGTTTCAGCCCATATGTGAGTTCTCTTTGACACATACCACAGTCATTGGACCAACAGTTAGGCTAGAGTCAATCTTCTTAAAAAGAAAAATACTGCTCCAGTTCACTTTCCTCAAAAGAGAGCAGCTAACTAATGGATGTTTTATGACCATTTCTGGTTTGAACATCTACGAACTTGAACCTAAATATCATTGGGAATATTGTACTCCTTTCCTTCAGACATATAAACTTTTCTGAGCTTTAATTCTATTTGAAACTTCTAATTCACAACATGAAAATACCCTTCACACTCTAGGTAACATTACTGAACACTTATGTGTAATATTTTCTATACAATTTTACATGTGTCAGTTGCCATGGCACCTACATTCTTAGGAAAGACTAGCAGAAAACAAAATACTGTTGGAGGCCCTCTTAGATATGCTTTTCTTTCTTGGGTTTCCCACTTTGGTCAGCGACTAGAATTCACAGTCTTCTAAACAAACAGGTACCTCAATTCCACATATTGACTGTTAACTTATTTCTAGAACCCAACCATATCTCCAACATATTTTCTAGTACACAACATTTCTAATTTGGAGTGGATTGCTGATCAGTGTTTCTATCTCTCCCAGTCTAAGCAGCTCTCGGCTATTCCATTTCCCTTGACCTTGATCTTAAGACTTTAAGAGAAGGATGACTTTTTTACTCAGCCATACTTCATGGAAGAGAAAGAATGATAATCACTTAACTCAGTACCTTATTGCTTACCTACATCATAGAGATACATCACCACTGACTCCTGATATATTAGGATGATTCTTGTTGGACACAATTGATACCCAATTCCCACTGCCTTGTATAATCAACTGTAGGCTCCTATTTTCCCAATGAGAGCATTTAAATATTAAAAAATAAATTTTAGCCCATATGAATATATTTGCTTTTAGAAATTAAAATAGTCAAATATCTATGTATAATACTTGACTTGTTATTTTTATTACATTTTTATTTAAATTTATAATAGAAATTACTATGTCAAATATTTTTAAAGACATCATATGTATTTCTTTTTGTTTGTTTGTTTTCATTCTATGTATTTCTTTAAGCCACTTTATTTAAATTCCTGTGATGCTTCTTATTATTATCACTAAGTCACTCAACATCGTTTTCCCAGAGTATATCACCATTTCTAGGTTTTTCAGATTTAGAATTCTTTTGTATCTGTATATGATATTATCTCTGGAAGTTTTATCCTAATCCATAAGAATTATCACATAATGTAGAACAGGAGAGTTTTTCCTGCATTCATCCTAGAAGTATATATTTCTAAGCCCCAAAGTAACATTTTACTGTATTGTTATAATGACTAGAACTGTATTAAATTTCTCTTTTTAAAATCATTTCTAAACAAACACAATCTATCAGCATTCAAAACTAGTGCTGGATTAAGGTTATTTCAGCTTATTGTGGGCCCTGAACAGTAGTCTGTTATTCAAAATGATGCCATTAAGAGGATGTCTTAAGTATGGTAAACTCTTTTCTGAGGTAAAATTATAGGGAGAAAAACCTTGCTTTTTAGTAGAGCATATATGGCTGCTCAAACAAGTAAACAAAAAAGGAGTAGTGAAAAGGGCAAAACTAGGGAAGGGTAGGAAAAACTTAAGAGAATAATGGGTTGGGTCACTAAAGTGATGAAAGAACAATAAAGATCAGAGCAAGGGCTGAAGATGGTGACAGAAGATCCTGAACCTGCCTTCTCTCATGGACACATCAAATCTATAGCTACATATAGAATAATTTCCTCTGAAACAAACCCCAAAACTAGCTAAGTGAATCCTACGCATCAGGCTACCAATAAAAAAAAACAAACAAACCCATATTAAAATGGGTAAGAGAGGCTGAATCATAATCTCACCTTAAACCCCACCCTTGGTGCAGCAGTGCAAACTGATGGTTACCACAGGGGTGAGGGGTGGGGGGATGGGATACATAGATGTTGGGGATTAAGGAAGGCACCTGTAATGGATACTGCGTGTTGTGTGTAAGTGTTGAATCACTAAACTCTACACCTGAAACTAATATTAGTATACTGATAACCTGACTGGAATTTAAATTTAAATAAAAACTTTTTAAAAAAAGAAAGAAAGAAAAAATTCCAACAGCATTTTTCACAGAACTAGAACAAACAGTCCTAAAATTTATATGGAATCACAAAAGATACCTAATAGTCAAAGAAATTTTGAGAAAGAAGAAAAAAGCTAGAGACATCATACTTCCTGATTTCAAACTATATTATGAAGTTATGGTAATCAAACAGAATAGTACTGGCATAAAAACACAATATAGATCAGTGAAACAGAATAGAGAATCCAAAAATAAACCCACACATGTGCAATCAATTAATTTATGACAAAGGAGCCAAACATATACTATGAGAAAAGGACAGTCTCTTTAATAAATAGTGTTGGAAAAAACTGGACAGCCACATGCAAAAGAATGAGACTGAAACATTTTCTTAGATCTCTTACACAAAAATTAACTCAAAATGGGTTAAAGACTTGAACATAAGATCTGAAACAATAAAACCCCTAGAAGAAAACACAGGTAGCAAGCTCCTTAACATCAGCCATGCTTATGATTTGAAACAAAAAGATTTGAAACAGGGGTGCCTGGGTGGCTCAGTGTGTTAAAGCCTCTGCCTTCGGCTCCAGTCATGATCTCAGGGTCCTGGGATCGAGCCCCGCATCAGGCTCTCTGCTCAGCAGGGAGCCTGCTTCCTCCTCTCTCTGCCTGCCTTTCTGCCTACTTGTAATCTCTATCTGTTGAATAAATTAAAAAAAAAAAGATTTGAAACAAAAAGTGAAGGCAACAATAGCAAAAATATACAAGTAGGACTACATCAAACTAAAAAGCTTCTGTACAGCAAAAGAATTCATCAACACAATGAAAAGATAACCTACTCAGTGGGAGAAAATATTTGTAAATCATATTACTGGTAAGAGACTAATATCCAAAATACAGAAAAAAATCATCCAACTCAATAGCAAAATCATCATCATCATCATCATCATCATACAATTAAAAAATGGGCAGAGAACCTAAATAGATCTTTTCCCAAAGAAGAGATATAGCTGGCCAACAGGTACACAAAAAGAGGCTCAACATCACTAATTATCAGGGAAATCAAAACCACAATGAGATATCACCTCACCTGTGTTAGAAGGGCTGTTATAAAGGAATAACAAATCTTGATAAGGTTGTGGATAAAAGGCAACCCTTGTACTTTGTTGTTGAGAATGTAAATTGGTACAGCCACTGTGGAAAACCATGTAGATATTCCTCAAAAAATTAAAAATAAAACTACTGTACAATCCAGCAATCCCACTTCTGAGTATTTATCTGAAGGGAAAAAAAAACACTTACCTGAAAAGACACATGTACCCCCATGTTTATTGCAACATTATTTACAATGGCCAAAATATGGAAGAAAACTAAGAAAATGAATTTTATCTATATATATTTAGGAATATTATCCAGCCATAAAAAGATAGAAAACTTGCCATTTGTGACAACATGGGTGGATGGATGGACCCTGAGTGCATTATGTTAAGTGAAATAAGCTAGGCAGAGAGAGACAAAACTGTATGATTTCACTTATACGTGGAATCTTCTTTTAAAAAAAAATAAACTCATGGATACAGAGGACAGTTTGGGCAGGAGCTAGGGGTGGATAAAAGATAAATAACTTCCAGTTGTAAAATTTATAATTCCCAAGGATGTAAACTAGAGCATAGTGACTATGGTTAATACTACTATATTTTATATTTGAAAGTTATTAAGAAAATATATCCTAAAAGTTCGTATCACAAGAAAAACTTTTTGTTACTATGTGTGGTGACGGATATTAACTAAATATATTGTGGTGATTATTCCACAATATATACAACTTTCAAATAATTATGTTATCCATAATATGACATAACTAACATAAAGTTACATGTCAATTATATCTTTATTTTAAAAAAGAAGAATAAGACCTTGTTGGACCTCAGTTGGGAACATGCATATTGGGCAACTCAATTTTTTCACCACTCTCTGTGCAAGCTTGTGAGTGACCACAAAAGTGTTACAAGTATTGACTTGGGGATTACAAATAAATTTTAGAAGGAGGCAAATTTGAAAATACAGACTCCACAATAATGAGAATCAACTATATATTTACCAAGTTAGAAGTCAGAACATATTTTTTTGATACTTCATTGGCTTGATTTATTACTTTTAAATATTTAGACATATGGAATTGGGACTTCAACTTGACTCTTGCCCAGATGTTAGGGGAGGGCCTGCTCTTCACCTAACGGCCAGCCCTAGTTAGAACTGTGAAGCAGACAGAATTTGTGGCTAATGCCTTTCATCTGTACATTTTGGGGGATGTAACACCCTCTTTTAATTCCTGTCTCCTTATTCATAGCCATCACTACCTCGCTATGTTCTCACTATGTGAGAACACACACACACATACCCCTACACACTCACCTATGCATCACGACTTTCTTCAGAAACTTACTCTACCCGGAATGGAAACAAGCTTAAGCTAGTTAGAAAAGAAAACTGACATTCCATCTTATCCCTACATCAAAACCTACCTGCCATTGTCATTCCCTCAGGACCCTATGAGATGCTAGATAAGAAAAGGATGAGTAGTGGAGGCAAGATGGTGGAGGAGTGGAGGACTCCATTTCAATTTGTCCTCTGAATTTAGCTAGATATCTACCAAGCCACTCTGAAAACCCACGAAATCAGCCTGAGATATAAGATTATACATCTGGATCTTTATGTAGACAGAGGATCATCAGTCAAGAAGTATGAAGGATGGAGTTGTGATTGCATGGACAAATGTCAGAGGATAAACAGAAGGGGGAGAGCACCACCAGAAGCTAGCCAATGGAAAGAAATACCTCAGTGCAAAAGGGTCCTATGCCTGGGGATCAGCAATAGCTTGGAGATCAGTGATGGCGGGACAGGAAGGGACTGACAAGAGCACTCAAACAGAACACAGGAGCTTAAGAGGCAAATGGTGGGACCCAGCAGCTGCTGGCACAGACCTGAGCCCACAGACCCAGGGATGGTGGATGTCACCACCACTGCCACCCACAACGAAGAGGACCCAGCTTGGACCTGTGCCCACTGACCCCGGACAACCACCACAAGGTCACAGGCCCACCCAGACCAGGATCACTCATGGTTTTTGTGGCATGGGATGTGGGGAGGCAGAGTCAAGCAGAGGCCAGGGTCTACCACTGAGAGGATTCCTGGGGGCATGCAGTGCCTGTGGGAGGCTGTGGTTTTCAGGGGTGCTTACAGAGGGAGAGACTGTTCTGGAGGATTCAGAGAGGAGCAGACCATGGCTTCTCTTCTCTGGGGTGGAAGTTTGGGTGTTCACATTTTCCTTTGCTCTGACCCTTGGAAAAGGCATGAAATGCCACCAGAGAACAAAAGCTTCCAGAGAACAAAAGCCCAAAAAGCCAGTTTCCATAGAGCCCAGCCCCTTGATAGGGGGCAGGGCAACTCTGCCCAAGCAGGATTGATGAAAAACAACACAGCAGGCCCCTCCCCCAGAAGACAAGCTGGAAGAACAAGAGGACAACCACCACAGCGTCCCCATAAAACTGTAAAACTGTAAAACCCCAACACGAGGGGAAAAAAGTATATTAAGTTTTTGGTGTTGTCTCACAGCCTGTGTCTTTCTTAGATACATCTTCTCTCTCTCTTTTTTTAAATTCTTTCTCATTTTTCTCTGTTTTTTTTTTGTTTGTTTGTTTGTTTTGTTTTTTTACTTACTTACCATTTCAACTAGATGTTTCATTCAACATATTCCACAGTAACTTTTTAACTTGAACTTTTTCACACATATACTTTTTTTTATTTTTCTTTTCATATATATAGATATAAGCTTCAGTGTAGTCCTTTTTTCCCTATTCAATACTAACTTTATGTATATACCAGTTTTAATTTCCTTGTATCTCTGGGAAGTAGTGTTCTCTAACAAAGAGAACAAAATAAACCCAGGAAGAACTGAAATAACCTACCTCGCCTATATCAAGGGATTATACCCACCTTCCCTTCACCCTCCCCCTCTTTATTTTGTTTTTCTTGTGTGTGAGGGGCATCTTTGTGTTTGTTTGTTTTTGTTTTTATACTTTATAAATCTTATTCTTGGGTTTCAACTTGGCTGGGGTTTTTTTGGTGGTGGCTTCCAATTGCTCCAAACTTTCCCAGGGTGCACCTTGTCTGGATTGTGATTGATATTTTCCGTTTACAGCTCCTCAACCACAAATCAATAGAATGACTAGGAGGAGTAACTCCCAACAAAGAAAAGACCCAGAGACAATGGTCTCTCCCACAGAACTAATGGATATGGATATAAGCAAGATGTCAGAAATAGACTTCAGGGTAACAGTTACGAAGACAATACCTGGGCTGGAGAAAACCATTAATAGCAACATAGATTTTCTAAGGACAGAAATGAGAACTGATCTGGAAGAACTTAAAAATGCTATCAATTAGATCCAATCTAATCTAGACACTCTAACAGCTATGGTAAGTGAGGCAGAAGAACGAATTAGTGATCTAGAAGACATACTGATAAAAAAAGAAGGGACAGAAGGATGTCTGGCATAACAGCTTAAAATCCATGAAAACAGAATTAGAGAAATAAATGATGCCATGAAACATTCCAATGTCAGAATTATGGGGATCCATGAGAGGATGGAGAGAGAGAGGAGACTATAAGATTTATTAGAACAAGTTGTAGCCAAGAACTTCCCTTAGCTGGGGAATGAAACAAGCATTGTGTCCTAGAGGCAGAGAGGACCCCTTTCAAGATCAAAGAGAACAAACCAACACCCTGGCATGTAATAGCAAAACTTGCAAATCTTAGAACCAAGGAAACCATATTAAGGGCAGTGAAGGAGAAGAGATTCCTTACATACAGAGGGTGGAACACCAGAATAACATCAGTCCTGTCTACACAGACCTGGCAAGTCAGAAAAGGGCTGGCAAGACATAGTCAGGGTACTAAAATGAGAAGAACATGCAGCCAAGAATTCTTTATCTGGCAAGGCTGACATTCAGAATGGATGGAGTGATAAGGAGCTTCTAAAACTGGCAGAAACTGAAAGAATATGTGACCACTAAGCTGACCCTCCAAGAAATATTAGGGGACGGCTCTATAAAAAGAGAAAGACACCAAGAGTGATATAGAACAGAAATATACAGAGGGGGAGGAGTCAAGATGGTGGAGAAGTAGCAGGCTGAGATGACATCAGGTAGTAGGAGATCAGCTAGATAGCTTATCAAACCATTCCAGGGGCGCCTGGGTGGCTCAGTGGGTAAAAGCCTCTGCCTTCGGCTCGGGTCATGATCCCAGCATCCTGGGATGGAGCCCCACATCAGGCTCTCTGCTCAGCCACAGCCTGGCTTCCCTTCCTCTCTCTCTGTCTGCCTCTCTGCCAACTTGTGATCTCTGTCAAATAAATAAATAAAATCTTAAAAAAAAAAAGTTCCGAACATCTACAAATCCAACAGGAGATCAAAGAAAAGAAGAGCAACTATTCTAGAAACAGAAAATCAACCACTTTCTGAAAGGTAGGACCAGCAGAGAAGTGAATCCCAATGATGGGAAAATAGACCACAGCGGGGAGGAGCCAGCAAGCGGTGGAGCAATGGAGCACAAAATCAGAACTTTTAAAAGTCAGCTCCACTTAGATACATCACTCCAGAGACTAAGCTGGGGTGAAGTCCGTGTGGGGACAGCATGGTCTCAGGTCCTGTGGGGTCACAGAAGGATCAGGGGTGTCTGAGAGTCACAGAGCTTGCAGTTATTAGAGCAGGGAAGCCAGCTACAGAGACGGAGCCAAGGAGTGAGCTCTCAACTTGGAGTTACCTTATTTTGTGATCTGTGGCATAGGCTACTGCTCTGTAAGCAGAGACCCCACGAGATCCAGGGAGACCCCCCCCCCTTGAAGAGTGCAGGGATCTATAGGGTTTGGAGACTCCAGGTGGGTCTGTGTGCCAGAGACAGAGACTCTTGGTCACAGGCTGGGTGAGCTCAGAGTGCAGCCGGAGGCCAGGGAGATGGAAGTGATTGAGTGCTTTTCTCCGAAGGTGCACTGAGGAGTAGGGCCCTGAGCTCTTGGCTCCTCCAGGCCAGAGATTGGGAGGCTGCCATTTTCATTCCCATCCTCCGGAACTCTGCAGAAAGCATTCAGGGAACAAAAGTTCCCATAAGCGAACCCAAGCGAATTACTTAGCCTGGCCCCTGGTAAGGGCGGTGCAATTCCAGCTCTGGCAAAGACATTTGAGAATCATTACAACAGGCCCCTCCCCCAGAAGATCAGCAAGAAATCCAGCCAAGACCAAGTTCACGTACCAAGGAGAACAGTGGAATTCCAGAGGAGGAGAAAGCAAAGCATGGAATTCATGGCTTTCTCCCCATGATTCTTTAGTCTTGCAAAGTTAATTAAAGTTTTTTAATTTTTTTTCTTAAACTAAAATTTTTTAACTTTTCCTCTTTCCTCTTTTAACGTTTTTAACTAGTTTATCCTAACAATACCTTTCATTTAAAAAAATCTTTTTTGAACCTTCATTATTATAGTCATATTTTATCCTTCATTGTATCTAACTTTATCTTTTCTAAACTCATAGGATTTTTTCTTCTAAAAAATTTTGGGATACAACTTCTTTTAATAGATCAAAATATACCGTAAATCTAGCACAAGGCTTTGTTCTAGTCTCCAGCCTGAGCAAATCCTTTCCACTTTCTTTTTCTTTATTCTCCCAACCAACTTATCTTATCAACTCCTTTTTTAGAAATTTTTAAAATATTTTTCATCTTTATAGTCATATCCCATCCCTTCATCGTGTTTACCCTTATATATGTTTTTCATTCTACAAAATTTTGGGAGGTAATTTCTTCTAAAAGACCAAAATACTCCCAAAATCAAGTTGGTGACCCTGGTCTATTCACCAGTCTAATATACATTTTTTCTTTTTTATATTTTTTCTTTATTTATATTTCTTTTTTTTTTTTTTTTAATTTTTTTTCTGAACTTCTTTTTGCCCCCTTTTTCACCCGCATGATTTTGGGTCTCTTCTGATTTGGCTAAAGTACATTTCCTGGGGTCTTTGCCATTCTTTTTGTATTTTAATCGCTCCTTCATATATTCTTATCTGGATAAAATGACAAGGCAGAAAAACTCACAAAAAAACAAACAAACAAACAAACAAACAAAAAAAAAACCTCAAGAGGCAGTCCCAAAGGCTAGAGACCTAATCAACACAGACATTGGCAATATGTCAGAACTAGAGTTCAGAACAATGATTCTCAAGGTGTTAGCTGAGCTCAAAAAAGTCATGGAAGATATTAGAGAAACCCTGTCTGAAGAAATAATAGCCTTTTCTGGAGAAATGAAAGAACTAAAATCTAATCAAGTTGAAATCAAAAAAGCTATTAATGAGGTGCAATAAAAAATGGAGGCTCTTATTGTTAGGATAAATGAGGCAGAAGAGAGAATAAGTGATATAGAAGACCAAATAATGGAGAATAAAGAAGCTGAGCAAAAGAGAAACAAATAACTACTGGACAATGAAGGCAGAATTTGAGAGATAAGGGATATCATAAGATGAAACAATATTAAAATAATTGGGATTCCAGAAGAAGAAGAAAGAGAGAGGGAGCAGAAGGTATATTGCAGAGAATTATAGAAGAGAATTTCCCTCATATGGCAAAGGGAACAAGCATCAAAATCCAGGAGGCACAGAGAACCCCCCTCAAAATCAATAAGAATAGGTCCACACCCCGTCATCTAATAGAAAAACGTACAAGTCTTAGTAACAAAGAGAAAATCCTGAAAGCAGCTCAGGACAAGAACTCTGTAACATACAATGGTAAAAATATTAGATTGGCAGCAGACTTATCCACAGAGACCTGGCAGAACAGAAAGAACCAGCATGACATATTCAGAGCACTAAACAAGAAAAACATGCAGCCAAGAATACTATATCCAGCTAGGCTATCATTGAAAATAGGAGAGGTAAAAAGCTTCCAGGACAAACAAAAACTAAAAGAATTTGTAAACACCAAACTAGCCCTACAGGAAATATTGAAAGGGGTCCTCTAAGAAAATAGAGAGCCTAAAAGTAGTAGATCAGAAAGGAACAGAGACAATATACAATAATAGTCACCTTACAGGCAATACATTGGCAATAAATTCATATCTCTCAAAAGTTACCCTGAATGTAAATGGGCTAAATGCCCCAATCAAAAGACACAGGGTATCAGAATGGATAAAAAAACAAAACCCATCAATATGCGTCTACAAGAAACTCATTTTAGAATTAAATTCATGGAAACAAATGTTAATGAAAACACAACTGTTTAAAATCTTTAGGACATGGCAAAGGCAGTCCTGAGAGGAAAGTATATAGCGATACAAGCATTTCTCAAGAAATAAGAAAGGTCTCAAGTATAAAACCTAACCCTACAGCAAAAGGAGCTGGAGAAAGAACAGCAAAGAAAGCCTAAACCCAGCAGGAGAAGAGGAATAATAAAGATCAGAGCAGAAATCAATGAAATAGAAACCAAACAAACAGTAGAACAAATCAATGGAACTAGGAGCTGGGTCTTTGAAAGAACTCATATGATTGATAAACCCCTGGCCAGACTTATCAAAATGAAAAGAGAAAGGACCCAAATAAAATCATGAATGAAAGGGGAGAGATCACAACCAACACCAAAGAAATACAAGCAATTATAAAAACATATTATGAGCAACTACACGCCAGCAAATTTGACAATGTGGAAGAAATGGATGCATTCCTAGAGATGTGTAAACTACCACAACTGAACCAGGAAGAAATAGAAAACCTGAACAGACCCATAATCAGTAAGGAGATTGAAGCAATCACCAAAAATCTCCCAACAAACAAAAGCCCGGGGCCAGACGGCTTCCCAGGGGAATTCTACCAAATATTTAAAGAAGAATTAATTCCTATTCTCCTGAAACTGTTCCAAAAAATAGAAATGGAAGGAAAACTTCCAAACTCATTTTATGAGGCCAGCATCACCTTAATCCCCAAACCAGACAAGGATCCCATCAAAAAAGAGAATTACAAACCAATATCCTTGATGAACACAGATGCGAAAATTCTCACCAAAATACTAGCCAATAGGATCCAACAGTACATTAAAAGGATTATTCACCACGACCATGTGGGATTTATTCCAGGGCTGCAAGGTTGGTTCAACATCCACAAATCAATCGATGTGATACAATACATTAATAAAAGAAAGAACAAGAACCATAGGATACTCTCAGTAGATGCTGAAAAAGCACTTGACAAAGTACAGCATCCTTTCTGGATCAAAACTCTTCAAAGTGTAGGGATAGAGGGCACACATCAAAGCCATCTATGAAAAACCCACAGCGAATATCATTCTCAATGGGGAAAACTGAGAGTTTTTCCCTCAAGGTCAGGAACATGGCAGGGATGTCCACTATCACCACTGCTATTCAACATAGAACTAGAAGTCCTAGCCTCACCAATCAGACAACAAAAAGAAATTAAAGGCATCGAAATTGGCAAAGAAGTCAAACTACCACTCTTTGCAGATGATATGATACTATGTGTGCAAAACCCAAAAGACTCCACTCCAAATCTGCTAGAACTTGTACAGGAATTCAGTAAAGTGTCAGGATATAAAATCGATGCACAGAAATCAGTTGCATATCTTTACACCAACAACAAGACAGAAGAAAGAGAAATTAAGGAGTCAATCCCATTTAAAATTGCACCCAATACCATAAGATACCTAGGAATAAACCTAACCAAAGAAGCAAAGAATCTATACTCAGAGAACCATAAAGTACTCATGAAAGAAATTGAGGAATACACAAAGAAATGGAAAAATGTTCCATGCTCCTGGATTGGAAGAACAAATATTGTGAAAATGTCTATGCTACTTAAAGCAATCTACACATTTAATGCAATCCCTATCAAAATCCCATCCATTTCTTTCAAAGAAATGGAACAAATAATCCTAAAATTTATATGGAACCAGAAAAGACCTCAAATAGCCAGAGGAATATTGAAAAAGAAAGCCAAAGTTGGTGGCATCACAACTTCAGACTTCAAGCTCTATTACAAAGCTGTCATCATCAAGACAGTATGGTACTGGCACAAAAACAGTCAAATAGATCAATGGAACAGAATAGAGAGCCCAGAAATAGACCCTCAACTCTATGGTCAATTAATCTTTGACAAAGCAGGAAGAATGCCCAATGGAAAAAAGATAGACTCTTCAACAAATGATATTGGGAAAATTGGACAGCCACATGCAGGAAAATGAAACTGGACCATTTCCTTACACCACACACGAAAATAGCCTCCAAATGGATGAAGGACCTCAGAGTGAGACAGGAATCCATCAAAATCCTTGAGGAGAACACAGGCAGCAACCTCTTCGACCTCAACCGCAGCAACTTCTTCCTAGGAACATCACCAAAGGCAAGGGAAGCAAGGGCAAAAATGTACTATTGGGACTTCATCAAAATCAAAAGCTTTTGCACAGCAAAGGAAACAGTTAACAAAACCAAAAGTCAACTGACAGAATGGGAGAAGATATTTGCAAATGACATATCAGATAAAGGGCTAGTATCCAAAATCTATAAAGAACTTAGCAAACTCAACACCCAAAGAACAAATAATCTAATCAAGAAATGGGCAGAGGACATAAACAGACATTTCTGCAAAGATGACATCCAGATGGCCAACAGACACATGAAAAAGTGCTCCACATCACTCTACATCAGGGAAATACAAATCAAAACCACAGTGAAATACCACCTCACACCATTCAGAATGGCTAAAATTAACAAGTCAGGGGGCTCCTGGGTGGCTCAGTGGGTTAAGCCGCTGCCTTCGGCTCAGGTCATGATCTCAGGGTCCTGGGATCGAGTCCCACATCGGGCTCTCTGCTCAGCAGGGAGCCTGCTTCCCTCTCTCTCTCTGCCTGCCTCTCTGTCTACTTGTGATCTCTGTCTGTCAAATAAATAAATAAAATCTTTAAAAAAAAATTAACAAGTCAGGAAATAACAGATGTTGGCAGGGATGCAGAGAAAGGGGAACCTTCCTACACTGTTGGTGGGAATGCAAGCTGGTGTAGCCACTGTGGAAAACAGCATGGAGGTTCCTCAAAAAGTTGAAAATAGAGCTACCCTACGACCCAGCAATCACACTTCTGGGTATTTACCTTAAGATACAAATGTAGTGATCTGAAGGGGCACATGCACCCGAATGTTTATAGCAGCAATGTCCACAATAACCAAACTATGGAAAGAGCCTAGATGTCCAACAACAGATGAATGGATAAAGAAGAGGTGGTATATATATACAATGGAATACTATGCAGCCATCAAAAGAAATGAAATCTTGCTATTTGCAACAACGTGGATGGAACTAGAGGGTATTATGCTTTGCGAAATAAGTCAGTCGGAGAAAGACAACTATCATATTATCTCCCTGATATGAGGAAGTGGAGATGCAACGTGGGTGGTTTTGAGGGCAGGAAAAGAATAAATGAAACAAGATGGGATCAGGAGGGAGACATTCCATAAGAGACTCTTAATCTCAGAAAACAAACTGAGGGTTGCCAGGGGGAGGGGAGAAGGGAGAGGATGGTGGGGTTATGGACATTGGAGAAGGTATGTGCTATGGTGAGTGCTGTGAAGTGTGTAAACCTGGCGATTCACAGACCTGTACCCCTGGGGCTAATAATACATATTATGTTAATTTAAAAAAATTTTTTTAAAAGAACAGAAATATAGAGAGACAAACTATAGAAACAAGTACTTCACAGGCAACATGATGACAATAAAATCATATCTTTCAATAATCACTGTCAATGTGAAGAGCCTGAATGCACCCATAAAATGGCACAAGGCTTCAGACTGGATAAATATACAGGACCCATCCATATGTTGTCATCAAGAGACTCATTTTGAACCTAAAGATACCTCCAGACTGAAAGTGAAGGGATGGAGAACCATGCCAATGGACTCAACGGAAAGATGGGATAGCAATTCTCATATCAGACAAATAAGATTTTAGGCTAAATCCTGTAATTAGAGATACAGAAGAATACCATATCATTCTTAAAGGGTCTACTCAACAAGAAGAGCTAACAATTGTAAATATCTATGTCCCCGACATGGGAGCAGCCAACTACATAAGCCAACTGTTAACCAAAATAAAAAGACATATTGATAATAACACATTAATAGTAGGACACCTCAAGACTCCACTCTCAACAGTAGACAGATCATCTAAGCAGAAAACCAACAAAAAACAAGACCTTTGAATGACACATTGGACCTGATGGACCTCATATATATATATATACAAAACATTCCACCTAAAACAACAAAACACTCATTCTTCTTGAACACACATGGAACTTTTTCCAGAATAGAACATATCCTGGATCACAAATCAGGTCTCAACTGATACCAAAAGATTGAGATCATTCCCTGCATATTATCAGACCACAATGCTTTGAAACTGGAACTTAATCAAAAGAAAAAGTTTAGAAGAAATGCAAAATGCAAACACTTGGAAGCTAGAAACCATCCTGTTCAAGAATGTTTGGGTCAACCAGGAAGTCAAAGAAGAACTTAAACAATTTATGGAAACCAATAAGAATGAAGACACATTGGTCTAAAACCTATGGGATACAGCAAAGGCAATCCTAATAGGGAAATACATAGCCACCCAAGCATCACTAAAAAAGTAGAAAAATCCCAAATACACTAACTGTCTTTATACCTTAAAGATCTGGATAATCAACAACAAATTAAGGCTAACCTACACACAAGAAGGGAAATAATTAAGATAAGATCAATGAGGGAGATCAATGATTTAGAAACCAAAATTACAGTAGAGCACATCAATGAAACTAGAATCTGATTCTTTGAAAAAATTAATAAGATTAATAAACCACAAACCAGGCTTATCAAAAAAAAAGAGAGAGAGAGAGAGAGAAAGGATCCAAATTAATAAAATTGTGAATGAAAGGAGAGAGATCACGACTAACACCAAGGAAATAAAAACAATTACCAGAATTATTATCAACAGCTATATGACAATAAATTAAGCAACCTGGAAGAAATGGATGCATTCCTAGAAACCTATAAACTACCAAGACTGAAACAGGAAGAAATTGACAACCTGAGTAAACCAATAACCAGTAATGATATCGAAGAAGTGATCAAAAACCTCCCAAAAAGCAAGAGTCCAGAACCTGATGGATTCCCTGGGGAATTCTACCAAACATTCAAAGAAGAAATAATACTTATTCTACTGAAACCTTCCAGACTTATTCTATGAGGCCAGCCTTACCTCAATCCCAAAACCAGGCAAATCTCCCATTAAAAAGGAGAATTTCAGACCAATATCCATAATGATTATGGATGCCAAATTCTCAACAAGATCCTAGCTAATAGGATCTAACAGTACATTAAAGTACTATCCACCATGACCAGGTGGGATTTATTCCTGGGATGCAAGGGTGGTTCAACATTTGCAAATCAATCAATATGATAGAACACATAAATAAGAGAAGAGACGAGAACCACATGGTCTTCTTAATTGATGCAGAAAAAACATTTGACAAAATACAGCATCCTTTCCTGATTAAAACTCTTCAGATTATAGGGATAGAGGGAACATTCCTCAATTTCATAAAACCCATCTATGAAAAACCCACAGAAACTATCATTCTCAATGGGGAAAAGCTGAGAACATTTCCCTTGAGATCAGGAACACATCAAGGATGCCCACTCTCACCTCTATTGTTCAACAGTGTGCTAGAAGTTCTCGCAATAGCAATCAGACAACAAAAATAAATAAAAGGTATTTAAATTGGCAAAGAAGAAGTCAAACTCTCTTTCTTCACAGATGACATAATACTTTATGTGGAAGACCCAAAAGACTGTACCCCCAAATCACTAGCTCTCATACAACAATTCAGTAATGTGGCAGGTTACAAAATCAATGCACAGAAATCAGTTGCTTTCTTATACACTAACAATGAAACTGTAGAAAGAGAAATTACAGAATCAGTTCTATTTACAAGAACCTCAAAAACCATAAGATACCTTGGAATAAACCTAACCAAAGAGGTAAAGGATCTATACTCTAGGAACTACAAAACACTCATGAAAGAAATTGAAGAAGACAAAAAAAGATGGAAAAACATTCCATGCTCATGGATCAGAAGAATAATCATTGTTAAAATATCTATGTTGCCCAGAACAATCTATACTTTAAATGCCATACTGATCAAAATACCACAGCATTCTTCAAAGTGCTGAAACAAACAATCCTAAAATTTGTATGGAACCAGAAAAGACCCCGAATCACCAAGGAAATATTGAAAAGAAAAACAAAGCTGGGGGCATCATGTTGCCTGAGTTCAAGCTATGTTACAAAGCTGTGATCACCAACACAGAACGGTACTGGCACAAAAAGAGACACATAGACCAATGGAACAGAATAGAGAGCCCAGATGTGGGCCCTCAACTCTACAGTCAAATAATCTTTGACAAAGCAGGAAATAAATATGCAATGGAAAAGGTCTCTTCGATAAATGGTGTTGGGAAAATTGGACAGCTATAAACAGAAGAATGAAATTTGACCATTCTCTTACACCATACACAAAGATAAACTCAAAATGGATGAAAGACCTCAATATGAGACAGGAATTCATCAAAATCTTAGAGAAGAACATAGGCAGTAACCTCTTCAATGTCAGCCACAGCAACTTCTTTCAAGACATGTCTCCAAAGGCAAGGGAAACAAAAATGAAAATGAACTTTTGGGACTTCATCAAAATAAGCTTCTGCACAGCAAAGGAAACAGTCAACAAAACACAGAGGCAACCCAGAGGATATTTGCAAATGACACTACAGACAAAGGGCTGATACCCAAGATCTATAAAGAACTTCTCAAACTCAACACCCAAAAAATAAATAATCAAGTCAAAAAGTGGGCAGAAACACGAACAGACACTTCTCAGAAGAAGACATACATATGGCTAACAGACATAAAAAGTGCTCATCATCATTGGCCATCAGGGAAATTCATATCAAAACCATATTGAGATATCACCATACACCATTTAGAATGGCAGAAATTGACAAGGCAAGAAACAAGAAGTGTTGGAGAGGCTGTGGAGAAACAGGAACTCTTTTACCCTGTTGATGGGACTGCAAGTTGGTTCAGCCACTTTGGAAAACAGTATTGCCTTTCCTCAAAAAATTAAAAATAGAGCTACCCTATGACCCAGCAATTGCACTACTGGGTATTAATCCCAAAGATATAGATGTAGTGAAAAGAAGGGCCACATGCACCCCAACGTTCATAGCAGCAATGTCCACAATAGCCAAATTGTGGAAGGAGCCAAGATGCTCTTCAACAGATGAGTGGATATAGAAGATGTGGTCCATATTTACAATGGAATATTACTCAGCCATCAGAAAGGATGAATATCCAACTTTTGCATCAACATGGATGGGACTGGAAGAGATTATGCTGAGTGAAATAAGTCAAGCAGAGAAAATCGATTACCACACAGTTTCACTTATTTGTGGAACATAAGGAGTAGCATGAAGGATGTTAGGAGAAGGAAGGGGAAAATGAAGGGGGGAGGGAATCAGAGGGGGAGAAGAACCATGAGAGACTGTGGATTCTGAGAAACAAACTAAGGGTTTAAGAGGGGAGGGGGTGGGGAGATGGATTAACTTGGTGATAGGTATTCAGAGGGTACATACTGCATGGAGCACTGGGTGTTATATGCAGACAATGAATCATGGAACACTACATCAAAAACTAATAATGTACTGTATGGTAACTAATATAACATAATAAAGAAATGATGAGTAAATAAATTATTTTATGATAGTCAACTACTCAGCTCTATTAAAATATGCTAATGTGCTACCACTCCCAGGTGATATCAAGCTTCAAGGAGTTTTAATTTTTTTCTGCAAAACCTCTGAAGAATGACTCTGTGAGGATTTTTAGACATGGTGGCAGATCTTTCCAAAAGATATTTAAGGGTTACACAGGGCTTTCAAATCATATCACCAAGTTAGAATCTGTTCCATGGGACACTTTATGAATTAATGTGATCCATTCCCCAGTAGTCAGCCAAAAATATCATTAGAAAAAACAGAAGATATCCCCTTCTGTGTCCTGAAGGGGAATGGACAGGCCATTAGTCAGGCAGAAGTACAAACATCAAAGGATATAAGCTATGGGAGTGGACACACACCACAGCTCTGCTAGGCCAAGTTCACTGTGTTCTTGGAGAAGCGGGTCCACGTAAGGAGGAAACTGGGTCAAGAGTAAGGGCAGATGAGGTCTAATAAAGGAACTGTGCATATGGGGAGTAGGAACTGAGCAAATCTAGAAGCTAGGAGCTTTAAATCCACCTTTTCTAAAAAACACTCACTTCAAATCCCAAGCTTCAGGAAAACCAATTTTTCCTTGGAATATCAAAAAGTGGTTCTTACACTTGGAAATTTCACAGACTACAATGAATTTTTTTAAATCGGGATACATGAATTGCCAACTTTTTACTTTGCCAGTTGAACACATTTTTTAAAAACCTAATATTTGTCATTATAATAATTTCACATAACAGAATACTATTTTGACATCAAAAAAGTAGAAAAATACAATTACAGAATAAAGGGGAGCCTTCTCATTCGATAAATAACAGCTGACACTGACATTTAGTGGCACCCCAATGGAAACGTCACTGTGGACTGGCATGGTCCTGGAAGTGAGCCGCTAGAAACTCTGGTCCAGAACAAAGTTCAAACTCTGGGCTCACTGTCCCAGGGCCATGTTTGACATCAGAAATCTGGACTAGCTTTATGGTTAGGAGGAGTCCCTATGGCTTCTTAGAACAGAGGGCTGTGGTCATTTTGGACCTCCACAATGGGCTTCATTGTGCTTTCTCTAATAAGCCTTCCCTTAAACTTCTACTTTTGATGTTAATCAGAATTTGTGGTGAGTTCAGACCTCAAGCAGAACTTGGCCCAGAAAGGGACTGATATTAGATGGTTCTTACCTGGAGAGTAACTCTTATCCTGAAAGAGAGAGCCTGGCTTGAATCCAGGGAGAAACGGATGTTCAAAGCACAAAGATGGCTATTATTTCCTAGTGTGTGACTCATGCTTTCAGGAAGAAAGGCTTCTAACCATAGACAATAAACCAGTGGGAGGCACAAGTTAGATAGAGCATGTGGGCAGGCGTCCCACTGAAGGTATGTTTCAAACATCCTTTGGCATCTCATTGGATCAACATGAAAGGCACTTAGGCCAGCAGAGGTTTTGGCACAGCCCCTGAGAGGCTGGGTGGGCTCAGATGCTGGGCATCAGGATGGGAAATGTGGGAAGGCCACTGTTAAACCACAGTCAAGGAGTTTCCTCTCTTCCCCAGGTGTTATTTAGTCAAGATCACATAAGTCTGCTTTGGCCCTCATTTTTGTTTTCCTGACCATAAACTAACCATGAGAAACCTTAACCTCTTTCTAGCTTCTGGAAATACATTTGTAGCTGAAAATATGCGGACATATATTTCTAAGTTCTACTGTCAACTCCTCCATTGATCTGTGGTATTATATTTGGGTATTATCACCTTACACTATTTCACTTCACCTCATATCCATATGCCTCAAGCTTGCTGTCTGTGAGGTCAGGGTAATAATCCTAGAAGCCCACTTGTGATATAGCCATTGCTCCAAATGTGCATGCCATTCTATGTGCTTTTTATGGATAATTTTGTTCCACATGAGCACCTAGAGAGAAGACAATTCTGCTAAGGTGATGGATGACATGAGAGTCTTATTCAAAATAGTCCTTCAGAGAGGGAGGAATGGCAACAGCTATGGAGGAATGACTGGCAGAGACACCACAGCCTTAAGAAAAGCTTCTTAAATGACTTCTGACCAGAGAAAACTTTCTCTCAGTCATAGCCCCAGTGGGGTTTCCTGTCTGGGAACCACTGGCCAAGAGCACTCCTCATATGCTCAGTGTCTGACTGGTAGCTACAGAGCAATGCTCCTGGGACTTTGAACTAACTTAACATCCAGAAGGTGAGCTAGCAAAAGTCTCATGACATCTTTACATAAAGGGACATGACAATTGCTTGGTCAAAGCAGGAAGAATGACCTAGGAAGCAAATCAAGTTATGAATAAACATGAGGAGAAAAAATCTCATTGATCATATTAATGTATGTGAACAAATAAAGCCAAAGAGCAAGTTTTAGCAAATGTTAATCCCACGGGTCCAAAGGAGGTATAGAAAAGACACTGATCTGGGTGAGCTGATGGTCTGACCACATTAAGTTACTCTATCCTCCTAGCCTACCCAACATCCTTTGCTCTGATACAAAATTCACCAGGCAAAATGCTGGTAGTGGTTTTGATTGTCTCTTGAGGACAGGATGCTCTGAATACAGACACAAATATTTGGGGCCTCTGGAGAGGGATGTCCTCTCCCGAAAACCAAAAAATTGGCATTCTGGTTTAAACAGAAATTTCTTGCAAATTTCACTTGGGTGGATTGGGCCTGGACAGTCTTGTGCTCTCTGTGAACACAAACAAAACCAAGTTTCTTGCCCTACGAGACTGATTATGATTTAAGGATCTCACTGAGCTATCACCTGAGAGTTCAACCAACCTCCCTCTGTGCCTTTTTCCCAGCAGCAACCTCTGACATCAGCACACATTACTCATTTGACCCCTCCATAGGCTGTCCCATGTTGTAGGTGCCATGACACCCCAATTTTCCAAGTAAAGCACAATCTCATCCTGAAAATATTTATTCAAGTATGTTGCAAGGTGCACGAGAGCAGAAACATATACAAAAACTTCTTGTATCACCAGAGAAGGCCCGAATAGAGGCAAAGAATTTGGAGCAACTCAGTAGGAAGTAGGGGAGGTTGAAAAGAGTTTGAACTGGAAATGAAGAAAGCTGGGTTCTAGCCCCAGAATACCACTAATGAATTCCTTACTTTCTCTGCATCTCAGTGTCTTCATCAGTAAAGGGAAGAAGGATCACCTAGAATCCTCAGGTATCTATACTGTGGATTTGTACATAATCTGGTGAGGTTAAAAACTAGAACATTAACTATTTAATTACCAAAGTCTCTATTTCCCCCAAATCTGTTGTTTTCAGGGAAAGATACAGTTATTTCATTTTAGAAAGGAGCTTCATGCTTTCTCCTAAGCTCATAAGTTTCCACTGGGCCAGAGATACAAGTATGTGAGGATAAATGACTCTCGGAGTTAAAGGTAACAAATAATTGACCCAAATTGAGCCTTCCTAAAGGGGTACAGGGAAGGCTACAAGCTGTTGAAAGTCCATCTGAATGATGGCTCCACTGCTGAAGGGACTTCATCCAGAACAGTTTGACCCCAGTAAGACAGTACTCAAAGCCTCAGGGTAGGAACTGAGAAAGAAGTCCTCAGACAGACAGTCACACCCTGTGATCTATGTCCTGGCCAGTTGTCTGGCTGGTCACTATCCAACGTTGTGATTAAGAGCCTCAAAGCTCACAGCCAGTGAAGGAACAATGCTATCACCATAGCCAATAACTTCCAGTTCCCTCTCCACTAATCTCAAAGACAAACCAGGAATATTCAGGCAGCCAGACATTTCAGTTGTCAGACTTGTTGAACTGCAAAATGCTTTTTAAATTTTTATTATTTTGACTTTCAAACATATAGAAGAGCAGAGAATATGATCTAACAAACACTCATATACCCATCACCTAGATTTTAAAACTGTAAATATTTTGCAACTATTGCTTCTTTTTGTTTTCTTCTGCTAAAGTATTTTCAAGTAAGAGATATCACAATCTCTCACCCCTCTATATCTAAGTACGCATCTCAGAAAGTAAGAACCTGTTTACATAATCACAATAACATTTTTCACACATAATACTCTCCTAATATCAACTAATACCTAATCTATATTCAAACCTCCCAGTTACTTCCACATCCCTCAAAAAAAATTAAAAAATCTTTTCTAACTGGTTTATTTTAACCAATGTCCAGTCAACTACCACACACTACATTTGGTGCATCCCTGAGGTCTCTTTTATGTGAGAACAACCACCTTTTCCTTTCTTCTTCTGTTACTGAATAGACCAAAGAGTCTTGTAGAACAGCCACATCCTGGATTTTCTATTTGTTTCCTTATGGTTTTAATTTTTTTCCTGTATCTTCTGTATCATAATTCCAATCTTCAAACTGAAGTTAGATCTAAAGGCTTAATGAGATTTTGTTTAGGAGGGCATGTATTACATGGAGCGCTGGGTATGGTGCATAAACAATGAATCTCGGAACACTGAAAAAATAAAATAAAATTTTTAAAAAATAATAAACATTTTTGAAATAGATGATCACAAGTGATACTATGCATGTCACTGTGCATCATAGCTGAAAACAGCATGTGGCATCTGGTTATCCCACTGTCAGGTACTTATTTGATCACTGGGGTAAGGAGGGAATTACCAGATCCCTCCACTGTAAATTCCTGTTTAGGCCCTTGGGCCTGACTCTGATCTGAACAGTGACACTTTGTAACCACTTAGCTCCTCAACTATTTTTAGTTTTTAGTAGATATTCCTCGGTAAGAACTTTCCCTTAAAAACTGAAATAATGCAGTTGTCCTGATATAAATCCCTACTCTGTGCTTCATTCTTTCCCTTTAATTACTATATCCAAAATGAGAACTTGCTGTAGTAATCACTCCCCAATGATTAGTAAGCAAGGTTTTGCTTTGGGATTTTTCTCAGTATGATTAGAGATTTACTGATTTTTTTCATATATTCAATATGTTTTAATCTTCTACAGTCATTGGGGTTTTGAGGGGTTTTGTTTTGGTTCTTTTTTTGGATCTTCAAATTGTCCCAACTTCAGCCAGTGGGAGGCCTCCAGGCTGGCTCCTGTGTCCTTTTGACATGATTCTGTTATACTTGAATGCTTACTTGCTTTCTGCAAAACAAGTGATTCCTGGCTCATCTCATACATTCTCTGTCCCAGACCTGAAACAGCCACCTCCCCCAAAGAGTCCTGCTTCTTTTTGTGGAAAATGGTATTGATAAATCAAAATCAGGCCACTGGGAGTAATCTGCTACTGGGGTGTCATGGAATAACATCTTTAGTACATACCTTAGCATGTTTAACCTTATATTGGCTTATACTATTAGATTTCACAAGTTTAAATTATATTCTTTTACTTCAGCCTGTGTGGCAATTACTTAGCTTTTTTTATTTTCCTTCTCCTTTCCTCCTTCTCTCATATTTTTATTGTTTTGATGTTTTATCCTTTCCCATACACATAGCATTTAGATATTATTCTTCCACTCTTATTTCCTCCTTTGATTTAATGTTAGGTATACAGTTGAATGTATCCAGTGCTTACCATCAATTCTTTGGCCTACATTTCTCCAATCATCACTTGGTTGGCTGAAGCCTACCTTCCAGCGGATTAAACAGAATAAGCCACCAAGTACTTGCATGTTCAAAACACCTTTTGTGTATCCTTGATACTTGAAGAATAGATTGATTGGCTATGACATCATTGGCTCATACTTATTTCCTTAGGTATCCTATAGAAGTTCCTCAACAACTTTCTGCATTGCACGTGGTTATTGAAAAGTTTGATGAATCCCTAATATTCTTCCTTCTGTAAGTGATTTTGGTTTTTCACCTGGAGGCCCAGAAGATTTTTTCCTTTATCTTCAAGACCTACTCATTTTACTAAGATATGTCTAGAGTTAACTGTCACAGGAGACCCCCCCCAAAGTCATGCTGTGTACTTTTCAACATGTAAATGCAGGTTTTATTTCAGCAGATTTTTTTTTCTTGAAATATAATGTTTACATATTAGTTTTACTTGTTTTTGTTTTGTCACAGTCTTCAATTTTATAAGGGAGACTCTTCTTTGGCTGTCTTTTAAATATATCACTCCCTCTCTGTCAAGTGCACTCTACCCTCCCAGAGGCCCAGCTTCTGGCTTCTCTCTGCATAGGTTGCTTTTCCAGAACAGCTGCACAGCTGTATCATTTGAGGATTGCCCATTAGTGCTATTCTAAATTGGATCCTCTGATTCTTGGATCCTGTAACTTCTCTTTCTTGGTCTATTCACTTATTTTGGTGGAGCACATTCTCTGGTATATTCCTGATAAGATGTCGTGGGAAGTAAATTTTTTGAGATCTCAAAAAAATTCTTAAAAATCTCTAAAGGGGCATCTGGGTGGCTCAGTCAGTTAAGCATCTGTCTTTGGCTCAGGTTATAATTCCATGCTTGTAGGATTGAACCCCGTGTCAGGCTGTCTCTGACTCAGCAGAGTCTGCTTCTCCTTTTCTCTCTGCCTCTCCCCCTACCACAGCTCCTGCACTCTTGCTCTCTCTCACTCTCTCAAATAAATAAATGAAATCTTTTTTTAAAAATCTCTTTTAAAATGTCTGGTGATCCTTGGGTTTCCATTTTTATTTAAGGGGGGCACACTAAAAAATGTAAGAGTTATATGTGTGTGAGCAGGTTATGCCTGCTGGAAGGCTTCTTCGTAAAGTGATCATGTAGTTAGTCCACTTTTCCCTGGAGACTGACTCATATATGTTTGTATGGTATATATTTCCTCTGAAGATATTACTATTTCCAGAGAAGTATCTTCAAAACTCTTGCCTAGGGATGCTTTCTGAGAGCCAGTTGAAGAAAGGGGAATGATGGTTTCACAGCTTAAAAACACCTCTTATCCTTTCAGCTCAGAATCCCCACTTTGCCTCATGTCCAGAGACTCTCTGATTCTATTCTTCCAGAGATCATACCTCTTGCCTCTTGTGGAGTGGGAGATTAGCTTCTGATAGTCAAAGAAAAGGTCAGGGAGCTAGTGGTCTAAATGTTACTTTTGTAAGCTAACAAAAAATTACCTTGGGATAAGATACCACCTCAAACAAGTCAGAATGGCTAAAATTAACAAGTCAGGAAATGACAGATGCTGGTGAGGATACAGAGAAACGGGAACCCTCCTACACTGTTGGTGGGAATGCAAGCTGGTGCGGCCACTCTGGAAACCAGTATGGAGGATCCTCAAGAAGTTGAAAATAGAGCTACCCTATGACCCAGCAATCGCACTACTGGCTATTTATCCTAAAGATACAAATATAGTGATCCAAAGGGGCACGTGCACCCGAATATTTATAGCAGCAATGTCCACAATAGTCAAACTATGGAAAGAATCTAGCTGTCCATCAACAGATGAATGGATAAAGAAGATGTGGTGAGGAGGAGTCAAGATGGTGGAGAAGTAGCAGGCTGAGATGACATCAGGTAGCAAGAGATCAGCTAGATAGCTTATCAGACCATTCTGAACACCTACAAACCCAACCGGAGATCGAAGAGAAGAAGAGCAGCAATTCTAGAAAGAGAAAATCAACCACTTTCTGAGGGAAGGACCAGGGGAAAAGTGAATCCAAAGCAACATGAAGATAGACCATGGGGGGAGGGGCTGGTTCCCAGCAAGCAGCAGAGCAACAGAGCACAAAATCAGAAATTTTAAAAGTCTGTTCCACTGAGGGACATTGCTCCAGAGGCTAAGACAGGGTCAAGCCCATGTGGGGAAGCGTGGCCTCAGGTGCCGTGGGGTCACAGAAAGATTGGGGCTTTCTGAGTGCCACAGAGCTCACAGGTATTAGAGCAGGGAACCTGGCTACAGAGATGGAGCTGAAAAGTGGGCTCTCAACTCGGGGTTTCCTTATCGTGATCCATGGCACAGGTCACTGCTCTGTGAGTGGGGACCCCACAAGATCCAGGAAGACTCCCCTGGAAGAGCTCAGGGATCTGCAGGGTCCAGAGACTCCAGGCGGGGCCATGTGCCAGAGACAGAGATGCTTGATCACAGGCTGGGTGAGCTCAGAGTGCAGCCGGAGGCCAGGGAGATGGGAGTGATTGAGCGCTTTTCTCTGAGGGTGCACTGAGGAGTGGGGTCCTGAGCTCTCGGCTCCTCTGGGCCCAAGATTGGGAGGCCACCATTTTCATTCCCATCCTCCAGAACTCTATGGAAAGCCTTCAGGGAACAAAAGCTCCCAAAAGCGAACCAGAGGGGATTACTCAGTCTGGCCCCTGGTAAGGGTGGTGCAATTCCGCCTTGGGCAAAGATACTTGAGAGTCACTACAACAGACACCTCCCCAGAACGTCAACAAGAAATCCAGCCAAGACCAAGTTCACGTACCAAGGAGAACAGTGGAATTCCAGAGAAGAAGACAGCAAAGCATGGAATTCATGGATTTCTCCCCATGATTCTTTAGTCTTGCAAAGTTAATTAATTTTTTTAATTTTTAATTTTATTTTTTTCTTCGGCTAAATTTTTTTCTTAACTTTTACCCTTACCTCTTTTAACTTTTTTTTTTAACTAGTTTATCTTAACAATATCTTTCATTTAAAAAGGTCTCTTTTGAACCATCATTATTATAGTCCTATTTTATCTTTCATTGTATCTAACTTTATTTTTTGTATACACATAGGTTTTTTTCGTCTAAAATATTTTGGGGTAAAACTTCTTCTAATAGATCAAAATATATCCTAAATCTAGCACAGGACTTTGTTCTAGTCTCCAGCTTGAGCAAATTCTCTCCATTTTCTTTTTCTTTAATCTCCCAACCAACTTATATTATCAACTCCTTTTTTAGAAATTTTTTTTAAAAATTTCATCTTTATACTCATACACCACCCCTTCATTGTGTTTACCCTTATATATGTTTTTCATTATTTAAAATTTTGGGAGGTAGTTCCTTCTAAGAGACCAAAATACTACCAAAATTAAACGGGTGACCCTGTTCTATTCACCAGTCTAATATATTTCTTTTTTATATTTTTTCTTTATTTATTTTCATTTTTTAACTTTTTTTTCCGAACTTCTTTTTGCCCACTTTCTTCCCCCCATGACTTGGGGTCTCTTCTGATTTGGTTAAAGCACAATATCCTGGGGACTTTGTCACCTTTTTAGTATTTTATTCACTCCTTCATATATTCTTATCTGGATAAAATAACAAGGCAGAAAAACTCACCACAAAAAAAAAAAAAAAAGGGACAAGAGGCAGTACTGAAGGCCAGGGACTTAATCAATATGGACATTCATAATATGTCATATCTAGAGTTCAGAATGACGATTCTCAAGGTTCTAGCCGGGCTCGAAAAAGGCATGGAAGATATTAGAGAAACCCTCTTGGGAGACATAAAAGCCCTTTCTGGAGAAATAAAAGAACTAAAATCTAACCAAGTTGAAATTAAAAAAAAGGTATTAATGAGGTGCAATAAAAAATGGAGGCTCTCACTGATAGGATAAATGAGGCAGAAGAGAGAATAATGCCTCTTATTCTAGTCTGTAACATACAATGGTAAAAATATTAGAATGGCAGTAGACTTATCCACAGAGACCTGGCAGGCCAGAAAGAGCGGGCATGATATATTCAGAGGACTAAACAAGAAAAACATGCAGCCAAGAATACTATATCCAGCTAGGCTATCATTGAAAATAGAAGGAAAGATAAAAAGCTTCCAGGACAAACAAAAACTGAAAGAATTTGCAAACACCAAACCAGCTCTACAGGAAATATTAAAGGGGTCCTCTAAGCAAAGACAGAGCCTAAAAGTAGTAGATCAGAAAGGAACACAGACAATATACAGTGACAGTCACCTTACAGGCAATACAATGGCACTAAATTAATATCTCTCAATAGTTACCCTGAACGTTAATGGGCTAAATGCCCCATTCAAAAACACGGGGTATCAGAATGGACAAAAAAAAACATCTATATGTGGCCTACAAGAAACTCATTTTAGACCCGAAGACATCTCCAGATTTAAAGTGAGGGGGTAGAAAACAATTTACCATGCTAATGGACATCAGAAGAAAGCAGGGATGGCAATCCTTATATCAGATCAATTAGATTTTAAGCCAAAGACTATTATAAGAGATGAGGAAGGACACTATATCATACTCAAAGGAACTGTCCAACAA